>NC_141008.1:46512650-46575150 GCF_052327205.1 Somniosus microcephalus
AGTGGTGCTGTGGTGGTTTATAGATGTCACATGAGCCCCCAGTATTAATTCAATTCAATTAAATTCAAATCGCTTTATTGGCATGACAAGGTACATCTTATGTTGCCAAAGCATCGAAAAACATTCATGGTTGAACACATAAATATAGCTCTATCCATACAGTATTAACTCTCACAGCTTTTTCATCTCTGGAATCTGTTAGCATAATGTAGATACAGTACAACAAAAGAGAAGCCATACTAACAACTGGTACAAGTACCAGCCTCGATTCCAGGTCTCTGCCCAGTTAGCTACACTCAGCCACGGCAGCTGCTGTTGCATCACAATTGGCCTCAACATTCCTGCGTTGTGGAGGATTGAAATGAGCTGCCTTTCCCCCTCCACGTTGCTGCCCCCTGCTGCACAGTGCACATTTAAATGTTGGGTGTGGATTGGGTCGGGCTTGCCATGATTTGCTGCCTAACTAGGCTAGCATGTGAAAAATAGACACTTGGCTAGGTACTAGAGGATGCCTGTAAAACCGTACCCCAGCAAGAGTCAGAACCTTCATAATGGGGGGAGGGGGAGAGAAAAAAAGTGGTAAAAAATAAACGGTAAAGATTATGTCGAATCTACATTTATTTAAGCCTGTGAGAGGCTGTTGCAAAGTCACTAATGCTAAATGATTTAGAGCCGGATATAATAAGGGAATTATTTTGAAAACCTGATGCAGAATTATCACATCTATTGTAATAAACTATATATAACTGAGTTTCTGTACGGAAAATACACTATTGAGTGATATCAGGTGTGTAACCTGTGTTTTGTTTTTCATTGTTTTCTTGAAAGTAATACAATGGTGAGAATGTCGTTAACTTTCAATTGAAGTTCCTAGCTGTGGGAGGTGCTCTAGCAGTGAATCATATTGCCAGATCATAGTGCCATTGAACCACAGCAGTGACACTTGCTGATGAGATTTTACGGCACAGAGCTAACACACGTAAATCTCCTCTTGTCTGCACAGATGACTTTTCTCCATCTCCAGAGAAACTGATCCCCTTTGTAGGTAAGAAGAGGATCATATCAGGACTTCATCTCCAAGCTCTGGGACCAGGGAGTGCTTTTGTGCCACTTCATACTAGATTATTTGAAAGCAGATGAATTTTGGGTTAAAAATGAACTTGAAGCTCTCCCGAATTCCCGATTTCCTGATTTCTCAGTGAGTTTGTAGTTGGGCTTCACTGGCTACATATACCTAAGGGATCGATTATAAGATCTGTGAAATTCGGACACGCAGGGTCCGCTTGAGTAGAATGGGCCGATACTCTCTGGAGTTTCGAAGAATGAGAGGTGATCTCATTGAAACATACAAGATTCTGAGGGGGACTGACAGGGTAGATGCTAAGAGGCTGTTTCCCCTGGCTGGAGAGTCTAGAACTAGGGGGCATAGTCCCAGGATAAGGAGTTGGCCATTTAGGACTGAGATGAGGAGAAATTTCTTCACTCAGAGGGTTGTGAATCCTTGGAATTCTCTACCCCAGAGGGCAGTGGATGCTGAGTCGGTGAGTATATTCAAGACAGAGATTGATAGATTTTTGGACTCTTGGGGAATCAAGGAATATGGGAATAAGGCGAGAAAGTGGAGTTGAGGTCGAAGATCAGCCATGATCTCATTGAATGGTGGAGCAGGCTCGAGGGGCTGTATGGCCGACTCCTGCTCCTATTTCTTATGTTCTTAATCCCTACACCTGAATGGTGAGGCCTGAGGCGCCCCCGTTATTGGGCCTCGGACCTTGTTTCCATGGAGCCGGCAAGCTGCCGTCTGAGCTTAATTGAAGATTGGGTCGCTGCAGCTATAGCAGTGGCCCTTGGGTAAGTGACCAGGGTGGGTGATTGGGGGGAGGGAGGGGGGTGGTAGCGGCCCGGTTTTTTTAATGTGGGGTTGGAAGGAGCACTCTTGCTGCTCCACATTCAGGTAAGTCTTTCTTAAAGAATCATACCTTGTTGATTGAGGCCTGACAGGCATTCTCTTTAAGGACCGCCAGTTAGGCCGCATGTAGACCTGGTTTACCTGAGTGCAGTCATCACTTAATGCTAGGATTCACTTAATTCTAGGGAACAGTGGAATTCTAGGCTCTGCTTAATTGGTTAAAAAAAACAACAGTTACACAACTAGTCAGGTGGTAAATTTGATCTCTGGAGCCTTCTGCTACTTGCATTATTAAACAAGAAGTAAGAGTGAAAGCTTTGGATTGCTTACTCTTAAATATTGGCTGCTTTTTTTGTTTTGCTATCTGATTTAATCAGTGAGGAGATGTAAGCCTGCTCCACGCCCTTAACGTTTTTTACAGTAACTACCATTTGTCTTGAGTTTGGAGCTAAAATGACAAGTTTGTTGCTAAAATAAGTATGTCTAAGTAGTGTGCAGCGCTGAAACACTGGTGCTGAGCTGGCGCAGTTTAATGTTAAATCATTCTGCTAATTGGTGATAGCCTAGATGTCTCCATTCACTCTCACTGTGAGTTAACTGTCAGATTAATCATAGTCTGCCATTTTACTTTGGACTCCTAAATTACTTAAAGTTTTTGTGGACTGGTTGGGCTGAACAGCCAGTTTCTGTGTTGTAATTGCTGTGTAATTCTACGAAGGGGATTGACAAAATTCAACTGGGTTTATCGTTCGCTGTGGTGTTGGGTTTAAATAGCCGGGGATGGAAGTTAGGAGTAAGACGGGAAATCAGCTGGAACTTTTCACTGAAAGGGTGGAGTAAATTCCCAGGGAAGAACAAAGGAAGTGGAGAGTATTTGATGGGTCAAGAGACAAACAGACGCGTTTCTGAAGAGAGAAAGGATTGAGTGAGATTGACATTTGAAAAAGAGACGGGTTCATTGGTTCGATGGTCTTTTCCTGTATCCTGTAAGAATCTGTGTTTTTACAACAAGGAGGGTTAAAAGCAGAAAAAGTGTATAATTTGTACTTTGCACAGTTTCTTACTTTACTTTTTATTCAACATTTATTGACTTTCTTTTTAAGTCGGACGGTCATGTCAGAGAGGTAACTGTTAGGCAGAACAAGTGATCTGATGTAATAAGCAGAACAAATTGCCACACACAACTATTTGCTCCACATGTTAGTATCAACCGTGACTCAGTGCACTCTTGCCTCTGAGTCAGAAGGCCGTGGGTTCAAGTCCCACTCCATAGACTTGAGCACATAATCCAGGCTGACGCTCCAGTGAGGGAGAGCCGCACTGTCGGAGGGGCAGTACTGAGGGAGCGCCGCACTGTCGGAGGGGCAGTACTGAGGGAGCGCCGCACTGTCGGAGGGGCAGTACTGAGGGAGCGCCGCACTGTCGGAGGGGCAGTACTGAGGAAGCGCCGCACTGTCGGAGGGGCAGTACTGAGGGAGCACCGCACTGTCGGAGGGGCAGTACTGAGGGAGCGCCGCACTGCCGGAGGGGCAGTACTGAGGGAGTGCCGCACTGTTGGAGGGGCAGTACTGAGGGAGCGCCGCACTGTCAGAGGGGCAGTACTGAGGGAGCACCGCACTGTCGGAGGGGCAGTACTGAGGGAGCGCCGCACTGTCGGAGGGGCAGTGCTGAGGGAGCACCGCACTGTCAGAGGGGCAGTACTGAGGGAGCACCGCACTGTCAGAGGGGCAGTACTGAGGGAGCGCCGCACTGTCGGAGGGGCAGTACAGAGGGAGCGCTGCACTGTCGGAGGGGCAGTACTGAGGGAGCACCGCACTGTCGGAGGGGCAGTACTGAGGGAGCGCCGCACTGCCGGAGGGGCAGTATTGAGGGAGTGCTGCACTGTCGGAGGTGTCGTCTTTCAGAGGAGACGTTAAACCGAGGCCCCATCTTCCCTCTCAGGAGGATGTAAAAAATTCCATGGCACTATTCGAAGAAGAGCAGGGGAGTTCTCCCTGGTTTTCTGGCCATAGGTTATCTCTCAACCAACATCACTAAAAACAAATGATCTGGTTATTATCACATTGCTGTTTGTGGGATCTTGCTGTGTGCAATTAACTGCCGCGTTTCCTTCAACGTTACAAGAGTGACTACACTTCAAAAGTTCTTCATTGGCTGTAAAGCGCTTTTGGACGTCCTGAGGTCATGAAAGGCGCTGTAGAAATCTAAGTATTTCTCTTTTTTCTTTCTTTCATTATTCCTGCCATTCACTGTACCCCCTAGCGAATCAAAGTTAGGCATTCTATTCTAGTCTTTTTAAGTTGCACACAATCTTAATGAAATGAAAAATCCATCCTAGTCTACAGCACCAAAGCAATTGCCCTCCGTGTCTCCCAGGAGCCGGAGGAAGATGGAACCAGCAGTTCCTGTTTTAGAGACCTTTGCACATGTGCTTGTTGGGGACTGAATGGGTTTGGCTGTGATGCCTTCTTGACTGAATAGCACAGATGACAGTTGAACGATGTGTCACTTGGGCTGCACATCGGCGTTTGATTGACAGCTGTGTTACTTGCCAGTATTAGTTGCCAACTTCACAGGAGGAGATCTTAGGGGAGAAGAAACTGCAAAATTCACTGGCTTAGAAACCGGTGTTTAATGGTTGAGACTTCAATCAAGTTGCAGTACGAACCAGCGTTCACTCCCAGGCTTCCTGCAGATACTGCATATCGCTTGGTCATCTGGAAGAGGCAGAAGGGAAAAATGTCTAATGAAAGGCTCCCTATCATTCCCAACTTGAGTGCATTTTCCTTGTGCTTTAACCAAGGAACAGTACTGACGACCAACCCCGCCTCAGGAAGATGATGGGGATGTGACTGAGCGGAGAGGCTAAAATATGAAAGCAGACATGACAAATATAAAATCTACAACAACAACAACTTGTATTTATATAGCGCCTTTAACATAGTAAAACGTCCCAAAGTGCTTCACGAGCAATTATCAAACAAAATTTGTCACTGAGCCACACAAGGAGATATTAGGGCAGGCGACCAAAAGCTTGGTCAAAGAGGTCGGTTTTAAGGAGCGTCTTAAAGGAGGAGAGAGAGGTGGAGAGGTTTAGGGAGGGAATTCCAGACCCTCGGGCCCAGGCAGCAGAAGGCACGGCCGCCAATGGTGGAGCGATGGGAATCGGGGATGCACAAGAGGCCTGAATTGAAGGGGTGCAGAGATCTTGGAGGGTTGTACGGCTACAGGCGGTTACAGAGATAGGGAGGGACAAGGCCATGGAGGGATTTGAAAACACGGATGAGAATTTTGAAAACACAGATGAGAATTTTGAAAACAAGGATGAGAATTTTAAAATTGAGGCGTGGCGGGACCAGGAGCCAATGTAGGTCAGCGAGCACAGGGGGTGATGGGTGAGCAGGACTCGGTGCGAGTTAGGACACGGGGCAGTGAGCACAGGGGGTGATGGGTGAACAGGACTTGGTGTGAGTTAGGACACGGGGCAGTGAGCACAGGGGTGATGGGTGAGCAGGACTTGGTGCGAGTCAGGACACGGGCAGCAGAGTTTTGGATGAGCTCAAGTTTATGAAGGGTGCAAGGTGGGAGGCCGGCCAGGAGTGTGTTGGAATAGTTGAGTGTAGCGGTAACATGGAAGAGGAAATTCCCCTCACCGTTTTGTAAATCTCACCAATGTGGCGTGGCAAGTTTCACCACAGTTTCCACAATATATATAAATAAACCCGGAGCTGCGCTGTTAGTTACGTTGTTAATGGCAATTTCAAACCCTATTTAACATGTCAGGTTAATTTTTTTCCATTTGTAAAAAACATCTTGTTTTCAAAAGAAATTTGTTCGTTAATCTCCATCTGTAATGGCAGCTGGTGCTGTGTCAGCAGATCACAACTCTCCCTGGAGTGGGACATATCCAATCGTTTGCACACCCTCCTCATGTTAACAGATTCTACAATAAACTGAAGCTTACTGCATTTCTTTCCAATTTTCAAGGCGCTTCTCGTTCTCATGTATTGCAGCTTTGTTGAGCACTAGGATATTCTTGTCAAGTTACATGTCTTTAATTTTTTTTAACCTTTCCAAAGATCCTTGCAATTTTTCAGGTTAATATCTCCCTCCTTTATGGCGAGCTGACACACAATAGCCGTGCCTGAGGGTTCGGGCGGGAGAATGACTCGGTCCAGGGGTCTACTTCTATATTTAGACCTGCCTGGCAGTGTCCTGCTGATGATTCCCATTCCAGTTTTCACTCTCCTTTGTGTTCATTGAACTGGGTTAGCAGCAGAGAGTGGAGTTGTATTGACCCAATTGGAATCATCACAGAAACATGAGATAGACCAGCTAGCTCCCACAGTTAGATGAGATTAAAGGGGGAAAATGGTGTATATAAAAGTTATCTAAAAATTTATAAAAGAATAACTTGGCTTATAGATTGCAAACTTTCATTGTTTCCCTTTTGAGGAGCTAGATAATAGAATTTCCACTGTACAAAATATGTGTATTATATTGCTGTCGTGTTCATCATTTGTTTAAAGATTTAAACCTAAATTACGGTTTGATGCGATGCTCTACCACTTTTGAAGGTGAGAAAAGACACACAAGATAATTTCCAGGAGCTAACGCAATAGACAGAAAGGTTGTTCTGTTTATTATCCTGGGCTGATACCAAAAGCTAACCTAGATATTACACCTAGTGAAGACATCCACAAAGGTATAGGGAGTTGGGACTAACCTAAAATACAGAGGCCAAACATTTAGAGTGAGAAGGGTACAGAAGGCCAAGTGCCAGCGTGCCACTAACACACTAAGAACATAAGAACATAAGAAATAGGAGCAGGAGTAGGCCAATTGGCCCCTCGAGCCTGCTCCGCCATTCAATAAGATCATGGCTGATCTGATCCTAACCGCCAATCCACTATGACAGGACTATCTCCTGAATCTAACAGCATTAGACACACGAAAACAGGAGCAGGATCAGGCTACACGGCCCCTGGGCCCGCTCCGCTACCCACAGGGCCATGACCGATCCGAACCTAGACTCATGTCCAAATTCCTGCCCGCTCCCCGTAACCCTTAAATCCCTTTTCTACTAGGAAACTGTCTATTTCTGTTTTAAATTTATGTAATGATGTAGCTTCGACAGCTTTTTGGGGCAGCATATTCCATGGACCTACCACCCTCTGAGTGAAGTAGTTCCTCCTCATCTCAGTTTTGAAAGAGCAGCCCCTTATTCTAAGACTATGCCCCCTAGTTCTAGTTTCACCCATCATCTGGAACATCCTCCCTGCATCCACCCGATCCAACCCCTTCATAATCTTATATGTTTCAATAAGATCGCCTCTCATTCTTCTGAACTCCAATGAGTAGAGTCCCAATCTACTCAACCTCTCCTCATATGTCCATCCCCTCATCCCCGGGATTAATCGAGTGAACCTTCTTTGTACTGACTCGAGAGCAAGTATGTCCTTTCTTAAGTATGGACACCAAAACTGTATGCAGTATTCCAGGTGCGGTCTCACCAATACCTTGTACAACTGAAGCAATACCTCCCTATTTTTATATTCTATCCCCCTAGCAATGAAAGCCAACATTCCATTGGCCTTCTTAATCACTTGCTGCACCTGCATACTAACCTTTTGAGTTTCGTGCACCAGGACCCCCAGATCCCTTTGTACTTCAGTACTTTCAAGTTTCTTGCCATTAAGATAATAACTTGCTCTACGATTTTTCCTGCCAAAGTGCATAACCTCACACTTTCCAGTATTGTATTCCATCTGCCAAATCTCTGCCCACTTACTTAGCCTGTCTATGTCCCCTTGCAGGTTTTTTATGTCCTCCTCACTCACTACTTTCCCTCCCATCTTAGTATCATCTGCAAACTTTGACGTGTTACACTCGGTCCCCTCCTCCAAATCGTTAATATAGATTGTAAATGGCACTGCTCATTCTGCGGGCAGTTCAATAGCTACAGAGGACATTGTTTCCTCTGAACTTTTTCTGTTGCTTTGTTTCACCTTTATTACATTATAATTTAATCAAAGTAAAATTACATAAAATCTAGAATAGCACAGCACAGAAGGAGGCCATTCGGCCCATCGAGTCTGCGCCGGCTCTTTCGAAGAGCAATCCAGTTAGTCCCACTGCCCCGCTTTTTCCCCATGTCCCTGCAATTTTTTCTCCTTCAAGTATTTATCCAATTCCCTTTTGAAGGCTCCTATTGAATCTATTGAATCACCACTCTATCAGGCAGTGCATTCCAAATCCTAACCACTCGTTTTTCCTCATCTCCCCTCTGGTACTTTTGCCAATCACCTTAAATCTGTGCCTTCTGGTTACTGACCCTTCAGCCATTGGAAACAGTTTCTCTTTATTTAGTCTATCAAAAATCTTCATGATTTTACTCTCCTCTTGGCCTTCTCTGCTCTAAGGAGAATATCTCTTTAAAAGGATCCTTCATTAGGTTAAATGTCTAATCAGTGCTCCCTGCTTGGAAGAGTTGTATGCTGCTGAAATAAAAAAAAATGAGTCAACAGTAAAGTTGGAATCTTCCTGTGTCATTTCAATTTTTCATTCCCTTTTCTGCCAATTTTTCTTGATTTCATACCTTCTCTGGCTCCTTACTGGGCTACAGCTCCGTGGACGCTGGTCACGCTCTGCTACCTCACTACGTGGTATTCTTCTTGTGTGAGTCTTGGTAAGATATCGGACCATGGGTATCATCACGGCGAGTCTGCACCTGATGTCTACACACACGTCCCTTTAGCAGGGCTCACTGCATAACTATCGGGAGTGAGAAACCTGGCTGATTTTCCACTCTTTATTTTTCATTCTTGGGATGTGGGCGTTGCTGGCAAGGCTGGTATTTATTGCCCATCCCTAGTTGGCCTAAGAAGGTAACTGAATGGCTAGGCCGCTTCAGAGGGCAATTAAGCGTCAACCACGCTGGTGTGGGCCTGGAGTCACCTATAGGCCCAGACCGGGTAAGGACGGCAGGTTTCCTTCCCTAAAGGACGTCAGTGAACAATGGGGTTTTTACAACAATTCAAATTGTGATTTTTACTGATACTAGCTATTTAGTTCAGATTTTTTTAATTGCCATGGATTCTCAGTCCACGCCCCGTCCAGTAACACAACCACTACATTACTGTACCTGATTCTCAGTCCACGCCCCGTCCAGTAACACAACCACTACATTACTGTACCTGATTCTCAGTCCACGCCCCGTCCAGTAACACAACCACTACATTACTGTACCTGATTCTCAGTCCACGCCCCGTCCAGTAACACAACCACTACATTACTGTACCTGATTCTCAGTCCACGCCCCGTCCAGTAACACAACCACTACATTACTGTACCTGATTCTCAGTCCACGCCCCGTCCAGTAACACAACCACTACATTACTGTACCTGATTCTCAGTCCACGCCCCGTCCAGTAACACAACCACTACATTACTGTACCTGATTCTCAGTCCACGCCCCGTCCAGTAACACAACCACTACATTACTGCACCTGATTCTCAGTCCACGCCCCGTCCAGTAACACAACCACTACATTACTGTACCTGATTCTCAGTCCATGCCCCGTCCAGTAACACAACCACTACATTACTGCACCTGATTCTCAGTCCACGCCCCGTCCAGTAACACAACCACTACATTACTGTACCTGATTCTCAGTCCACGCCCCGTCCAGTAACACAACCACTACATTACTGTACCTGATTCTCAGTCCACACCCCGTCCAGTAACACAACCACTACATTACTGTACCTGATTCTCAGTCCACGCCCCATCCAGTAACACAACCACTACATTACTGTACCTGATGGTGTGCTGAGGCCAAGGATTGACGCTGGTCTTGTACAGAACTGCTATACAAATACCTAATGATTCTGTAATGGACTAGAACAGCCTGCCACTCCAATTTTACTGTCTGTGTGGGTTTCTGTACAGAAATGGAGATAGACTGCAGTTCTTTCTCAGAAACCAGTGTGCTTGATGTAAATGCTGGTGGTCAGCTCTGAACTAAGTTGCGGTGGTCAGCTCTGAACTAAATTGCAAAGGCAAACAAGAAAAACTGATAGCTCTTTTTTGTTGACCAAAGGTATTAAGGGATATGGGCCAAAGGTGGGTATATGGAGTTAGGTCGCAGATCAGCCATGATCTCATTGAATGGCCTCCTCCTGTTCTTATAAAAAGGTTGGCCAAACTGCAACACCAGTCAGCAAATAAAAAATGTGAAAATGTTGCTCATCCAGAGATGAATAATGGAAGACATTGTGGGGTAAATTCAGCATTGCTGCATTTGCAGGGATCACAGGTCAGAGAGCCAGAGCTGCAATGCTATCGTCCCATCTCACTCCAGCTCCCTTCGAGTGTGGCTTCCTTGCTTAAAGTGGGGCTGGACTGAATTTACCCGTACAAACATTAGAGTTATATCCACTGTCCAGTTAATTTACACTCAGCTGAGATTAGACAATTGTTCAACTCTGATTTCAGAGATGCTGTAATATGCAATAAATCATTATGATTAAAAAGGTTTGATTATTAGGGTTAACAAATATTCAAATTAATAAAATGCTTGTGACATCCCTGTTGTGGGTCAGGCCACTGGGTTGAATGCCTTTCCACAGGAAGGATAAGTAACTGGGGAGGAAGAGGCTGGGGTTTGTCCATAGCATGCACTTGCTGTTGGCAATGCAGATACTGGCTTTACACTATCCAGATAACCACACTCCAGCACCAGCCGAGGAGGGAGCTGTCAGTGCACTCACACTGCTCCCCTAACCAGGGCCCATGCAGGAAGATACTCTGTGACTTGCACACCTGATCTCTCGGCAGACACCCAAGAGGTGAAAGATACAGAGTTTCCCAGCAGTCAATACAATACAATACAATACAAATCGCTTTATTGGCATGATAAGGTACATCTTATGTTGCCAAAGCATCAAAATACATTTATGGTTGAACACATAAACGCGGTTCCATTCATACAGTGTATAAACAGGTATTTCCCTGAGTTTTTAAATATATTTTCGCCTTGTTTATATATACTCTTGTCTTAGTTTACTGGTTGTCCCTCTGTTCATGGCAAGCTGTAACATAGTGTGCCGCCAGTGTTACACAGCTTCTCTCCTCCCCCAGTAGGAATGGGAGTTTTTGGTTGTCAGTCAGATTTCTGAATTCAGGGCATATTTGTGAGAATTTTTGATAGAAATTCTCTCTGATGCCCTGATATTTTCCACAGGCTGTGAGGAAGTGCATCTCTGTCTCAACTACTCCCTGACTGCAGTGAGAGCATATCCTGTCTTCTCTTGGCAGCCTGGTCTGCCTGTGTCTGCCTTTTTCGATCGCTAGGCTATGTTCGCTAAGTCTGTACCTTGTCAAGGTTCTTCTCAGTTTGTTATCCTTTACCATGGTCAGGTAATCAGCTATGTTGTATTGTCTGTTTAGGGCCAAGTAGCAATTGAGTTTGCTTTGGGTTTTTGTTGTTTCTGCCCAATATGACAGATATTTTTCCTTTTGCTTAGCGACGATTGTGTTGGGTCGAATTCTTTGTGTTACCCTGTCACTGTCCTGGGACTGGTTATTGTTAGTATTGTTATTAGTTACTTTATTGAGTCCCAGGACTAGTTGACTGAGGGTATTCTTCTTTATGGTCAGCTCTTGGCATTTCAGGGCGTCGTAGTGATAGCATTGGGGGTTGCTCATTTGTAGGTGATTCCAAAATTTGGTGGCTCTTTTTTGGATAGTGATTATTAATGGGTATTGGCCTAGTTCCGCCCTGCATGCATTGTTTACTGTTTTCCTTTGAGTCCGGAGGATACTTTTACAGAATTCCGCATGTAGGATCTCAATTGGGTGTTTGTCCCATTTTGCAAAATCTTGTTGTGTTAGTGGTCCCCAGACCTCACTGCCATAGAGTGCAATTGGTTCAATTACTGATTTGAAAATTTTGAGCCAAATGCTAATTGGGATTTCTATTTGGATTGATTTTTTGATGGCATAGAAAGCCCTTCTTGCTTTCTCTTTCAGTTCATTCACAGCCAGTTTGAAGTTTCCCGTAGAACTGATTTTTAAGCCCAAGTATGTGTAGTGAGTGGTTTGTTCAATTTTGGTTGTTCCTACTGTGAAATTTATTGTGGGTCCATGTTGTTTGGATCTTTGCTGGAACACAAGGACTTTGGTTTTTTGGGGATTTATTGTCAGGGCCCAAGTCTGGCAGTACGACTCCAGCAGGTCCAGGTTCTGCTGTAGACCCTCCTTAGCTGGTGACAGCAGAACCAGGTCGTCGGCATAGAGGAGGAATTTAACCTTGGATTCATATAGGGTGAGGCCGGGTGCTGTAGATTGTTCAAGTAGTTTTGCCAATCCATTAATGTAAATATTAAAGAGTGTCGGTGAGATTGGCGAGCCCTGCGTCACCCCCCGCCCCTGTGGGAAGTATTTTGTTTGTTTGTCTCCAATTTTAACTGCACATTTATTGTTTGTATACATTGATTTAATTACATCATATGTTTTACCTCCTACCCCGCTTTCGATAAGTTTCAGGAATAAACCGTCATGCCAGATGGAGTCGAAAGCCTTCTGGAAATCTACAAAGCATGCGTAGATTTTGCTTTTGTTATGGTGAACGTGTTTGTCAATTAGGGTCTGTAGGGTGAAGATATGATCGGATGTTCTATAGTTTGGCAGGAATCCAATTTGGCTTTTACTCAAGACATTGTGCTCTTCAAGGAAGTTTATAAGTCTTTTGTTTATGATGCTACAGAATACCTTCCCCAGGTTACTGTTTACACAGATGCCTCGATAGTTGTTTGGGTCGATTTTGTCCCCACTTTTGTATATGGGTGTTATGAGTCCTTTGTTCCAGATGTCAGGGAAATAACCGACACTCAGAACCAAGTTGAAGAGTTTTAGGATAGCCAGTTTCAGTTTGTCGTCTGCGTGTTTAATCATCTCGTTTAGTATGCCGTCTGTCCCGCAAGCTTTTCCTGGTCGCAGGTCCTTGAGTTTTTCAAGAAGTTCTTTTTCTGTTATTATGGCGTCTAGCGGGTTTTGGTTATCTTTTATGGCCATTTCAAGCTTTTCCAGTTTTTTGCGTATTTGGTGTTGCTCTGGTCTTAGTGTGTTTTTCTGGTATAATTTTTCAAAGTGGTTTACCCATGTGTCCCCATTTTGAATGGACAAATCGTCGTGTTGTTTTTTGTGTAGTGTTTTCAAGTTGTCCCAGAAACAATTCGACTCAATGGATTCCTCCATGGAGCTGAGTGTATTCTTAATAAATTGCTCTTTTTTGGTCCTGAGTGTGTTTCTGTATTGTGTTAGCGTCTGACAATAAGTAAGGCGTAATTCCTCGTTTTCTGGATGTCTGTGTTTTTGGTTTGATAGTTTTCTAAGTTTTTTCCTCATGTTATGGCAATCATGGTCAAACCATTTTTCATAGTTTTTTGTTTTGGGTTTGTTCTTGCGAGCTTTCAAGTTTGCATTTGTTGCCAAATTATCAAAAATATTGTTTAGTTTACTAACTGCCCGGTTTACGCCTTCTTTATTGTGAGTGTATATGTTATCCAGAAAGGTGTCTAAGAGAGCTTGAGTTGATGCATTGCTAATTGTTTTCTGGTATTTTTCCGTGTCGTTTTTGGCCCATCTGTACGATTTTTTGGTGTTGTACAGTTTACTGGGTTGTGTTTCTATGTTGTTTGTTTCTGTCTTTTTGAGAAACATAGTCGTAAATGTACAGTGTGTTCCCCAGGGGTCTGTATTTGGACCACTGCCCTTTTTGATATATATTAATGACCCCACTGCCCTTTTTGATATATATTAATGACCGGTACTTCGGTATAGGCGGCATAATTTCAAAGTTTGCAGATGACACGCAACTCGGAAATGTAAACAGTGCAGAGAATAGTAACAGACTTCAGGAGGACATAGACAGACTGGTGAAATGGGCAAACACATGGCAGATGAAATTTAATGCAGAAAAGTGTGAAGTGATGCATTTTGGAAGGATGAGGAATGGCAATATAATCTAAATGGCACAATTTTAAAGAGCCATCGCAAGCACGCTGTGTTGAATGGCCTCCTTCAGTGCTGTATAATTTTATGTGATTTGAGATGTCCAATCCGGCCAATTACCACCCCATCAGTCTACTCTCAATCATTAGCAAAGTGATGGAAGGTGTCGTTGACAGTGCTATCATGCGGTACTTACCAATGCTCAATTTGGGTTCCGCCGGGACCACTCGGCTCCAGACTCCATTGCAGCCTTGGTCCAAACATGGACAAAAGAACTGAATTCCAGAGGTGAGGTGAGAGTGACTGCCCTTGACATCAAGGCAGCATTTGACCAAGTGTGGCATCAAGGAGCCCTAGTAAAATTGAAGTCAATGGGAATCAGGGTAAAAATTCTTCACTGGCTGGAGTCATACCTAGCACAAAGGAAGGTGGTTGTGGTTGTTGGAGGTCAATCATCACAGCTCTAGGACATCGCTGCAGGAGTTCCTCAGGGCAGTGTCCTAGGCCCAACCATCTTCAGCTGCTTCATCAATGACCTTCCCTCCATCATAAGGTCAGAAGTGGGGATGTTCGCTGATGATTGCAGAGTGTTCAATTCCATTCGCAACTCCTCATAATGAAGCAATCCATGCCCGAACACAGCAAGACCTGGATGACATTCAGGCTTGGGATGATGTGGCAAGTAACATTCGCGCCACACAAGTGCCAGGCAATGACTATCTCCAACAAGAGAGAGTCTAACCACCGCCCCTTGACATTCAATGGTATTACCATTGCCGAATCCCCCACCATCAACATCCTGTGAAGCGCCTTGGGACACTTTACTACGTTAAAGGTGCTATATAAATACAAGTTGTTGTTGGGGTCACCATTAACCAGAAACTTAACTGGACCTGCCACATAAATACTGTGGCAACAAGAGCAGGTCAGAGGCTGGGTATTCTGCGGCGAGTGTCTCACCTCCTGACTCCCCAAAGCCTTTCCACCATCTACAAGGCACAAGTCAGGAGTGTGATGGAATACTCTCCACTTGCCTGGATGAGTGCAGCTCCAACAACACTCAAGAAGCTCAACACCATCCAGGACAAAGCAGCCCGCTTGATTGGCACCCCATTCACCACCTTAAACATTCACTCCCTCCACCACCGGCGTACCGTGGCTGCAGTGTGTACCATCTACAAGATGCACTGCAGCAACTCGCCAAGGCTTCTTCGGCAGCACCTCCCAAACCCGCGACCTCTTCCACCTAGAAGGACAAGAGCAGCAGGCGCATGGGAACACCACCACCTCCAAATTCCCCTCCAAGTTACACACCATCCTGACTTGGAAATATATTGCCGTCGCTGGGTCACAACCCTGGAACTCCCTCAATAACAGCCCTATGGGAGAACCTTCAGCACACGGACTGCAGCAGCTCGCCACCACCTTCTCGAGGGCAATTAGGGATGGGCAATAAATGCTAGCCTTGTCAGTGATGCCCGCATCCCAGGAACGAATAAAAAAGATGTAATGTAAGGTTTTTCTCTCCACAAGATAGAGGTTCTTGGGTTCTCTGTTTGCTGTATGAGACTCTGTGCATTCTAAAATGTTGCATTTGTATTATGGTGAGGAGACTGAATGCCACGATGGGGTAGTACAGTGGAATTTCACCTGTGGGATCTGGATTCTAACCCAACCCTAGAAATGCAGCCACTTCTCTTGCCTCATGAAATGATAGATACGGACAGTCTCACCCCTGAGTTCTTAGCCAGACCACAAAACTGCCCAAAATTCAGCAAAAGAAAAGTGGACCCTAAGTACCGACTACTGAGTCTTGCCCAGAGGATAACTGGTGTCGCACTGATCCAGTTATGGGATCTTTTCTGAGGCTGGACATGAGGCATATTGTTGGGACAGTGTAGAGGGAGCTTTACTCTGTATCTAACCCGTGCTGTACCTGCCCCGGGAGTGTTTGATGGGACAGTGTAGAGGGAGCTTTACACTGTATCTAACCCGTGCTGTACCTGCCCTGGGAGTGTTTGATGGGACAGTGTAGAGGGAGCTTTACTCTGTATCTAACCCGTGCTGTACCTGCCCTGGGAGTGTTTGATGGGACAGTGTAGAGGGAGCTTTACTCTGTATCTAACCCGTGCTGTACCTGCCCTGGGAGTGTTTGATGGGACAGTGTAGAGGGAGCTTTACTCTGTATCTAACCCGTGTTGTACCTGCCCTGGGAGTGTTTGATAGGACAGAGTAGAGGGAGCTTTACTCTGTATCTAACCCGTGTTGTACCTGCCCTGGGAGTGTTTGATGGGACAGTGTAGAGGGAGCTTTACTCTGTATCTAACCCGTGCTGTAACTGCCCCGGGAGCGTTTGATGGGACAGTGTAGAGGGAGCTTTACTCTGTATCTAACCCGTGCTGTGCCTGCCCGGGGAGTGTTTAAAGGGACAGCGTAGAGGGAGCTTTACTCTGTATCTAACCCATGCTGTACCTGCCCCGGGAGTGTTTGATGGGACAGTGTAGAGGGAGCTTTACTCTGTATCTAACCCGTGCTGTACCTGCCCGGGGAGTGTTTAAAGGGACAGCGTAGAGGGAGCTTTACTCTGTATCTAACCCGTGCTGTACCTGCCCGGGGAGTGTTTAAAGGGACAGCGTAGAGGGAGCTTTACTCTGTATCTAACCCATGCTGTACCTGCTCTGGGAGTGTTTGATGGGACAGTGTAGAGGGAGCTTTACTCTGTATCTAACCCGTGTTGTACCTGCCCTGGGAGTGTTTGAAAGGACAGCGTAGAGGGAGCTTTACTCTGTATCTAACCCGTGCTGTAGCTGCCCGGGGATTGTCTGATGGGACAGTGTAGAGGGAGCTTTACTCTGTATCTAACCTGTGCTGTACCTGCCCTGGGAGTGTTTGATGGAACAGTGTAGAGAGACTCCCATACCTACTAGGGGAACAGAGAAATTGTGTAACCTTAGCGGCACACTATGTTACAGCTTGCCATAAACAGAGGGACAACCATTAAATCTAAGAAAAGAGTATATACAAATTATATGAATGTATATTTATACACTCAGGGATATATCTGTTTATACACTGTATGGCTAGACCTGTGTTTATGTGTTCAACCATAAATGTTTTTCGATGCTTTGGCAACATAAGATGTACCTTGTCATGCCAATAAAGCGATTTGAATTGAATTGAATTGAATTGAGAGCCTTACTCTGTATCTAAGCCGTGCTGTACCTAACTTGTGAATGCTAACACTGTTTTCCAGAAACAGAATGGTGTTCCATTCTGCAGAATGACATGTCAACTTAATTGTAATATATGTGGGTAGAACAAATGAAGGCAGAGACAGGATGAGTTGCTAGTCCATGTGCTTGCTTTATTCGGGCAGAGCAAACTGAGCATGCTCATACTAAACCATGTAACAAATTATGTGATAAAGCATTACACTGCTTTCCTCTTGTATGTATTCCCCTCTCAAATACCAGAAAACTATGGTCTTGCTTCTGGCAGTGAAAACACTTCACATTTCTGTGGTGAGTGATTTCCACTGCAGCGATAACAATTCACAGAACTGCTCTCACTGACATGCTTTTGACTCAGTCTCACAACTTTAGGTTTGGCAGCGGCTTTGTGACTGTAGACCTCAGCTGCACTAGTCACTTGAGTTAGACGGAGCTCCCTAGCATTCTTAGATGCCATCTCCATAGATAGGGCAATTTTTCATGCTATGTCAAACGTTAGGTTCAGAGTGTTCAGTAACTTGGACTGTGTGCGCTCATCCACCAGTCCACACACAAACTTATCTCACAACGCACGATCCAACAATGTGCCGAAGCTACAATGCAAAGACAGCTTCTTAAGAGCTACAATGTTCTCACTGATGGTTTCACTTTGTTTTTGGGTTCTGGTACCAAACTCATAGCTTTCTGCTATTTCTAACAGCTTTGGGTCGAAATGGCCCTTGAGTTTCTCAACATTGTCTTCAAACGACGCATCCTCCGCTTTCCCTGGCACCAGTAGGTTTGTCAACATTCCGTAGAAATTTGGTCCGATCTCCGTTAGAAAAATTGCTTTTTTCCGTTCACTAATTACTTTATTTTGAGCTTGAATGTTCTCATCTGCACCTTCAGTCTTAATAATGTTAGTGGCCTTAAAAAACATCTCCATCCGCTCAATGTAAGAACTCAATGGTTCGCGAGCTCAGTCATACATGCCGAGGCTTCCGATGAAATCATAAGCGTGGCCATGATTGTTCGACGGGATCGGGACAGCGACTCAGCACGCTACCTGTGTACCTGTGAGAATCAACGCTGCTGTTGCTGTGTATACATTCTGCATGAGCATTAACAGTAAAGCATCTCAAAATTTCAGTTTAGGTGTCACAAATTCACCTTAAACTTGTCGACTTGAAGGTTGAACACTGTGTCCTTCCATGATCCCTAAAAATGGCTTTGGGATTCCATCCTCGTCGCCAAAATGTAATATATGTGGGTAGAGCAAATGAAGGACAGAGACACGATGAGTTGCTAGTCCATGTGCTTGCTTTATTAGGCTTGAGCGAACTGAGCATGCTCATATTAAACCATGTGACAAACCATGTGATAATATATTACATTAATGAGCACAAAAATCAACCAAAAGAATCCTAAATGTGCATTTGCTGTTAATCTGTAGCCAGAGATTCAAGTTGTTTTCAACTGCTAACTGACAATTTGGGGAGGTGATAGGAATGTGAGATTTATATAGCTCAGGTTTCCCATCACTATGCAACTGCAGTTACTGGTCCATCTGTGATTTCCATTTTGTTTTTTAAAATATGTTTTTCACACCTTGAACACAAGCTGGTTTGACCCATCATCCAGGTAAAATGCAAATAACAAAACATAATAACACTAAAAGCAAAGTTTAGAAAATACAAAATTAAAATCTTCTGCTTAAATTCCAGACAAGATATAGAAATACAGTACTGATGAGTCAATGACTGAGGATACAGACTAATGAATAAGGGCAGAGAATGCAGAGTCAGGGGACAAGTAACAGATTGGATAGCTAGCTGGCTTCAAGACAGAAAGCAGAGAGTAGGGGTAAAAGGTAGCTATTCAGAGTGGCAGAAGGTGGGAAGTGCTGTTCCACAAGGATCAGTGCTGGGACCACTGTTTTTCACAATTTATATTAATGATGATTTAGACTTTGGAATCAAAAACACAATTTCTAAATTTGCGGATGACACCAAATTGGTGGGGATAGTTAATACCGAGGAGGACTACAACAAATTACAAGAGGACATTAATAAACTTGCAGAATGGGCATATAATTGACAAATGAATTTCAACACATATTTGAGGTATTACATTTTGGTAGGAAGAATAGGGAGGTAACTTATTACTTGGAGGGTGCGAGTCTAGGTGGGGTAGAGGAACAAAGGGATCTCGGAGTACAAATAAACAAATCGCTAAAAGTAGCGACACAGGTTAACAAGGCCATAAAAAAAGCAAACCAAGCACTAGGGTTTATTTCTAGAGGGATAGAATTGAAAAGTAGAGAAGTTATGCTAAACTTGTATCGAATCTTGGGAGCACTGCGTACAGTTCTGGTTGCCATATTATAGAAAGGATATAGAGGCACTGGAGAGGGTGTAGAGAAAATTTACAAGGATGATACCAGAAATGTGAGGGTATACATATCAGGAAAGGATGAATAGGCTGGGTCTCTTTTTGCTTGAAAAAAGGCTGAGGGGTGACCTAATAGAGGTCTTTAAAATTATGAAAGGTTTTGATAGAGTGGATACAGAGAGAATGTTTCCACTTGTGGGGAAGAGCAAAACTAGAGACCATCAATATAAGATAGTCACCAAGAAATCCAAAGGGAATTCAGAAGACACTTCTTTACCCAGAGGGTGGTAAGAATGTGGAACTTGCTACCACAGGGTGCATTCCTGGAGTGTTTACGGGATGGTTTCCTGGACCAATATGTCGAGGAACCAACCAGAGATCAGGCCATCTTAGACTGGGTATTATGTAACGAGAAAGGATTAATTAGCAATCTTGTTGTACGAGGCCCCTTGGGTCGGAGCGATCATAATATGATCGAATTCTTCATTAAGATGGAGAATGAAGTAGTTGACTCAGAGACAAGGGTCCTCAATTTAAATAAAGGAAACTACGATGGTCTGAGAAGCAAGTTGGGTAGGATTGATTGGGGAATGGCACTCAAAGGGTTGACGGTGGATAGGCAATGGCAAACATTCAAAGACCGAATGGATGAGCTACAGAATTTGTTCATCCCAGTTTGGCATAAAAATAAAACAAAAAAGGTGACTCAACCGTGGCTAACAAGGGAAATTAGGGATAGCATAAGATCCAAGGAGAGGACATATAAATTGGCCAGAAAATCAATAATCCTGAGGATTGGGAGCAGTTTAGGAGTCAACAAAGGATGACAAAGGGATTAATTAAGAAAGGGAAAATAGAATATGAGAGTAAGCTTGCAGGGAACATAAAAACTGACTGTAAAAGCTTTTATAGATATGTGAAGAGAAAAAGATTGGTGAAGTCAAGCGTAGGTCCCTTGCAGTCAGAATCAGGGGAATTTATAATGGGAAACAAGGAAATGGTTCACCAACTAAATACATACTTTGGTTCTGTCTTCACAAAGGAGGACACAAAGAACCTCCCAGAGATGCCGGGGAACATAGGGTCTGATGAAAGGGAGGAACTGAAAGAAATCAGTATTTGTAGGGAAATGGTGTTAGGAAAATTGATGGGACTTAAGGCCGATAAATCCCCAGGGCCTGATGGTCTACATCCCAGGGTACTTAAGGAAGTGGCCCTAGAGATAGTAGATGCATTGCTGGTCATCTTCCAGAACTCGATAGACTCTGGAACAGTACCCATGGATTGGAGGGTAGCTAATGTTACCTCACTATTCAAAAAAGGTGGTAGAGAAAAAGCAGGAAATTATAGACCGGTAAGCCTGATATCGGTAGTGGGGAAAATGCTAGAGTCTATTATAAAAGATGTAATAGCAGAGCACTTGGAAAGCAGTGACAGGATCGGACAAAGTCAACATGGATTTACAAAAGGTAAATCATGCTTGACTAATCTACTGGGTTTTTTTGAGGATGTAACTGGTAAAATAGATAAGGGAGAACCAGTGGATGTGGTGTATTTGGACTTTCAGAAGGCTTTCGATAAGGTCCCACATAAGAGATTAGCGTGCAAAATTAAGGCACATGGGATTGGGGGCAAGGTATTGACTTGGATAGAGAACTGGTTGGCGGACAGAAAGCAAAGAGTTGGAATAAACGGGTCATTTTCCGAGTGGCAGGCAGTGACTAGTGGGGTACCGCAAGGATCGGTCCTAGGACCCCAGCTGTTCACAATATATATTAATGATCTGGACGAGGGAATTGGATGTAATATCTCCAAATTTGCAGACGACACAAAGCTAGGTGGGAGGGTAAGCTGTGAGGAGGATGTCGTGAAACTCCAGTACGATTTGGACAGGTTGAGTGATTGGGCAGAAACATGGCAAATGCACTATAATGTGGATAAATGTGAGGTTATCCACTTTGGTGACAAAAACAGGAAGGCAGATTATTATTTGAATGGCAATAGATTGGGAGAAGGGGAAGTGCAAAGAGACCTGGGTGTTATTGTGCACCAGTCGCTGAAAGTAAGCATGCAGGTGCAGCAGGCGGTTAAGAAGGCAAATGGTATGTTTGCCTTCGTAGCAAGAGGGTTCGAGTACAGGAACAAGGATGTCTTGCTACAGTTGTACAGAGCCTTGGTGAGACCGCACCTTGAGTATTGTGTGCAGTTTTGATCGCCTTACCTGAGGAAGGACATTCTTGCCATGGAGGGAGTGCAGCGAAGATTCACCAGGCTGATACCTGGGATGGCAGGAATGACGTATGAGGAGAGATTGTGTCGATTGGGCTTATACTCACTGGAGTTTAGAAGATTGAAAGGGGATCTCATCGAAACCTATAAAATTCTGTCAGGCCTGGACAGACTAGATGCAGGAAGGATGTTTCTGATGGCCGGGGAGTCCAGAACCAGGGGTCATAGTCTAAGGATAAGGGGTAAGCCATTTAGGACTGAGATGAGGAGGAATTTCTTCACCCAGAGAGTGGTGAACCTGTGGAATTCTCTACCACAGAGGGCGGTGGAGGCCAGTTCATTAAATATATTCAAGAAAGAGTTGGATATATTTCTTGAGGCTAAAGGGATCAAGGAATATGGGGAGAGGGCAGGGACATGATCTCATTGAATGGCGGAGCAGGCTCGAAGGGCCGAATGGCCTACTCCCGCTCCTATCTTCTATATGAGGGAGAAGGGAATAGAGGGTTATGCTGATAGAGTTAGATGAGGAAAGATGGGAAGAGGCTCGAGTGGAGCATAAACAGCGGCATGGACTGGTTGGGCCGAATGGCCTGTTTCTGTGCCTTATATCCTGTGTAAAGCATCACTGCTTTCATTGTAAATCGAGACTACATCATAAGTTTCTCAAATAGTTACACAAATTTACATAGAATTTACAGCACAGAAACAGGCCTTTCGGCCCAACTGGCCCGTGCTGGTGTTTATGCTCCACACGAGCCTCCTCCCACCCCTCGTCATCTCACCCCATCAACATATCCTTCTATTCCTTTCTCCCTCCTGTGTTTATCTAGCTTCCCCTTAAATGCATCTATGCTATTTGCCTCAACTACTCCATGAGGTAGTGAGCTCATCTTTAAGCAGGTACTTGACCAGTGTCAACAGTACAAACATAGGCATTGCCAGACTAAAAAAGACCCAGATCCATTTATTCGCCTTCTCCCATCCTGGCAGTCCCATGATCCAACGATAATAGAGTTGACCAATCACAGCGATCAATCTCTATCAGTGAGTCTACAATAGACCCAGACATGAGGTGAGGAAAACCCCCAGTGGTGGAGAGCTTTGGAAACCAGAGGTCCACAGTCACCTGTTCCTCCCAAGCACCACACGCACCACATGCCGGGTCTTAAATTACTTGTATACTGGATTCCAAAATGGTATTTTCTGAAAGAAATTTTGTTTTGCTCATTCCTGAAATGCAGAAACCCAGCTGGTATTGGTTTCTAAACTACTGTGTTGGGAGAATGTCTTCACCCTATCATTTAAAACATAAGGCCAGCTCTATGATGGCCTAGTGATTAAAGATCCTGCTGGTATGTCATGAGCCATGTAGACCAGGAGGTCCTAGGCCTAGTCCTCGGCCTGTGCTGAGTTAGCTGAGTGAGGTGGAGGGGAACAATAGGGATACTGCTGTTGGCCTCAGCCAGGAAAGGGAACAATCAGCCAGGCTTCCCACTCCTGAGTACTATCCGTTAACCCTTGCTGAAAAGAGCGAGTAGGTGTGTGAGGGGGTTGAGTGGATGTGTGAAGGGGTTGAGTGGGTGTGAGGGGGTTGAGTGTGTGCGAGGGGGTTGAGTGGGTGTGTGAGGGGGTTGAGTGTGTGTGCGAGGGGGTTGAGTGTGTGTGCGAGGGGGTTGAGTGTGTGCGCGAGGGGGTTGAGTGTGTGTGCGAGGGGGTTGAGTGTGTGTGCGAGGGGGTTGAGTGTGTGTGTGTGAGGGGTTGAGTGTGTGTGAGTGGGTTGAGTGTGTGTGCGAGGGGGTTGAGTGTGTGTGCGAGGGGGTTGAGTGTGTGTGTGGGGGTTGAGTGTGTGTGTGTGAGGGGGTTGAGTGTGTGTGCGAGGGGGTTGAGTGTGTGTGCGAGGGGGTTGAGTGTGTGTGCGAGGGGGTTGAGTGTGTGTGCGAGGGGGTTGAGTGTGTGTGCGAGGGGGTTGAGTGTGTGTGCGAGGGGGTTGAGTGTGTGTGTGAGGGGGTTGAGTGTGTGTGAGTGGGTTGAGTGTGTGTGCGAGGGGGTTGAGTGTGTGTGCGAGGGGGTTGAGTGTGTGTGCAAGGGGGTTGAGTGTGTGTGTGTGAGGGGGTTGAGTGTGTGTGAGTGGGTTGAGTGTGTGTGAGGGGGTTGAGTGTGTGTGCGAGGGGGTTGAGTGTGTGTGTGAGGGGGTTGAGTGTGTGTGTGTGAGGGGGTTGAGTGTGTGCGCGAGGGGGTTGAGTGTGTGTGTGAGGGGGTTGAGTGTGTGTGCGAGGGGGTTGAGTGTGTGTGCGAGGGGGTTGAGTGTGTGTGAGGGGGTTGAGTGTGTGTGCGAGGGGGTTGAGTGTGTGTGTGAGGGGGTTGAGTGTGTGTGTGTGAGGGGGTTGAGTGTGTGCGCGAGGGGGTTGAGTGTGTGTGTGAGGGGGTTGAGTGTGTGTGCGAGGGGGTTGAGTGTGTGTGTGTGAGGGGGTTGAGTGTGTGTGCAAGGGGGTTGAGTGTGTGTGCGAGGGGGTTGAGTGTGTGTGCGAGGGGGTTGAGTGTGTGTGAGGGGGTTGAGTGTGTGTGAGTGGGTTGAGTGTGTGTGCGAGGGGGTTTGAGTGTGTGTGCGAGGGGGTTGAGTGTGTGTGTGAGGGGGTTGAGTGTGTGTGTGAGTGGGTTGAGTGTGTGTGTGAGTGGGTTGAGTGTGTGTGCGAGGGGGTTTGAGTGTGTGTGCGAGGGGGTTGAGTGTGTGTGTGAGGGGGTTGAGTGTGTGTGCATGCGCATGGCTGTCAGGAGAGGAGGGGATCGGGTTCGGATGTCAAATAGCCTCACACATGAAGGAGGGGACTTGGACAAGTTACTAGAGGATTCCCAGGAAACTGCATGAATGTTTTGGGAGAGGAGGGAGTGAGCGTCTTCAAGGAACGAGGGAAATACATTGGAAAAAATGTTGATAACGGCCTAAAATAGTTCAGGCTGACAGAACTTAGACAGTAAATGTCTTGTATTTTGGTGGTAAATACATAACTAAGCATCCAAGGAAAGTACATTTTTTTATAGCTTAATGAGTTCCCAGTCACAGCCTCTTTAGAAGGGGTTAGGGGAAAGAGAGGCAAATGGAAACAACATATTTCCCCCGGGAAATAAAATCCAATGGGAAGAGTGAGCCTCCTGCATTGCTTTAACATAACAGCAGAGTGGTACATGGTGAGAAGCAGAAGTAACAACAGAAAACGCTGGAAAAACTCAGCAGGCCAGGCAACATCCGTGGAGAGAAACAGAGTCAATGTTTCAGGTCAAAACCCTTCTTCAGAACTGAGAAAAAAGGGCAGGAAATGAAACAGATTAAAAGGCAGTTTGGGGGCTGGGAAATGGGGGAGGGGATGAAAGAAGAGACATTAAGAGATATTCAAGGTGAGACGAGATAGTAATAGGACAGGTAAAGGAACAGACAATGGCTCTAGATGAAGTGTGAAATGCGCTGGCAGAGTGAAAGACAGCCGTCATGTGGGAGAGAGAGAAAATAAGGAAAAGGCACAAACCAAAAGTGTGGATTCACCAAAAGATGGTGAGAAGCAGATTGTCTACCGACCTCCTTAATAATGGTGTGTGGTAAGAACTTTTCTTTTCATAACCAGGAATATTAATAGAAGTAAATTTTAAAAGAAACATGCTTAAACATGTAAAGTAAGATGATACTAGCAAGTTCAACTTAAAACATTTTTTTAACTTTTGACTGGGGTTGGGGCTGGGGGGAAACAAAATACAGCCCTGATTTAAAATTGTAAACTCATAATAAGCAATGATTACACAAGTCATGTGTTTCTAAACTGGAAAACAAGGCTCTGCCAGATTTAAAATACACAGAGTAAAATGTGTATTTTCAACAGAAATGGGTGGTTAATTTGGCACACGTTACCTTGGCAAGTAAATCTTGCCAATCTTGAAGTTAAACATGCTATTATTTCACCCACCACTGCGGTGGATGGGAAAGAAAAAAAAATCTACTTGGTTGAATTGGAGGAGTGCTTGCCACAGGTAATTGCATAGGTTAGTTAGGGAATTTCTGAAACTGTGACTGGCACCAACACAGATTGTGCTTGCCAGGCTCAATAGAATGGAAACATTCCATTCTCTGACTGTTCAAACATACTCAGGACAACATGGCTCTATTGAGAAGCCTTTTATGGACCATATATATTCACAATATATATAAATGATCTAGACAAGGGAACTAGATGTAATATCTCCAAGTTTGCAGACGACACAAAGCTGGGTGGGCGTGTGTGCTGTGAGGAGGATGCTGAGAAACTCCAGTATGATTTGGACAGGTTGGGTGATTGGGCAGATGCAGAATAATGTGGATAAATGCAAGGTTATCCACTTTGGTGGCAAAAACAGGAAGGCAGATTATTATCTGAACGGCAATAGATTGGGAGAAGGGGAAGTGCAACGAGACCTGGGTGTCCTTGTGCACCAGTCGCTGAAGGTAAGCATGCAGGTGCAGCAGGCGGTTAAGAAGGCAAATGGTATGTTGGCCTTCGTAGCGAGAGAGTTCGAGTACAGGAACAAGGATGTCTTGCTGTAGTTGTACAGGGCCTTGGTGAGACCACACCTTGAGTATTGTGTGCAGTTTTGGTCGCCTTATCTGAGGAAGGATGTTCTTGCCATGGAGGGAGTGCAGTGAAGATTCACCAGACTGATACCTGGGATGGCAGGAATGACGTGTGAGGAGAGATTGGGTCGATTGGGCTTATGCTCACTGGAGTTTAGAGGAATGAGAGGGGATCTCATTGAAACTTATAAAATTCTAACAGGACTAGACAGACTAGATGCAGGAAGGGTGTTCCCGATGGCCAGGGAGTCCAGAACCAGGGGTCACAGTCTAAGGATAAGGGGTAAGCCATTTAGGACAGAGATGAGGAGGAATTTCTTCACCCAGAGAGTGGCGAACCTGTGGAATTCTCTACCACAGAAGGCAGTTGAGGCCAATTCATTAAATATATTCAAGAAGGAGTTAGATATATTTCTTAAGGCTAAAGGGATCAAGGGATATGGGGAGAAGGCAGGGACAGGGTACTGAATTTGGATGATCAGCCATGATGTCATTGAATGGCGGAGCAGGCTCGAGGGGCCAAATGGCCTACTCCTGCTCCTATCTTCTATGTTTCTATGTTTCAATTGTCACTGATTCTCCAACCAGGGGAATTTACTATCAAAACTCTATGAATTTTAAAAACCTCTATTAAATCTCCTCTTAACCTTCTCTGCTCCAGTGGAAATAGTGCCAGTATTTCCACTCTCTCCTCATAACTACAGTTCCCCATCCCTAGCATCATCCTGATGAATCTACCCTGTACGTTGTCTGTGGCTGTAATGTAATTTCTATAATATGGCCCCCAAAATGCACACAGTACTCTTACTGTGTCCTAACCAATGTTTTGTACTAATTGATTATTACTTATTTACTCTTGTACTCTATGCCCCTATTCATTCACACCCTTCGATGTATTTTAATTCAGTGTCTGCTTTCATTCTGTTTTTTCCTCACACTTAGCCATCTTAAACTGCAGCTCCCTCTTGTCTGCCATTCCACAAACCTGTCTGTCATCCTGCAGTCTTTTATCCCTGCACGAGATGGCAGCTTGTTCCAGAGGTCCACTATTCTCTGGGAAAAGAACCACCTCCTGACATCTAACCTAGATCTGACCTTGTACAAATTAAATTTGTGACCCCTGGTCCTCCCTAACCCATTGAAACAAACTGTCAACTGGAACACAGTCTATTCCCTTCATCATCTTATAAACCTCAATCAGATCACCTCTAAGTCTACACTTCTCTAAAGTGTAGAGTCCCAACTCGTTTAGCCTATCCTGATAACTAAGATGCTTTAAACTGGGAATTAGTCTAGTGGCCCTCCTCTGCACCCTTTCCAAAGCCTCAATATCACCCACCATGTGAGACCACCAAAACTGGACACAGTATTCCAAGTGCGGCCTCCACCGTTTGGAGGTTTGCAGTGCATACTGAGAACTATACCATGTCCCTTCCTATTTCCGTATTGTATTCCTATGGCTTCTCTCGGTGTAACCCCTAGTCCTAGCACTGAGATAGAATGCCTTCCCACAGCCCTTTTCTCCTCCTTATCTCTCCTATAAATATTATAACCAGGAATATTAAGCTACCAGTCATGTTCAAGCTTAAGCCATATCTCCGTTATAGCTAATGTGTCCCATCCATCCACAGTTATTGATGCTTCTAAGTGTCCAAATTTGTTTTGAATGCTTTGTGTATTGGCATACATTCCGCTCAATCCTGAATCCAATCTTTTGGAACATTAAGGGCAGGATTTTCATTGGGCCGTGGAGGCGGGATTGGAGGCGTGTGGGGGGTTAAAATCGCGAAATCGGGGGGCATGAACCCATCCCACCCCCAACCCGCCTCTATGCCAGTTTCAAAGGAGGCGGATACCCGACCTGTGCTGGGAGCCGCCTCCCCGAGGCGGGAAGGGAATTAGTGCCAATTAACTGCCTGTTAACAGGTAGTTAACAGGCAGTTTTTAGCCTAATCCCTATTTTTATTCCTGAAGTGTGTGATTCCCGACGGCTCCAAACCACGCCAAGTTAGTGAGGCGGACCGTCGGGCTGAAGGGCTTGGAGGGTTCGAGATGTCCGGTGTTCAGGTGAGTGATGTGAGTATGAGTGCAGAGGTAAGTGTGTTTGGTGTGTGTAAAGTGTTTAAATAAGTTTTAATTACCTTTACTTACCTTTACAGCCTTCCTTCAGGTCTCGGGAGTCCCTCATCTCACCGGCACAGAAAGCAGAATGGTCGCGAGCTGTCAAAAGTTGCAGCATTCAGCTTTCTGTTCTGGAGAGATCTCTAAATCAGCCTGAGAGGAAGGAATTAACTTAGTGTACAGACTGTCAGTATTTGACAGCTTCAAAGAGCTGTCAAACGCTGATATTTCATCTGTCAAAAGCTCTTGACAGATGAACTATTTGTCTGTGATGTCACCTGTTCCCGGGTGGCCCTTAATTGGCCTGCTGAGCCCACTGGGCGGGCTCAACAAGGTCAATCAAGTGAAAATCACGTGGGTTGGCCACAACTTGATGGAGGCGGGACTACAACCCCAAAAGTTGTAGTCCCGCCTCCTACACGCCTCCAGTATCAAAATCCAGCCCATAGTCTTATTCTTTTTTCCTGGTTTTTCTCATTTGATTTTGAATATGCTTTGCCCCTTCTACAACAGTGCCACTGGAGGCACTTTTCCTATAGAGCAGCATGGGGCAGGTCTCCATCCTGTGGTGTGTAAATCTTTCACCTAGTGCACCGCTTGAGGGTGCATGTCAAACTTGTACATGATTGGCCCACAAATCCCAATAAAACAGCAATAAGTTACAACTGAACAGATAGCAAACCTACTAATGTACAGTAGCAAGTAGGCACAAAGACTACCAAGGAGGTATGCTAACTTACCAATCGAGAATAGGTAGTTAGCAAACAGTTAGCAATAACACAACTAGGAAAGAGAAGAGGAACAATGAAATCACCCAAAATATATCTTGAAAATTCTTTTGGCCCCTTTTGTTTTCTCTTAGCTTCAGGACCTAGTACTAAAAAAAAATCATAAACATAAAACAATTACGTAATTGACAATAAAAACCTTTGCCAGGTACTTAAGACGTGAGTTGCTGGGACTTCCCGGAGCGAAGAGCGTCAATAGGCAGCAGACTACAACAACAACAACAATGTGTGTGCATCTAAGTTTGCCAAGAGACTAGGTTATGAGGCACAGGAAGTAGTGTAGCTGGGAGCAGGAAGTCACTGAAAAAAAGACAGATTACTTGAGTGGGCAAAACTGTGGCAAATGAAGTTCAATATCGGGAGGTGCGTGGGGTTATGAAGAGCTCAGGGGCAACTCACTTGTATGTGTGAGGTTTGTAATGATGGAGGATAGTGGTAGCTCGCGTCCTATGACAAACCCCGATCATCCGCCCAACAGTCGACTCTTTCTGGTCATCAGCAAGTCGACATTGGAGGAGGTGATCTGGGTGAAATTTTCCCTCTGGAGATATCCAGAATATTTGGGTGGTGTGGGACAAGCAGTCCAAAGACCATAAAGCATCGCCTACGTGAAGTTTGGCAAATTGTGGCAGGCCTGTAAAGCAATGGAGGACGTGCAGGGACACCAAATCCATCAAGGTGTTCATTGCACAGTCTAGAGGATCTAGCAGCCACCGTGATGTTGAAGATGAGGAGTTGACTAGGATTTTTGTTATGATTCCAAAATCCTATGGTGAAGATGATCTGAGGGAAAAGTTTAAGGATTTTGGAGATATCGAACACTGAAGTGTTACCAAGAACAAGAATACAGGGGAGAGCAAAGGCTTTGGCAATGTGAGGTTTCTGAAATCACCTTGGGTGGCTCAGGCCATTGAAAACTGCAACCAATCTTTTAAGGCAATATTTGCTGAACCAAGAAACAATCCTACATACTCTGAGAATGGCTATGTGGGTGGGGCCAAATAAGAATCATTGTCATATGGGCCAGGGTTTGATCCTCTAAGAGGTCAAAATATGTTTCCTTTTGGTGAATTTAGCAACTTTGGAACAAGTGAAATGAGAACTGAAATAATAAGTGAAATGAGAGGTGGAGAAAATATTGCCACGTGCCTTTCAGTGTCTACTAGAGGAGTATCTACTAGAGGAGTGCTCACACATGGACAAGTTTATAGTGTCTTTGATATCATCCCAGGGCTGGAATATTGTGAAATTCAGAGAGACCCATATATAGGTTATGGCAAAGGATATGCTATTGTTCAGTACAACGGTGTGGCATCATCAGTATATACCACAGAAAAGCTGCATGGATTTGAGTATCCACCTGGTAATCAACTGGGAGTCAACTACATTGAAGATGCCCCTGGAGACAAGTGATCAAACCTAGTTGGAATGATGGCCTTGCAACCTGTGGCGGCTCAGATGATGTCAATGGCCTGTAACAGTCCTGTTGGCCAGCAGATAGTTCCAGCTTCACCTGGTTTCGGAGGAAGCAGTCATACTCCGATCTCAGGGTTGCAGGTTAACTTTTCTGCACCTACATCTCAAAAATATCCTCCAAGAGTAGAGTCACTCAAACGCTAGAGAACACACTAACAAGTTTCACAAAAGATTGTGCAAAGCGTGGGGACAAATGACCTGACACATCAGCCGGCTGACTGGCCAATTTAAAAGTACTCAGTGACTTCCATCGTGACCTTTGCTACAACTGAACAGTTAACGTTACTTTTATTTTCTGGGAATGGGCAGTGAGTGAAGGCCTTGACAGATCTTGATTTACAGTGTTTAAGAAAGGAATTTAAAAAATCTATAGCTTGAAGAACTTGCTGTAATCCATGTAACCCTTGAGTTCCCAGCCTTTATAATTTGAATTGTACCTGTTAGTTGTGTAGTCTGACATAACTTATACGGAGCAGAATAGAACTTGTTTGTGAACATTGCTTTTGTATACTTTCTGAATGGCTTTATTCCACAATATTGTGAGTGAGGTACACAGCAAATAAAGCCCGTGCTTGAATGTGTAAACTGTGATTGAGTAGAAGAGTGAGCACACTGGAGCCAACAAACTATAATTAGCTTACATCTTATTGGCCAATCTAATGCTGGTCCCAGATTTTAACAGAGCTACATTTACAAAAATGGCTGATGATCTGGCAAAGGTTGACTGGGCATCCCTGCTAGCTAGGAAATCAGGTAGTGAAGACAAATGGGTTCGATTTAAAACCATTCTCAAACAGAATGAAGCCGTTTATGTCCCAATGGTTAAAAGCAGCGCACATGGTAAAACAAAACCATTATGTTTGAAAAAGGTAGACTTGCATTTCTCCAGCGCCTTTCACAACCTCAGGATGTCCCAGAGCGCTTTACAGCCAGTGAAGTACTTTTTGAAGTGCGGTCACTGTTGTAATGCAGGAAGCGCGGCAGCCAATTAGCACACAGCAAGATCCCACAAACAGCAATGTGATAATGACCAGATCATGTGTTTTAGTGGTGTTGGTTGAGTTATATTGAGTTAATAAGTACGTGGCAATGGAAGGAAAATCCAAATCTGGAAACAAAAATTAATATTTTTCAACAAAAACACTCTACAATGATAGAAAAATATAGTGTTGTCGGTTAAATAGACTGCAAGCAATTCCTTTAACAGTAGCATATGTCTAACGAGCTGATTGAATCCACATTGCGGAACACTGCAGACCCCATTCATTTAGGACAGTAGCAAAATACTGCGGATGCTGGAAATCTGAAATAACAACAGAAAACACTGGAAACACTCAGCAGGCCAGGCAGCATCCGTGGAGAGAGAAATAGAGTTACCGTTTCAGGTCTGGGACCCTTCATCAGAACTGGAAAAAGCTGGAGATGGAACAGACATTCAGCAGGTGCAGAGCCCCCCCCCCCCCCTCCCTGTCTCTGCACCTGCTTAATGTCTGTTCCATCTCCAGCTTTTTCCAGTTCTGATGAAGGGTCCCAGACCTGAAACGTTAACTCTGTTTCTCTCTCCACGGATGCTGCCTGGCCTGCTGAGTTTTTCCAGCGTTTTCTGTTGTTATTCCATTCGTTTAGGATGCAGCTGACTTTCAGCAGTGTTGGGACGACAATTACTGCAGGTGGCGCTTCGACCACAGGTTCCGTTAAAGGCTCAGCACTGCCACCAGCTGGAGCTTTGTGACATTGCAGCAGTTGGGAGACACTGGGAAATACTCAGATTATAGTACCGAATCACATTAATTCACCGACAGCCAATTACTTTAGGAGCAGTGGCTGTCATTACGTAAGCAACTGTGGCAGCACACAGCAGACAGTGTTTGGTTGATATCGGGAGAGTGTCGTGCTCTTTTCCCACCAGGTAAACCGGACCTTGGTTTAATGTCTCATCCGAAGAACGGCACCTCTGACAGTGTTGCATGCCCTCAGTAGTTCAGTGAGGTTTCAGTGTGTTGTCTATGTATGAGGCTTGAACCCACAGCCTTCTGAGCCGGACTGGGGTGAATCCTGACTGTGCTGAGTGCTCACCATACTATTACAAAAAGAGGCGGCTTGATGACGGTGGTGGTTTGTCCATTGTTGTCAATGGCGACAGCCTACAATTCATCGCCAATTGATACAGGTTGTAGCTTCTCATGACTGTAAAGGCGGATTTTCATGAGGAATGTTTTCCCCACACACAGGACATCGGATGTCAGATTGACCTGATCCTTCCTGTGATTTGCTTTGGGCGCTCTTCTCTTTGACGAGTTGGATGCCTCAAGCTTTGCCGTGCCATTGTGAATCACCTCGAATCATCGAATGGCCTCCTTCTGTGCTGTAACCATTCGGCCCCTCGAGCCCGTGCCGGCTCTCTGCAAGAGCACTTCAGCTAGTCCCACTCCCCCGCCCTTTCCCCGTAGCCCTGCAAATTTTTTTCCCTTCAGGTACTTATCCAACTCCCTTTTGAAAGCCGTGATTGAATCTGCTTCCACCACCCTTTCAGGCAGTGCATTCCAGATCCTAACCACTCGCTGTGTAAAAAATATTTTCCTCATGTCGCCTTTGGTTCTTTTGCCAATCACCTTAAATCTGTGTCCTCTGGTTCTCGACCCTTCCGCCAATGGGACTAGTTTCTCTCTATCTACTCTGTCCAGACCCCTCATGATTTTGAGCACCTCTATCAAATCTCCTCTCAACTCTCTCTGCCCCAAGGAGAACAACCTCAGCTTCTCCAGTCTATCCACGTAACTGAAGTCCCTCATCCCTGGAACCATTCTTGTAAATCTTTTCTGCACCCTCTCTAAGGCCTTCACATCCTTCCTAAAGTGCGGTGCCCAGAATTGGACACAATACTCCAGTTGGGGCCGAACCTTCTGCCACTTTTTCCTGTCACAAGCATCATGCTGCCATGAGTCAGCTGAAATGCCATATTGTTTTAGATTGGTCTTTCGGAAGTCCTTATATCTTCTGAATTGACCATCACAAGAGCGTTTACCAAGCTTCAGCTCACTGAAGACTCAAAGAGTACCTTCTTGGATAGTCCAATATCAAGCATTCAAACTATAAGAGACCAGCACACCACAGCTGTGTCTTTACTCTCATTGCATCCAAGCCTGACAGATTCGCTCTTCTGCGGACCTCAGTGCCAGAATCTTGTGCCACAATCGAATTTTCATGATCTGTGAGGCAACCTAGGTGAAAATGATTGAATTTTCTGATGTAGTGACTGTAAGTGGTCCAGCCATCACACACAAGCAGGTAGGATGTTATAACTATTCCATTGTAGAGCTTAAATTTTGTTGCTTGTTTAATCCTTACCTTAGAGACGGTGCAACGAAGGTTCACTAGATTGATTCCTGGGATGTGAGGGTTGCCCTATGAGGAGAGATTGAGTAGATTGGGCCTATAGGCCTAGAAATTCAGTTAAGGCCCGCCAGCAGGCTAACGCCCAAAAGTTAGCGCTGCGCGCAGAGCCAGTTGCGCCCGCCAGATATTCACTTTTAGCGCCCCAAGTCAGAACCGGGCGCTGTTCCAGGGTGTGCCCGCCTCCGCTTGGGGCGCTGAAAGTGAATTTCAGCGCTCCAGCTGCCGCTGCGCCACCCGATGCGGTGCGGCAGGCTGGGGTACTGCAGGGCTCCTCCTTCTCTTAAGGAGGAGCTGCCTGCAGCCGTGAGATCGCCGCTGGATTCTGCCGGCAAATGAGGCCGGCACCACGGAGAAGTGCCGGGCTCGTGGGAATCAGCCACCAATGCCGCGGGGGGGGTGGTGGAGGAGGCCGGGGAGGGAGGTGCAGGCAGGCGGCCGCCGAAAAAGCGGCCGGCCGCACCTCCACCTTAAAGCGCCCCAGTTGCGCAGCAGTACGGCCCCGTTTTTCCAGCGCTGTTTGCGGCCGCTGCAGAAGAGGCGGCCGCAACTAAATATGGGGTTTGGGCCGGAAGCGGGGCGGAACCGGGGCACTGCGCACACCGATGACGTCATCGGTGTCGGCGCAGCGCTACCGGCTACCGCCGCCATTACCGCAGCGCTGAATATCAGCGCACCCTCTTACACTGGCGCAGAAACCCTCTTTGGGCGAAAAGTGGGCACAAAGCCTACTGAATTTCTAGGCCATACTGTCTGGAGCTTAGAAGAATGAGAGGTGATCTCATTGAAACATAAGATTGAGGGGGATTGACAGGGTAGATGCTGAGAGGTTGTTTCCCCTGGCTGGAGAGTCTAGAACTAGGGGGCACAGTCTCAGGATAAGGGGACGGCCATTTAAGACTGAGATGAGGAGGAATTTCTTCAATCAGAGGGTTGTGAATCTTTGGAATTCTCTGCCCCAGAGGGCTGTGGATACTCAGTCATTGAGTATATTCAAGGCTGAGATCGATAGATATTTGGATACTAAGGGAATCGAGGGATATGGGAATAGTGCAGGAAAGTGGAGTTGAGGTAGAAGATCAGCCATGATCTTATTGAATGGCGGAGCAGGCTCGAGGGGCTGAATGGCCGACTCCTGCTCCTAATTCATATGTTCTTATCTTAGGTTCTTAATCATTTAATTGCCCCTTTTAACCCATAACCTCCCAAAAGCACTTCCGGCTTTAAACAATCTGTGGTTCACCTCATTATCTAGGAGTGCATCACATGACATGGTACCTCCTAGGTAGGCGAACCTGTCCACTGCAGACAGTGTGTGCCCTTCCATGGTGATAGTGGGTGGCACAAGGTTTGCCAGGGCAGGCTGGTATATAACTTCTGTCTTCTCCAGACAGATACTGAGGCCAAATTTCTTACAAGCATCCGAGAAATGGTCCATGATGACTTGGAGGTCCTGGTCAGTGTGGGTAGCAAGGGCACAGTCATCAGGAAACAAGAGCTCCTGAACAAGTTCTTCAGAGGTCTGAGTTTTGGACAGCAGGCAGCGGAGATTGTACAATTTGCCATCCATCCTGAAATGAATATTCACTCCTTTATCCAACTTCCTGAAGGCATAAGTAAAGATAGAAGCAAACAAGGTACTAAACAAAGTGGGAGCTGGAACACAACCCTGTGTGAGTCCATTGGCGACAGTGGAGGAGTTGGAAACTTCACCATCTTCCATGACTCTGGTTATCATGGAACTGGTGGATCGTCTGGATAAACTTTTCAGGACAGCCCCCTTAGGCCAGTAGTTTGCAGAGGCCCTCTCTGCTAACTGTATCAAAAGCCTTTGGTGAGACACAGTAAAGGTCCAGGTTTTGCTCGACACTTTTCCTGAAGTTGTATGGCAGTAAAGACATATCAGTAGTACTTTTTAAAAAATTCATTCACAAGATGTAGGTGTCGCTGGCTCGGCCAGCATTTATTGCCCATCCCTAATTGACCTTAAGAAGGTGGTGGTGAGCCGCCTTCTTGAACCGCTGCAGTCCGTGTGGTGAAGGTGGGAGTTCCAGGATTTTGACCCAGCGACAATGAAGGAACGGCGATATATTTCTAAGTCAGGATGATGTGTGACTTGGGGGGAACTTGGAGGTGGTGGTGTTCCCATGCACCTGCTGCCCTTGTCCTGCCTTTTTTGAATCCACATTCTCGATCAGGCAAGAGTTTCTCTGCTGTATGCTCGACTTAACGATTTAGGATAATCCTAGCAAGGACTTTTCCCTGTGATGACAAGTAGGGAAATTCCTCGATGATTATCGCGCACATATCTACTGCTCTTGTGTTTGAATAGCTGGGTAATGGATGCAATTTTTATACTTTGCGGGACGATTTCTTTTTGCCATATCAGCTGGAAAAGCTCAGTCAGAGACTGAGCTAGTTAGTGCCGTCCAGCTTGATATCTCTCAGCAAGTATAGCATCGGAACCTGGTGCCTTGGCATTGAAGAGAGACTTGATAGCCTTAATGATCTCAGGCAATGAAGGTTCTTCAGCAAGAGACACTATTGGACTTTGAGGCAGTTGATCTAAGGCCTCATTTTCTGTGCTGAACTTCTGGTTTAGTAGATTCTTAAAATGGTTAGCCCATCTGTCCAAGATTTGGGTCTTGCCAGTCAACAAGGTGGAGCCATCAACACTCTTTAGGGGAGTATTGCCTCATAGTACCTTTTCATATCATGCGAGTCTGCATACATTTGAATATCCTCAACTTTGCACCCGCACCACTTTTCCTGCATGGCTCTCAGCTTTGAAGCTCACTACGCTTATTGTTATACGCAGCTTTCTCTGATGTTGATGACTGGTCTTTCAACCGTGCTTAGTGATGGGGATGTTTCTCTCAGAGCAATTCAGTGATCTCCGTGTCATTCTCATCAAACCAGCCTTGGTGTTTTCTGGCTTTTAGCACGAGGGCCTTGCTGGTTGCAGAGTAGAAGGCATCACTGAACTCTTTCCAGTCCATCTCAATGTTGCCAGAAGCTGTGTTGATGGTGCCAAGATGATCTTCGACAGCTTGACGGAGCTGATCTTCCACTCCTGCCGCTTTAAGTTTGGCGACATTTAATCTGGTATTACACACCATCACAATATTACAAAGAGAGGTTGCTTAAGCTATGATAAAAGACATTTCCTGATTTACAGCTATTTCTGGGGTGTTACTTGTATCCTCTATAGTGAAGACCGATGCAAAATACCTGTTCAATTCAACTGCCATCTCCTTATTTTCATTGCACAGGATGAGACAATTAAAAGGAACTTGGATTTTTATAGTACTTTTCACAATCTCAGGACGTCCCAAAGCATTTTACTGCCAATGAAGTTCTTTTGTAAATATGATTTTGTAAATCTTCGTAAATCATAATATGATTGAATTTTACATTCAGTTTGAGCGAGAGGAGAGTGGGTCCAAGACTAGTATTTTAAACTTAAATAAGGGCAATTATGAGGGCATGAAAGCAGAGCTAGCTAAAGTGAACTGGCAAATTAGGTTAAGGGATAGGTCAATAGAGTTGCAGTGGCAGACATTTAAGGGGATATTTCAAAATACACAGAATATATACATTCCAGCAAGAAAGAAAAATTCCAAGGGGAGGACCCACCATCCATGGTTAACTAAAAAAGTTAAAGATAGTATTAAACTTAAAGAAAAAGCATATAATTGCACAAAGATGGGTGGCAGGTCAGAAGATTGGACGGAATATAAAAAACAGCAAAGAATGACTAAAAGATTAATAAGGAGAGAAAAATTAGAGTACGAGAGAAAGTTAGCTAGAAAAATAAAAACAGATAGTAAGAGTTTCTATAGCTATTTAAAAAAGAAAAGAGTTAACAAAGTGAGCGTTGGTCCTATAGAAAGTGAGTCTGGGGAATCAATAATGGAAAATAAGGAGATGGCAGTTGAATTGAACAGGTATTTTGCATCGGTCTTCACTATAGAGGATACAAGTAACATTCCAGAAATAGCTGTAAATCAGGAAATGGAAGGGAGGGAGAAACTCAAGAAAATTATAATCACCAGGGAAGTGGTACTGAGCAAATTGTTGGAGCTGCGGGCTGACAAGTCCCCGGGTCCTGATGGACTTCATCCTAGGGTCTTAAAAGAAGTGGCTAGTGAGATAGTTGATGCGTTGGTTTTAATTTTCCAAAATTCCCTAGATTTGGGGAAGGTTCCATTAGATTGGAAAATAGCGAATGTAACTCCTTTATTCAAAAAGGGAGGGAGGCAGAAAGCAAGAAACTACAGGCCAGTTAGCTTAACATCTGTCCTAGGGAAGATGTTAGAAGCTATTATTAAAGACGTTATAGCAGGGCACTTAGAAAAGTTCAAAGTAATCAGGCAGAATCAACATGGTTTTGTGAAAGGGAAATCATGTTTAACCAATTTATTGGAGTTCTTTGAGGAAGTAACATGTGCTGTGGATAAAGGGGAACCGGTGGATGTACTGTACTTAGATTTCCAAAAGGCATTTGATAAGGTGCCACATCAAAGGTTATTGCGGAAAATAAAAGCTCATGGTGTAGGTGGTAACATATTGGCATGGATAGAAGATTGGCTAGCTAATAGGAAACAGAGAGTAGGCATAAATGGGTCATTTTCTGATTGGCAAGATGTAACAAGTGGTGTGCCACAGGGATCAGTACTAGGGCCTCAACTTTTTACAATTTATATAAATGACTTGGATGAAGGGACCGAAGGTATGGTTGCTAAATTTGCTGATGACACAAAGATAGGTAGGAAAGTAAATTGTGAAGAGGACATAAGGAGGCTACAAAGGGATATAGATAGGTTAGGTGAGTGGGCAAAGATCTGGCAAATGGAGTATAATGTGGGAAAATGTGAAGTTGTCCATTTTGGCAGGAAGATTAAAAAAGAAGTATATTATCTAAATGGTGAGAGATTGCAGAGCTCTGAGATGCAGAGGAATCTGGGTGTCCTAGTGCATGAATCACGAAAGGTTAGTATGCAGGTACAGCAAATAATTAGGAAAGCTAATAGAATGTTATTGTTTATTGCGAGGGGAATTGAATACAAAAGTAGGGAGGTTATGCTTCAGTTATACAGGGCATTGGTGAGACCACATCTGGAGCACTGTGTACAGTATTGGTCTCCTTATTTAAGGAAGGATGTAAATGCGTTGGAAGCAGCTCAGAGAAGGTTTACTAGACTAATACCTGGAATGGGCAGGTTGTCTTATGAGGAAAGGTTGGACAGGCTAGGCTTGTATCCGCTAGAGTTTAGAAGTGTAAGAGGTGACTTGATTGAAACATATAAGATCCTGAGGGGTTTGGACAGGGTGGATGTGGAGAGGATGTTTCCTCTTGTGGGAGAATCTAGAACTAGGGGTCACTGTTTAAAAATAAGGGGTCGCCCATTTAAGACAGAGATGAGGAGAAATTTTTTGCCACAGAGGGTCGTGAGTCTTTGGAACTCCCTTCCTCAGAGGGCGGTGGAAGCAGAGTCTTTGAGTATTTTTAAGGCAGAGGTAGATAGATTCTTGGTAAGCAAGGGGGTGAAAAGTTATCGGGGGTAGGCGGGAATGTGGAGTAATCGGATCAGCCATGATCTTATTGAATGGCGGAGCAGGCTCGAAGGACCGAGTGGGCTAGTCCTGCTCCTAATTCGTATGTTCGTAAAGTATGAAATGCGGCAGCCAATTTGCGTACAGCAAGCTCCCACAAACAGCAATGAGATAATGACCAGATAATCTGTTTTAATTATGTTGGTTGAGGGATAAATATTGGCCAGGACTCAGTACTGCCCCTCCGACAGTGCAGCGCTCCCTCAGTACTGCCCCTCCGACAGTGCAGCACTCCCTCAGTACTGCCCCTCCAACAGTGCAGCGCTCCCTCAGTACTGCCCCTCTAACAGTACAGTGCTCCGTCAGTACCGCCCCTCCAACAGTGCAGCTCACTCAGTACTGCCCCTCCGACAGTACAGTGCTCCCTCAGTACTGTCCCTCTGACAGTGAAGTGCTCCCTCAGTACTGCCCCTCTGACAGTGAAGTGCTCCCTCAGTACTGCCTCTCCGACAGTGCGGTGCTCCCTCAGTACTGCCCCTCCGACAGTGTGGCACTCCCTCAGTACTGCCTCTCCGACAGTGCAGCGCTCCCTCAGTACTGCCCCTCCGACAGTGCAGCACTCCCTCAGTACTGCCCCTCCGACAGTGCAGCACTCCCTCAGTACTGCCCCTCCGACAGTGTGGCGCTCCCTCAGTACTGCCCCTCCGACAGTGCGGCGCTCCCTCAGTACTGCCTCTCCGACAGTGCAGCGCTCCCTCAGTACTTCCCCTCCGACAGTGAAGTGCTCCCTCAGTACTGCCCCTCCGACAGTGTGGCGCTCCCTCAGTACTGCCCCTCCGACAGTGCGGCGCTCCCTCAGTACTGCCCCTCTGACAGTGCGGCGCTCCCTCAGTACTGCCTCTCCGACAGTGCAGCGCTCCCTCAGTACTGCCCCTCCGACAGTGAAGTGCTCCCTCAGTACTGCCCCTCTGATAGATTAGCGCTCCCTCAGTACTGTACCGGGAGTATCATCCTGGATTATGTGCTCAAGTCACTGGAGCGGGGCTTGAACCCACGGCCCTGTTGACCACCGCAGAGGAGAATTCTTGGCTGGGAAAAACCGAGAACATTTCAGAAATTCTGGTTCAGACGGTAGAGCAGATTCGATGGCGATGGAGAAACAGCAAGATTGGGCTGGAGTCTTTACAGGACACGGAATGGGAAAAAGCATACTCCAGGTAGTTGTGGGAACAGACGGGTTGGAAAGCCCATCGTGAGAGATAGTGAGAAATCCAGAAGAGGGAGGGAGGAGTCAGCGATGGGCCATGTGAAAGGTGAGGGATGGGTAGAAATTGGAAGCACAGGCAGCAAAATGTACAAGATCAGAGTGAGAGCAAAACGCAGCACCCACACAGTCATCAATGTAGTGGAAGAAGAGGTGTGGGACAGGGCTGGAGTACAACTGAACTAAGGTGGTGAAAAACGGGCAATATAGGCTCGGCCACTGGTTAAACACCTCTCCCGATTGTCATTTCCACTGGTCAGTGAGAGAGGCGTTTAATGAGTGGCCGAGCCAATATCACCCGTTTTACTCTATCCCCAATAGTCAATATTACCCCCAGAGTGTTCAACTTACCACACACAAAGATAGCAGTAGCTGTCCTTAGAGTAATGCTTCAGTTGTTTATGGATACTTTTGGAAGCTAGAGATTAAATTTCAGCCTTTTACTTACTCGCTAATCCTACATTTGTCTCAATAAAATGAAAGCAGTGCTGTGACAGGTGAATGATAATGCTGAAAATACATTGACAGACGACTGGTGAAAGGCTTTGGGACTTCATCACTGGTGAGTTGTGTCACACAGTTCACAGGCAGGCCTAATGCAAGGGTTATTTCACAGTTCCTTATCAATTATGTGAATTTTTGTGCTTATCAGGTGAGGAACACCAGTGCTGAGCAATGGAACACTCTCCCATTTTGGATCCCCAGTATCCGCATCAAACACTCCCAGTGCAGGTACAGCATGGGTTAGATACAGAGCAAAGCTCTCTCTACACTGTCCCATCAAACATTCCCAGGGCAGGTACAGCATGGGTTAGATACAGAGTAAAGCTCCCTCTACACTGTCCCATCAAACACTCCCAGGGCAGGTACAGCATGGGTTAGATACAGAGTAAAGCTCCCTCTACACTGTCCCATCAAACACTCCCAGGGCAGGTACAGCACGGGTTAGATGCAGAGTAAAGCTCCCTCTACGTTGTCCCATCAAACACTCCCAGGGCAGGTACAGCACGGGTTAGATACAGAGTAAAGCTCCCTCTACGTTGTCCCATCAAACACTCCCAGGGCAGGTACAGCACGGGTTAGATACAGAGTAATGCTCCCTCTACACTGTCCCAACCATATGCCTCAAAAAACATCCTGTACTATGACCACTCCAAGTGAGGTTACCAATTTAGTGCCAAATTTTAGCTATTTTGTACTGTGGGCCCGTGTACACTAAGAACTGGATTAAGACCACTCATATCATTTCAGAAAATACCCTTACAGATTGCAGACAGAGGGGATTTTCAACTATCAGTCTGGGCTGCAATTGAACTTCACTTCCAGCGCTGAGAGGATAGTAGATGATGAGGGAATTAAGAGTCTGGTGTACATTAAAATCATTTGCGTACTGATGTAATGTTTGTCAATGGGAATCTAATGCAGCCAAGCTACAAGTCTCAGTATATTCTATCCTGCACTCACAGCTGTGGAAAAAGCACTTCACTTCCAACATGACAAGCAAGCCATGAGATCCTTGTAATGCCAGGTGCAGTAAAGTATGCAATGTTGAAATTAACTGATGCAACCATTGGGATCAAATCTGTGCCACTTTCTGTACCTGCCAGAGCACCTCAGGATACACCTACATGTCTGTACTCTACTCCATTCTCGACATGCCACAGATCATTTGTCTTTATTGCTCATCTCACTGTCTGATGCTATATCTATATCTGATATCAACTGGATCTTGTATTTAGTTTCTGCTGGCTAGATTTTACAGTATTTACAATGCTGCTTTGCAGTCGTTGAGCTGTCTGGTTCCAAGGATGAGACAAGTACTTCCACCTCAGCAATATTGTCCACGTCTACCCCACATCGCTCGCACTGAAACCCTAATCCACACTTTTGTCGTCTCTCATGCCCTTCTTCCTGATCTCGAAGAAGAGCAGGGGAGTTACCACCAGTGTCCTGGGCCATTATTTATCCCTCAATCAACATAACGAAAAAACATTATCCGGTCATTATCACATTGCTGTTTGTGGGAGCTTGCTGTGCGCAATTTGGCTGCTGTGTTTTCTACATTACAACAGTGACTACACTTCTAAAACGACCTCATTGGCTGTAAAGCACTTTGAGACATCCTGAGGTTGTGAAAGGCGCTATAGAAATGTAAATCTTTCTTACTGTCTTTCCATTATTTATTTTTTAAGCACTCACATGAAGTGGCAGACAGGACCTCATTTTGATGTCATCTGTAGAACCACACCTGTGATAAATCAGCAGTCCCTTGGTACTCACCATTGTCAGCTGAGGTTATGCCCTCAGATCCTGGTGTAGGGTTTGAACCCACAACTGGCTGACTCCAAGGTGAGATTGTTACTGACGGAACCAAAGTGGAAAGGCAAGACGAAAACTTCACCGAGCAATATTGCTCTCGTTACCACCGCTGCACAACTTTCCTGGACTGGGGGAACTGAGCAGAGCCAAGTACCTGATGGACACCGACCTCCTGAAGCTGCTCCAACCTTGAGAGTCACTCAGACCCCAACACACCGTCAGCAACACACTTCAAAGAGGCTGGGGGGGAAGCTTTGTTGAGTCAGTGGTTCATCTACCTGAGGAATTATTGGAGTTAAATATGTGTTGTACCCCGCTGCCTCGGATACCATACAAAAGAATGCAAATATGACAATATATTCACCTTTTCTCATGTAGCAGTGCCTCGGGCACATAAAAGCTCATGTTTACCGCTCCCAGCTGCCATTCTGATCCATCTGATGTAACCATTTATTTTCCCCCCCTCCCATTGCTGCTTAATAGCATTTGCTCACACGGGCTGAAGGAGCTGCATTGCCGTCTGGGGTCAGTAGGAAAAGGTAAGAGGAAACTTTGACATCTTGTTTGCACTGAAGTTGTTGAAATGCAAGCCAATGTAAACTTGGCCAAGGCTGCTGCTCAGTTCACCGATGGTATGGTATTAAATATAAAAGCGGCCAGGTAGCAGGAGAGGAGAGGAGAGCATTAGTGAGCTTGCACAATTCTCTCTGGACACACTTATGCGCATTTTCCACCCATGGACAGAAGTAGCACTGGACTAATATTCAGGAAATAAGCGGCAGGTGGGACCAAGACTGCACAGTATGTTATATCTTTTTTTTTCCATTTGCAAGTTTAAAAACTGTTTTTATCCACAGGCAAGTAAGCTACCTGTCGCAACGACATTGCAGCTTGTTCCAACTAATCAGGAGTGTCATTGGGAGGAATAAAAAACAATGAACTTTGCAGAGCCAGAGGAAAAAGCTGGTAGTTAATTTTTTAAGACCCTTCAGCATTTGTAAGATCACCTCAGCAAAGCAGGCTTGAGTGCTCCCCGGAGCAAGACCCGGAGCAACAGAATAAAAGCACACTCCATAATAGATCAACTCTTGCATGGTGCAGGAAACTCAAAGTGATGTTTCTTGTGAAAATAGAAAGCAGATTGAACAAAAGAGACGTTGTGCAAGATTATTACAGCAATAAAAAGGGCAGTAGGAGGTTGAAGAGACTGTCAGTCTTTCTGCTTAAAGTTTACTCAGTGCACACAGTGTAAAAACTTTACAATATTAAATATTCACAAGACTGTCTGCTTATGGATGAACACGCTGAGCTAGGTATTGCTTTGTGCTTATAATTATATTTATATTTAAAAACAAATGTCTAAATGATTAAGAATATTAATTTACTATCTTTCCCTGAGGGAAGTCAGTGCCTGACAGTTGCAATGCCTTGATTGGAGTGATCACAATTCAGTTTAATTTCCAAGGATACAGGTAAAGGGAAGTGTCGACCGACAGTAATTTCCAGGCAAAATTAAAACATGCTGGAAATCCACATTGGCCCCAGTTGCCCAAGGAGAGCCCTCGGATACATTTAACAGCAGCAATTCGATAGCAACACTTTCCTAAAACTAAATCTGTCTCAGTCACTTTTTTTTCCTCCCCTATTTTCCTGAAGATTTGACTGCTTGGTGGTGGAATACGATCAATTCCAAATTGAAGTGGCTATTCTTCATGTCTGAGCCTAGACCATGAGTATTGAAAGGCTATTTGACTATGTGGCACATCACAACTGAGCTTGATTCTGTCCCCACCTGATGTCCACGCATTGGGGGCAAATTTCCCCAGATATTTTAGGCACTAAAGAGCCTCCGAGGTGGCCAAGACAAGATCTTAAACTGACATGCTGGTTTAGCCGGCGTTTAGCACAAGACACCATCTTGGTAAAGGAGTTGCAGCGCGCGCTAGGAACGGCCGCTCATAGCTGATTGCCAATTAAATTGCCTGTTTTCGCTCATTAACGAGGCTACATGGCATTTTGATGTTAGCGCTTGACCTAACGGCCTCTCCTAACAGCGACTCGCTGATTGGGGGTAAACAAGTCGTTGCTGAGGATTTCAAGTGCTACTTAAAGGTATATCACCTTTCACTGTTCACTTGCTGCTGGAGGTTTGAAGAGGACCTCAAATACATCGTGAGACTTTCTGGGACACTTTGTCAAGACTTCACCAACACTCTATCAATCTTTATTCTGGAAATTCTCTGAGGACTTCACCTAATAAGAGTGAGTGCTGTGCTACTCTACCTTATTGGACACCTTATAGGGGTCACCAGGGGAAAGGGAGTGCTTGATCATCGGCATCTAGCTAGGGTCCCCTTTGGTCTGCAGGAATAATGGGAGGAGGACATGAGGCCAGGCAGAGCAGCACCAGCTGTTGCAGGAGAGAGGGGTTCAGGAGGGTGAGGTGAACTTCTTCCCCCTGCGGGTACAGGACATCTCTCCACCTCTGAACCTTCTCCACCAGGACCTCCAGTGCCGTGTCCAAGAACCTGGGCGCCCTCTCACTCGGTCCCTGAGTCATCCTTCCACGTTGGCTTCTCTCCCAGCCCGCCCACCTTCAGTGGAAGTGGGTGCATGGAGCCCACATATACCGCTCCAGGAAAATTGCATCTAATCAGTGCTTGAGTGCTAAACCTGCAGACACATTTAAATCATGATAATCATAAATTAGTTAAAGATTGCCAAAGTGCTAAATCCACACTTTCAAAGAGGCATTTCTTATTAGCACAGCACCTATTTAGCAACTGTTTTCTCCCTTTGATCAAAATAACCCCCATTGTTTTCCCAGCAGGAGTCACCGGATTGTGATCAGGAAGAGGAACTCTGTTTGTCATAAGATCATACGATCACAAGAACTAGGAGCAGGAGTTGGCCATTCGGCCCCTCGAGCCTGCTCCGTCACTCAATGAGATTATGGCTGATCTTCAACCTCAACTCCACTTTCCCGCCTGATCCCCATATCCCTTGATTCAAGTGTTGAAAAATCTATCAATCTCAGCCTTGAATATACTCAATGGTTCAGCATCCACAGCCCTCTGGTGTAGAGAATTCCAAAGATTCACAACCCTTTCTGTGAAGAAATTTCTCCTCATCTCAGTCTTAAATGGCCGACCCCTTATCCTGAGACTATGCCCCCTAGTTCTAGACTCTCCAGCTAGGGGAAACAATCTCTCAGCATCTACCCTGTCAATCCCCTCAGAATCGTATATGTTTCAATGAGATCACCTCTCATTCTTCAAAACTCCAGAGAGTATAGGCCCAATCTATTCAATCTCTCATCATAATTCAGGCAAGCTGAGATCAATGAAATGTAGCACCCAAACCTCAGCACAGACCGGAAACAAACAATTGGAGCTTCCTATTCTGTGTGTGGCTCGGCAATCCCCCACTTTAAAGAACTGAGCCATCAGAGCAGCAGTCAGTCGCTTCTAAACACGGACACTAGAACAGGTTTTGCGAAGATCGCTCCAAATGCAGACAGCATTAGGCAGTCTCCACAGAAACTGATAAACTGCCCCACTGCACATTCGCAGGAACACCTTCTTAATGGGGCAGGAACACGTGAACAGGAACCATTGAAATCAGGCTTCCGTGCGGATCTGCAGGGTCAGTGTGACGGGCCTTATGGTCATTATACTGAGGCTGAGGTTTGGTTGGTTGGAAGTTAGGAGGCGATAGTCGAGCCCTCTTAGACCCACCCGATTTTAATCAGCTCGCTGGTTCCTTTTGTCACAATAGTTGACTTGTTGTGGCTCAGCTTTGTTTTACAGATTTCAGAATATGTTACTTTTTGTATTTTGTTATTCCTCCAAGACATGAAGTATATCCGAAGCCTAATACAGTCTGCCTGTGACAGCTTCACTTCAGTAAACATTTATATTTATGAACAAAAAGCAAAACACTGCAGATGTTGGAAATCGGAAAAAACCCAGAAAATGCTGGAAAACTCTCAGCAGGTCAGGCAGCAGCTGTGGAAAGAGGAAGGGAGGGTTAACGTTTCAGGTCGATGACCTTACATCAGAATCGTTTGGCATCATCAGAGCAGATGCGACTGAGACGGAGGAATTGGGAGAAGGGAATGGAGTCCTTGGGTGGGAAGATATATAATCAAGGTAGCTGTGGTAGTTAGTGGGCTTGTAGTAGATATCAGTGGACACCCTATCCCCAGAGATGGAGGTAGAGAAGTCGAGGAAGGGAAGGGAAAAGTCGGAGATGGACCACGTGAAGGTAAGGGAGGGCTGGAAGTTAGAAGCTTAGGGTCAGAACAGGAAGCAGCACTGACACAGTCATCAATGCACTGGAAGAAGAGGTGAGGGAGAGGACCTGAGTAGGACTGGAACAAAGAGTGTTCAACATACCCTACAAAAAGACAGGCATACCTAGGTTCCCATAGCGACACGTTTCATTTGGAGGAAGTGAGTGGAGTCAAAGGAAAAGTTGTTCAATGTGAGAGTTTAGCCAGGTGGAGAAACATGGTGATGGATGGAGAGTGGTTGGGCCACTGCTTGAGGAAGAAGTGAAGGGTCCACAGGCTGTCCTGGTGGGGGATGGAGGTGTAGAGGGATTGGACGTCCATGGTGAAAAGGAGATGGTTTGGGCCGGGAAGCTGAAATTGGTTAATGTGGCAGAGGGTGTCGGAAGAGTCGCGGATGCAGAGAGTAGACAAGGGGAGAAAAAATGGAGTTGAGATAAGAAGAAATTAGTTCCGTGGAGCAGGCTGAAACGTTTGGTCTACAGGGACAGTCCTGGTCGTGTATCTTGGGAAGGAGGTAGAAGCGGGCTGTGCAGGGCTGGGGGACTGCGAGGTTGGAGGTCGTGAGTAGAAGACCTCCAGAGGAGATGAGATCAGTGATGGTCTGGGAGCTGATGGCATTATGTTCAGTACCGGGGTCATGGTCTAGGGGTCGATAGAAGGAGGTGTCAGAGAGTTTGCGTTCAGCCTCCGCAAGGTAGAGGTACTTTCGCCACACACGAGTGCCTCCTCTGTCAGCAGGTTTGCTAATGATGTCCGGGTTGGACCTGAGAGAACGGAGAGCTACACATTCAGAGGGAGAGAGGTTAGAGTGAGTGAGGGGAGGAGAGAAACTGACACAGTCAATGTCTTAGGTGGAATAGATGAACAAAAGGATTTGGGGGTCCAGATATACAAGTCATTAAAAGCTAACTCCCAGGTACAAAAAGTGATCAAAAAAGCAATTGGGATGATGGGCTTCATCATAAAAGGTTTAGAATATAAAAGTAAAGAGGCTCTGCGGCAATTACACACAGCACTGGTCGATCTCTCTTGGAATATTGCGTTCAGTTGTAGGCGCTCACCTTAGGAAGGATATACTGGCCTAGGAGAAAGTCTTGTGACCATTTGCCAGGGCTGGAGTGAATGAGCTATGGTGAGAGACTGGGTCATCGTCCTTGCAGATGAGGAGATTGGGGTGATCTGATTGAGGGGTTTAAAATAGTGAAGGGAATTGATGGCTTAAATGGGAAATGGCTCTTCCTCTAGTTGGGGAATCCAGAACAAGGGGACAGAGTTTAAAGCAAACTAGTTAAAAGGAAATCCAGGAAAAATGATACAACTGTTTATGACAATGTGCCATGCATTGCCCCAGAGGGTCATAAATACAAAATCAAATTGTTTAAGAGGGAGATTAATACTTGGGAAGTGAGGGTATTAAAGGATATGGAGAAAGGCAAGAAATTGGAATTTTAAAAGAATTATATAGAATCTACGGCACAGAAACAGGCCATTTGGCCCAACTGGTCCGTGCCGGTGTTTATGCTCCACACGAGCCTCCTCCCACCCTCTTCATCTCACCCTATCAACATATCCTCTATTCCTTTCCCCTTCATGTGTTTATCTAGCTTTGCCTTAAATGCATCAAAATATAAAATGCAGCCATGGCTGACAAAATGGTGGTGCATGCTCGATGGGCTGAATGGCTGATTTCTGTACCTAACACGTCTACATTCTAAATTTGGCAGTAGCTGTTCTCGTGTATCGATGACTCAGGATCGCTGTAAACAGTTTCGAAGGACTGCATTTATATTCTGACTTCAAAGTAGCATTGACAAGTCTTACATATGTAACAGGAGCTGGTTAATATAATCAGATGTTACTGTACTAAGAACACTTGCTGCCTGCACCTGGAATATTGATGTTATAGGTTTGAACAGCAACTTGTAGATCTGGAGCAGCTGCCCAGTGACACTAATTTACTCATGTTTCTTGCACAATGGGAAATAAGGGAAACAGGGCTATGGGGAAAGAGCAGGGCAGTGGGACTAATTGGATAGATCTACCAAAGAGCCGGCACAGGCACGATGGGCCAAATGGCCTCCTTCTGAGCTGAATCATTCTATGATCCTGTGAAAACCATAAAACCACCAGAGTAAACAGACTGCAGAATTCACCACTTTGCGTTCTGTAATCAGTGACTCTTTCTAACTCCATGGAGGATTCCCTTGACAGATGTATTATGCCTTCCCATTATTGAGAGCGCATTCATCTTCAAACAGAAAATGTGAATGGAATTGTAATGTTGGAGGGTTTCAAACAGGGAGACGTGGCCTCCTGCGCATCCCCGATGTTAATCTCTCCACCATTGACGGCCGTGCCTTCAGCTGCCTGGGCCCCGAGCTCTGGAATTCCCTCCCTAAACCTCTCCGCCTCTCTCTCCTCCTTTAAGATGCTCCTTAAAACCAACCTCTTTGAACAAGTTTTTGGTCACCTGCCCTAATTTCACTATCTTTGGGTCAGCTTCCCTTGTTCCTTCCACCTCTTAGTGCCTTAGGGCTGGTTTTCCCCATTGAAGATACAATATAAATGCAAGTTGTTGTGATATAGACAGAGCACTGACCTTCATTATGATGCTGTTCATTCTGGCATGCTTAGAATGAAGAAAAAACTGCAGAACTACTAGTGCAATCCTGCTTTCTGAGCACCTTTTTCCTCTTACCTATAATGCTAAAAGCCAATTACAGCAGATGCTGGAAATCTGCAATCAGATGCTGCCTGACTTGCTGAGTATTTCCAGTTCTATTTTTATACTAAAGTAACAATGTTATTTGGACCCATGACAATAACACAGACGTTCTCATTACTAAAATACAATGGCCTAGAAATTTGGGCAGTGCACGCTGATTTTTTGGCTTTTGCCAATATGACGAGTGGTAAACTTCCAGCTCATAATGAGCGTGTGTTCCTGCTCGCCATATTGGAGCTTAGGAGGCCATTTAGCACCCAAAAAACGGCTGCTATGTGTCCGAATTTCGAGGCCCATATTACAGGGTCTGACCATTGTAGATGAACATTTTTTTAAATGCAATTCTGCTGAGGTGTAATTTATTGCAGAGTGTTTGTTTGGGAGCTGAAACTGCAGTTTTCCTTTGCACACTGTCCCAATCAGTCTTGGATCAAAGAAAACCATTCTTAATGGTGACAAAAATCTTTGTGTGTCCTTGTATCAGACCTGTGTGTGATTTCATCTTTCAATTCTGAAAGGTTTTGACAGAGTAGACACAGAGAGAGTGTTTCCACTTGTGAGGAAGAGCATAACTAGAGGTCATCAATATAAGATAGTCACCAAGAAATCCAATAGGGAATTCAGAAGAAACTTCTTTACCCAGAGAGTGGTGAGAATGTGGAACTCGCTACCACAGGGAGTGGGTGAAGCGAATAGTATAGATACATTTAAGGGGAGGCTAGATAAGCATATGAGGGAGAAGAGAATAGAGGGTTATGCTAATAGAGTTAGATGAGGAAAGACGGGAGGAGGCTCGAGTGGAGCATAAACACCGGCATGGACTGGTTGGGTCGAATGGCCTGTTTCTGTAGATTCTATGTAATTAGTGTACCTAAAACTCAGTTCCCTTCAACCTCACACGAGCCCATGTATTTAAAAAAGACATGTTACAGTATATTCTCTTCTTTCCCTCCTGTGCTCTCCCCATGTTACACACAGTATTTGGGTGATAATGAGACTATGTCATGTTGCCAGGCCAGTGCTGCCCTTCCAGTCCCAGTGGGGAAGCACTTGGCCTCAATGGCACGGCTAAGATTAGAAACACAGCACGTGGGGAATTATGCGGTGTGCTCTACCACTTCATTCAGCCTGTATGTCGAAGCTCCACTGTGCTGCTCCACTGCACCCACTTTACTGCTTCATTACACATCACTCAATGTCACCGTTAGCCATGTCCTTAGGAAGGCTTTGTGCACGAGACTATTACTGGCGCAAGACTAACTTGCCCTGCGCAATTATTCACCACTTTCCCAGGTTGAGTTACGAGTCTGCTGTTGCAGCACACTGACTGACTACATCCATCTCATCCTCTGACCTACCTTGCCACATCTTCCTGTCCAGCTCAGCTCAGGGCAACCTTTCAGATCCATTGTCTAGACTTGCCCATTCATACAAACGGACTGACTAGTACAGAGATGAATAGTACAAGAAGTTATTAAAAACCTGCAACTTAAAATGGGACGAAGAGACATTAATTACACACAATTCACAAGAGTCCCTTTTGATTTGGTCCGAGAGGATTGGTGGAGCATTCAAGGTGTGTGGAAGTGAATCTAGCTGAAGCTAAACTTGTACCCAGTGGTTTTCCTGATTAAGAACATAAACATAAGAAATAGGAGCAGGAGTAGGCCAATCGGCCCCTCGAGCCTGCTCCGCCATTCAATAAGATCATGGCTGATCTGATCCTAACCTCAAATCTACTTTCACTCACCATCCCACCTGAACCCATGTGATCTCCCGGGAGAGGCGAAAAACCAGATAAAAAACCCAATGTGCCAATTTGGGAGAAAGAATCTGGGAAATTCCTCTCCGACCCATCTAGGCAATCGAAACTCGTCCAGGAGATCACTCTGTCCCTGTATTTCCTACAGTACTTACCTTCTGTAAGAGGTGATCTCCACCCCAGCCAGGAACAGGCCCAATTTACTCTTGAAGGACTCCTAGCTGGCAGCCTGTTCCCGAGGTCTCCACTAATCCCTGTGAATAGAACCATCTCCTGAAATCTAACACAGAATTAGAACACAAGAAGTAGGAGCAGGACCAGGCTACACAGCCCCTGGGCCCGCTCCGCCACCCACAGGGCCATGACCGATCCGAACCGAGCCTCATGTCCGATTTCCTGCCCGCTCCCCGTAACCCCTAATTCCCCTTACTTCTAGGAAACTGTCTATTTCTGTTTTAAATTTATTTAATGATGTAGCTTCCACAGCTCTCTGGGGCAGCAAATTCCACAGACCTACCACCCTCTCAGTGAAGAAGTTTCTCCTCATCTCAGTTTTGAAAGAGCAGCCCCTTATTCTAAGATTATGCCCCCTAGTTCTAGTTTCACCCATCATTGGGAACATCCTCACCGCATCCACCCGATCAAGCCCCTTCACAATCTTATATGTTTCAATAAGATCGCCTCTCATTCTTCTGAACTCCAATGAGTAGAGTCCCAATCTACTCAACGTCTCCTCATATGTCAACCCCCTCATCCCCGGGATTAACCGAGTGAACCTTCTTTGTACTGCCTCGAGAGCAAGTATGTCTTTTCTTAAGTATGGACACCAAAACTGTATGCAGTATTCCAGGTGTGGTCTCACCAATACCTTGTACAACTGCAGCAATACCTCCCTGTTTTTATATTCCATCCCCCTAGCAATAAAAGCCAACATCCCATTGGCCTTCTTGATCACCTGCTGCACCTGCATACTAACTTTTTGTGTTTCGTGCACCAGGACCCCCAGATCCCTTTGTACTGCAGTACTTTCCAGTTTCTTGCCATTAAGATAATAACTTGCTCTATGATTTTTCCTGCCAAAGTGCATAACCTCACACTTTCCAGTATTATATTCCATCTGCCAAATCTCTGCCCACTTACTTAGCCTGTCTATGCCCCTTTGCAGGTTTTTTATGTCCTCCTCACTCACTACTTTCCCCCCATCTTTGTATCATCTGCAAACTTTGATATGTTACACTTGGTCCCTTCCTCCAAATCGTTAATATAGATTGTAAAGAGTTGGGGACCCAGCACTGACCCCTGCAGAACACCACTAGTTACTGATTGCCAGTCTGAGAATGAACCATTTATCCCAACTCTCTGCTTTCTGTTAGATAGCCAATCCTCCACCCATGCCAGAATATTACCCCCAATCCCGTGATTTTTTACCTTGAGCAATAATCTTTTGTGTGGGATGAGAGGGCTGTCCTATGAGGAGAGATTGTGTAGAATGGGCCGATACTCTCTGGAGTTTAGAGGTGATCTCATTGAAACATACAAGATTCTGAAGGGGGGATTGACAGGGTAGATGCTGAGAGGTTGTTTCCCCTGGCTGGAGTGTCTAGAACTAGGGGGCATAGTCTCAGGGTAAGGGGTCGTCCATTTAAGACTGAGATGAGGAGAAATTTCTTCACTCAGAGGGTTGTGAATCTTTGGAATTCTCTACCCCAGAGGGCTGTGCATGTTGAGTCGTTGAGTATATTCAAGGCTGAGATCGATAGATTTTTGGACTCTAATGGAATCGAGGGATATGGAGATCGGGCGGGAAAGTGGAATTAAGGTCGAAGATCAGCCATGATCTTATTGAATGGTGGAGCAGGCTCGAGGGGCTGAGTGGCGGAGCAGGCTCGAGGGGCTGTGTGGTGGAGCGGGCTCGAGGGGCTGAGTGGTGGAGCGGGCTCGAGGGGCTGAGTGGTGGAGCAGGCTCGAGGGGCCGTGTGGTGGAGCGGGCTCGAGGGGCTGTGTGGTGGAGCGGGCTCGAGGGGCCGTGTGGCGGAGCAGGCTCGAGGGGCTGAATGGCCGACTCCTGCTCCTAATTCATATGTTCTTTCAAAAGGATAAGAATTCAAACTTGCAGAAGAAAAATGAATTTACCATTAAGATGCAACGGACAGGGGGTTGTGGGGGGTGCGTGTGAAATTCAACTTCAGTGAGGGCGCAATTGAGGAGACCAGGTTACATCACTGGGTGCATGGACTAGCTGTCTGATATACGCATAGCCCCAGGGTGTATAATGGGCAGTGCTGGACCGGCTACCCTGAGGCTGGGTGTAAATCAGGCAATCTGTAGCTACCCATCTTACACCCCCAACTTCTTCACTGAGAGGGTGGTGGATACATGGAATCATCTACCCAGGGAGACAGTACAAGTGGACGATGTTATCAATTTCAGAAAGGTGATGGACTAATTTGTGGCAGAGTTACTGGAGGACATGATAACACAGTGGGAAATCTGTCACCTTGGGCATGGCTTGATGAATGGGAATGCTTCTTCCCAGTTCTGTGATCCTGAGATCATTGGGTCTTGTTGGGGTGTGAGGAAGGTTGGTTAGTTAAGTACGCCTAGTGATGTATCCTGGGGTAACCCTGGTCTCCTGAACTTTGCCTAGGGATGGGGGAAAGAGTTTCTCAGAGTTCCTTTTTCTGGAATTGTGTGTGTGTGTGTGTGTGCATCTCCCCAGCAATTAGCAGTCCGGCGATTGGGAAGGATGGATGTTACACACTCTAATGGCTACAGGGTCTGACAGTCTTTCTATTTGTGTGTTTGTATAGTATAAAATGTATGCTGACACCAGACGGGCACTGCCCAATGATATTTAGAATCATGAATTGAAGAGCTGAGCCCGATTCAAGAATCCTGCATTGTGGAATTGAGCAGAAAGTGATTGGGGAAATGAGTGCGCTTTGTTTGAATCGGGTAGGTTTCCGGTGATAGTATTTGTGGGGTCAGTTAGTGGGACAGGACCTAATGCTGGAGGATTATTATTCAGCCTCTGAGTTCAAGTTCCACTCCAGAGATTTGAGCACACAAATCTAGGCTGACACTCCCAGTGCAGTACTGAGGGAGCGCCGCACTGTCGGAGGGGCAGTACTGAGGGAGCGCCGCACTGTCGGAGGGGCAGTACTGAGGGAGCGCCGCACTGTCGGAAGGGCAGTACTGAGGGAGCGTTGCACTGTCGGAGGGGCAGTACTGAGGGAGCGCCGCACTGTCGGAGGGGCAGTACTGAGGGAGCGCCGCACTGTCGGAGGGGCAGTACTGAGGGAGCACCGCACTGTCGGAAGGGCAGTACTGAGGGAGCGTTGCACTGTCGGAGGGGCAGTACTGAGGGAGCGCCGCACTGTCGGAGGGGCAGTACTGAGGGAGCGCCGCACTGTCGGAGGGGCAGTACTGAGGGAGCGCCACACTGTCGGAGGGGCAGTACTGAGGGAGCGCCGCACTGTCGGAGGGGCAGTACTGAGGGAGTGCTGCACTGTCGGAGGGGCGGTACTGAAGGAGTGCTGCACCGTCGGAGGGGCAGTACTGAGGGAGCGCTGCACTGTCGGAGGGGCAGTACTGAGGGAGCGCTGCACTGTCGGAGGGGCAGTACTGAGGGAGCGCAGCACTGTCGGAGAGGCAGTACTGAGGGAGTGCTGCACTGTCGGAGGGGCAGTATTGAGGGAGCGCCACACTGTCGGAGGGGCGGTACTGTCGGAGAGGCAGTACTAAGGGTGATACATTAAACCGAGGCCCTGCCTGCTCACTCAGGTGGACATAAAAGATCCCATGGCCACTATTTCAAAGAAGGACAGGGGGGGAGTTAACTCCGGTGTCCTGGGGCCAATATGTATCCCTCAACCAACATTTCTAAAACAGATTATCTGGTCATTATCAGACTGCTGTTTGTGGGAGCTTGCTGTGTGCAAAATTGGCTGCCGCGTTTCCAGCATTGCAACAGTGAGTACACTTCAAAAAGTACTTAATTGACTGTAAAGCGCTTTGGGATGCCCTGAGTGTGATGAAATATATTCCATTCATCACTGCCTGTTTTCTGTGTCTTCTAACTGCCTGCTTTCTGTGTCTTTTCCCTTCCCCCAGTCCTCATGTATTATGCATTGGAATGTGCTGGAACTGGTTGTGTGCAGGGCTCCGCCCATACCTGGCTCCTTTGTAATCTAACTTCAGTCCGGCATCAGCCTCCTGAAGGTAGACATCTCTCTATTTTACGTGTTATGTTCTGAGTTAATAAAAGCCTTACTTTTGTTCTGCTAACTTCGAGTCTCGGAATAATTGAGGCACATCAATTTTATTAACTCAATTTTCAACACTATGGATCAACTCCTGAAACCCGAACGTTTGGATTTGGATCAACATGCTCCGGACGCATCAGCACGCTTCGGACACTGGTTTGACTGTATGGAATTCTTCCTGGACAATTCCGCAGCCGTCAAAGACGCTACGGACACTGCGAAGATGAGACTCGGAATGCTACGGAATTGGGTAAGCCACCGGGTTTACCCCCTCATCCAAGACGCCGATACGTACCTGGCCGCCTGCAACACCTTAAAGGCGCATTACCAGCAGCCTACGAATGAGGTGTATGCTAGGCATCTACTCGCTACTCACGCACAGCGACCTGGGGAATCGGTGGAGGAGTTCCTAAGCATCCTGAAAAAGCTTGGCCAGGACTGTAAGTGCCGAGATGTAAAAGCCGCAGTGTACACCGATGAGCTTGTTCGCGATGCCTTTATCACAGGCCTCAGCTCCACTCACATCCGGCAAAGACTGCTGGAAAAAACGGGGTTGGACCTGAAACAGGCTGCGGACACCGCGCGGTCCCTGGAGATGGCCCAGAGAAACTCGGACGCCTACTCTTCAGCCCGCGCCGCCCACGCCGCCACGTGTGCGCCGAGGGCGCCGCCATCTTGGAAGGCATCTTCCCCGCCCGGCAGCCCGACACCGGCGGGGCCCAGCTCTCCCCCCAGAAGCCCTACGACAGCCGCGATGCGTCAAGGACCCAACTGCTACTTCTGCGGGCAGCCAAAGCACACCAGAAACCTGTGCCCGGCGAAAGGCACCACCTGCTTTAAGTGCGGTAAGAAGGGGCACTTCGGGAAGGTGTGCAGAGGGAACCCCGCCGGAAAACCAACCGCCGGAAAACCCGCCACCGCCGCGTGTGCGCCGTGGGAGCGGCCATCTTGGACGCCATCTTGCCCGACCTCGTGGGGTCCGCCATCTTATGAGCAGACAGCGTGGACGCCATCTTGTCTCGATCAGGGCCCTACAGTGGCATCGGTCACAGTGGACCAGACAAGGCCGCATCCGCTATCCAAATCAATGGTGGACATCGAGGTAAACGGGTGCCGGGTTAAATGCTTAATTGACAGTGGAAGCACGGAGAGTTTTATCCACCCTGAACTGGCACAACAACTCTCCCTAAAGGTGGTCCCTGCTCAGGGTACCATCTCTATGGCCGATAAAACCCAGACATCGACCATTCTGGGTTACTGCACGGTACAATTGTGCATTAACGGAACTGTGTATGATAATTTTAAAGTATTAATCATGAAGAATCTATGTGCGAGCGTGATCTTGGGTTTGGATTTCCAGTGCAACCACCAAAGCATCACGCTCAAGTACGGTGGGTCCCAGCCGCCCCTCACAGTGTGCGGTCTGGCTACCCTGAAGGTAAAGCCGCCTTCGCTATTCGCGAACCTTACCCCTAACTGCCGGCCAATAGCGACCAAAAGCAGGAGGTACAGCTGGGAGGACAGGCGGTTTATCGCGACCGAGGTAGACAGGCTCCTGAAAGAGCGCATTATTGAACACAGCAACAGCCCGTGGCGCGCCCAAGTGGTAGTGGTAAGGGGTAGCGAGAAGAAACGGATGGTGATCGACTATAGTCAAACGATCAACAGGTACACCCTACTAGACGCCTACCCGCTACCCCGCATATCAGAAATGGTGAACCAAATCGCCCAATACCGGGTGTTCTCCACCATCGACCTCAAGTCAGCGTACCACCAGCTCCCTATCAGACCAGAGGACCGCCCGTACACCGCCTTCGAGGCGAACGGACGCCTCTACCAATTCCTCAGAGTCCCCTTTGGGGTGACGAACGGGGTCTCGGTCTTTCAGAGGGAGATGGATCGCATGGTCGATGACCACCACTTGCAGGCAACCTTCCCCTACCTCGACAACGTCACCATCTGCGGTCACAACCAGCAGGATCACGACTCGAACCTCGAGAGGTTCCTGAAAACCGCACAAAAACTCAACCTCACCTATAACGAGGACAAGTGCGTTTTCAACACCACGCGCCTCTGCATACTGGGCAGCGTGGTGGAGAATGGGGAAATTGGACCAGACCCCGACCGATTGCGCCCCCTACGGGAGCTGCCCCTGCCCAACACTCCCAAAGCCCTGAAAAGGTGCCTGGGGTTATTTTCTTACTATTCCCAATGGGTCCCCAACTACTCCGACAAAGCCCGCCCCCTCTTGAAAGCATCCTCTTTTCCGCTCTCTGCTGAGGCCCACGCCGCCTTCAAAAGCATTAAGCAGGATATTGAGCGGGCCACGCTACAGGCAGTGGACGAGAACACTCCATTTCAAGTGGAAAGTGATGCGTCCGACTTCGCCTTGGCGGCCACCCTCAACCAGGCGGGGCGGCCCGTAGCTTTCTTCTCGAGGACCCTCCAAGGCCCCGAGATCAGACACTCCTCCGTGGAAAAGGAGGCCCAAGCCATCGTGGAGGCAGTGCGCCACTGGCGCCACTACCTAGCCGGCAAACGCTTCACCCTACTTACCGACCAGCGATCGGTAGCGTTTATGTTCAACAATAAACAGAGGGGGAAGATTAAAAATGATAAGATTCTTAGGTGGCGGATCGAGCTCTCCACTTTCGAGTACGACATCATTTACCGGCCAGGGGCCCTTAACGAATCCCCTGACGCCCTCTCACGAGGGATGTGTGCCAGCGCCACCGAGGATCGGCTACAGACCCTCCACAACGACCTCTGCCACCCAGGGGTCACGCGGCTGTTCCACTTCATAAAGTCCCGTAACTTACCCTACTCGATTGAGGAAGTTCGGTCTCTGACCAGGAACTGCCGCACTTGCGCTGAGTGCAAGCCTCGGTTCTACCACCCAGATAGAGCCCACTTAATCAAAGCTACACGGCCCTTCGAGCGGCTCAGCTTAGATTTCAAGGGCCCCCTCCCGTCCGTCGACCGCAATGTTTACTTCCTGAACATTGTGGACGAATACTCCCGTTTCCCATTCGCCTTCCCCTGCCCAGACATGACCAGCGCCACGGTCATTAAATGCCTCAACAGCCTGTTCTGCCTGTTCGGTATGCCGAGCTATATCCACACGGATAGGGGGGCGTCCTTCATGAGTGAAGAGCTACGCCAGTACATGCTGTCCAAGGGGATCGCCACGAGCCGTACCACCAGCTACAACCCCCGGGGTAACGGCCAGGTGGAGCGAGAGAACGGGACAGTGTGGAAAGCAGTCACTCTAGCTCTAAGGACCAAGGGCCTCCCTATCTCCCGCTGGCAGGAAGTCCTCTCGGATGTGCTCCATTCGATACGGTCGCTATTGTGTACGGCCACTAATACCACGCCTCATGAACGAATGTTTGTCTTTCCCCGGAAATCCACCTCGGGCGTATCCATGCCGTCATGGCTCTCCACCCCAGGTCCGGTACTCGTGCGAAGGCATGTGAGGGGCCACAAGACGGACCCTCTCGTGGAGCCAGTACACCTACTCCACGCCAACCCCCAATACGCATATGTCCGGCACGCCGACGGAAGGGAGGACACCGTGTCCATAAAAGACGTCGCCCCAGCCGGCATCAACAACAACCACGGCAATAGCAGCGACGACGATCACAGCAACCCTTACCCACCCACTATTCTTTCATCACCCCCGGAAGAACATCGACCAACGGCACCCCCACCAACTACCCCTTCAACAACCCCGGCGGCACCCCCGGCAGAGACCCAGGAGGCTACCGGGGACACCCAGCCGACACCCGCGGCACCACAACAGCCACGTCGGTCGCAGAGGACTATCAAACCCCCGAACAGACTAAATCTATAGAAGGGGTGAATGTGATGAAATATATTCCATTCATCACTGCCTGTTTTCTGTGTCTTCTAACTGCCTGCTTTCTGTGTCTTTTCCCTTCCCCCAGTCCTCATGTATTATGCATTGGAATGTGCTGGAACTGGTTGTGTGCAGGGCTCCGCCCATACCTGGCTCCTTTGTAATCTAACTTCAGTCCGGCATCAGCCTCCTGAAGGTAGACATCTCTCTATTTTACGTGTTATGTTCTGAGTTAATAAAAGCCTTACTTTTGTTCTGCTAACTTCGAGTCTCGGAATAATTGAGGCACATCACTGAGGTCATGAAAGACACTATAGAAATACAAGATAACAACAGAAAATGCTGGAAAAACTCAGCAGGCCAAGCAACATCCGTGGAGAGAAAATAGAGTCAACGTTTCGGGTCTAACCCTTTTTCAAAACTGGAAGCTGAATGCCCACCTCTTCTAGAAATACAAGTCTTTCTTTTACTTATTAGTACTGGTTTGGAACTAGCCGTGGTCTTAATGAGTTATAGAAATAGAAAGGCTCCCTCCAGTGTCAGGGACCAGTACTGCAGGTGACTCTGCTCTGTAAGTGATAACTGGAGTTGTCTTGTCACAAAACCACAAGGTAATTGTGGATGAGAAGACCATTCAGCCCATATTAGTTCACCGATCCAGAGGCACGCGACTGTCCCCCACCCCCACTGCGGTAACTAAAAGCATTCATTCACCACTTGAGTGAGAAAGTTATTCCAAGTGTTAGGGGGATTAAATACGGGGATAGGGTGGGATATATGTTGGTGTAGGGGTTACAGGGATCGGGTGGGATATGTGTCGGTGCAGGCTCGATGGGCCGAAATGGCCTCTATCTGCACTGTGGGGTTTCTGTGATTCTGTGAAGTGCTGATCATGTTGTGTGTGAAGATCTTGCTGGCATCAGCCCTACAGTGCCAGTCTGACGTGCTGTGGGCAGTAAGATATTTGACAACAACTGTGTGCTTGTTCTATTTAGATGCTGCAGGATATTTTTGACATTGGGTAATTCAACATCGAAAGCGATTTGCCGTTGCTGATAATTTAATCCCACAAATTAAGCCCTGTTTTCAACAAATCCTTTTAAGTAACTTGCTACAAAATTGGGCTCTCACTCTTCTGACTCCCATCAGTTAAGATGCGGTGATGTCGATGGCATAACATTGCACTAAATAGCAGGACTGCCTAAGGATATTCATGGAGCAGAATTATTGTGGAGGAGGCTGCCTTGCACCATGGGGAACCCACCAAACCCCAAATCCTGTAGAACTGGGCCTAGAAACGATGACTGAACAGTTTAGCACAATCGTTCGCAATAGAAGAACCTGTCAAAACAAGTTGAGCAAATTCAGAGATTGTGAATTCAAAAAGTTCAGTCAGGCTTCCAAAGAACCAGAGCGGGACAAATATCCTTGCGGGGAGGTTTGCTAACACTGTTGGGGGGGGGGTTTAAACTAACTTGGCAGGGGGATGGGATACAGAGGAGAGCTGAAATAGGGGGGGGATGTGCTGCCAATTATAGAGAAAAAAACAAGTCAGCTTGGTAGACAGGGCAAATATATAAGGGCAAGGCTGGATGGCATCTATTTTAATGCAAGGAGTCTTGCAAATAAGGTGGATGAACTGAAGGTGTTGATAAACACATGGGAGTATGATATTGTTGCTATCACGGAGACATGGTTGAGGGAGGGGCAAGACTGGCAGCTCAATATTCCAGGGTACAGAATCTTCAGGCGAGACAGAGGGGGAGGTATAAGAGGAGGGGGTGTCGCAATATTAATTAAGGAGTCAATTACTGCAGTAAGGAGGGATGATATATTAGCAGGGTCCTCTAATGAGGCCATATGGGTGGAGCTTAAAAACAAAAAGGGGGCAAGCACTTTGCTGGGAGTGTACTATAGGCCTCCAAACAGTCAGGGGGAGATAGAGGAACAGATATGTAGGCAAATCTCAGAGAAATGTGCAAATAATAGGGTAATAATAATGGGGGATTTCAACTTCCCCAATATTAACTGGGATAGTCAGAGTGTGAAAGGCTCAGAGGGTGTAGAATTCTTAAAGTGCATCCAGGAGAGCTTTTTGAGCCAGCATGTAGAAAGTCCTACAAGAGAGGGGGCGGTACTGGACCTAATTCTAGGGAATGTGGCCGGCCAAGTGTAAAAAGTGCTAGTAGGTGAGCACTTTGGTGATAGTGACCATAATATGGTAAGATTTAAGGTGGTCATGGAAAAGGACAGGGATGGGCCGGAAATAAAGGTTCTAAATTGGGGGAAGGCCGATTTTAATAGGATAAGGCAGGATCTGGCCAAAA
>NC_141008.1:46580150-46887288 GCF_052327205.1 Somniosus microcephalus
ACAAGAGGTTATTAAACAAAATTAGGGCTCATGGGATTGGGGGCATGGATTGAGAATTGGTTAATGGACATAAAACAGAGAGTAGGAATAAATGGGTCATTTTTGGGTTGGCAGGCTGTAACTAGTGGGGTACCGCAAGGATCAATGCTTGGGCCTCAGCTATTCACAATCCACATCAATGATTTGGATGAAGGGACCAAGTGTAATATATCCAAGTTTGCTGATGATAAAAAGCTGGGTGGGAATGTAAGTTGTGAGGAGGATGCAAAGAGGCTTCAAGGGGATATAGACAAGCTAAGTGAGTGGGCAAGAACATGGCAAATGGAATATAATATGGAGAAATGTGAAGTTATCCACTTTGGTAGGAAAAATAGAAAAGCTGAGTATTTTTTAAATGGTGAGAGATTGGGAAATGTTGGTGTTCAGAGGGACCTGTGTGTCCTTGTACACGAATCACCGAAAGTTAACATGCAGGTACAGCAAGCAATTAGGAAAACAAATGGTATGTTAGCCTTTATTACAAGAGGATTTGAGTACAAGAGTAAAGACGTCTTACTACAATTATATAGGGCCTTGGTGAGACCACACCTGGGCCTAGAAATTCAGTTGTTAGCGCCAGCCGCTAGCGCCTTAAGAGGGCGAGAAGTGGGGCGCGAAGCGGCTAGCGCCCGGGCGCGGCGCGATCTGCGCCTCTCGTGAACTTGAGTCAAGAATTAGCGGCGGCGCAAAACCGCAGCGCCCGCTCAGCTGCGCGCGCAGATCCTGACGTCATTTCATGGTGCAACGCCCTTGGTGCGCCCCGAACCGGAACTTCAGTGGCGCCCCCCTTCTTTGCGCCTGGCGCGCCCAGCGACTGGTTGAGTGGAACGGTTCCCAGTCGCTGTGGGGCTGGGGGGGCGCTATTTAAAGGGGACTCCTCCTGCATTCTTGGTGGCAGCCATTTTGTTCCACTCCTGTGTGAGAGAGAGAGATTTGGAGAGAGACAAAGGGAGAGAGCTTTCTGCTTTGACTCAGCGCGCGCACAGGTACTTCTGGCTTCAGGCCAGAGCTTTGCAGTTGGATTTATTTTTCAGTGCCATAGCCTTGAGTGGCCACATATAATGGGGGCTGCAATGGGTGGAAACATTGGGTTTCTGCATTGCATTGAAAGGGCTCAGAGACGCCGAGAGAGAGTGCCAATCATGGCCAGACGGAGAAGGGCCAACAGGCGTCGGCACAGGAGGCCTTACCCTCCCAGGGTATACCGCCAGCACTTCTCCTACCTCAACATGTCTGAGAAGCAGTGCATTCAGAGGCTTCGATTCAGAAGGGAGGTGGTCACTGAGATCTGCCACCTGCCTCATAGAGATCTGCAGCCTCAGCTGAGGAGCAGGATGTCTCTGTCGGTGGCAGTGAAGGTGACAGTGGCTCTCAACTTCTATGCCACCGGCTCCTTCCTATCCGCTACTGGGGACATTGCCAATATCTCCCAGTTCGTGGTGCATTGCTGCATCCGCCAGGTCACGAATGCCCTCTTCAGAAGGAGACGTCAGTACATTTCCTTCCCCATGACCCTGGACAAGCAGCAAGAGCGTGCAATGGGATTTGCAAGAATAGCGGGCTTCCCCATGGTCCAGGGCGCCATTGACTGCACGCATGTGGCTTTGCGGGCGCCTCTAGAGAATGCCGAGGATTACCGCAACCGGAAGGGCTACCATTCGCTGAACGTGCAGTTGGTGTGTGACCACAGGCAGCTCATACTAGCTGTCAATGCCCGCTTTCCAGGCAGCAGCCACAACGCCTTCATCCTGCGCCAGACTTCTGTGGCAGACATTTTCGAAGCCCTGGCTCACCCAGGAGGCTGGCTTCTCGGGGACAAGGGCTATCCTTTGTGCACCTGGCTGATGACCCCACTCCGTGCGCCCACCACCCCTGCTGAAGAGCGATACAATGACAGCCATCAAGCGACCAGGAACATCATTGAGCACACAATCGGTGTGCTGAAGCAACAGTTCCGCTGTCTGGGCCATTCCGGGGGCGCCCTACAGTACTCGCCTGAGCGAGTCTCCCATTTCGTTGTAGTGTGCTGCATGCTGCACAACCTGGCTATCCTCAGGACTCAGCCACTGCCAGCAGACATTGGAGGACCACCAGAGGAGGAGGAGGAGGAGGAGGAGCACCAAGACGGGAGGGAGGCACAAAGTGCAAGGGCCGTCCGTCAGTGGCTTATTGCAAGTCGGTTCTAGGCCCCCTCTCAGGGAATGGCTTGTGCCATTGAAAGAACACGAATGGAGCCGCTCCGCAAACCCTGAGGCGGTCAAGGCAACAAATAATTCAAAGTGCAAACATGGACAATCTGAATAAAGACAATTTTTTATTTAACAAACTCTGTGCCCTTCCCGCATGACAACCAAATACAGAGAAACCCCCCAAAAAACAGTCAGACACATAACTGGCTCTCACAAACTGGAGAAAATGAACAAAACAGTTAAACAAAAATGACCATGATCCTCGGCCTTCATAAAAAACAAACACAACATTCTCGGCCTTCATGAAAAACAAACACAACATTCTCGGCCTTCATAAAAAACAAACACAACATTTCTCAGTCTTCATAAAAAACTCAACATTTTGCCACACCTCCTACTTTTTGGCCTGCGAGGGTGATCCGCCTCGCTTGCGCGATTGGCCCCTTCCCGCCCTGCAGCTCCTCCTCAATGGGACCCCAGTGGCTGCAGCAAGGCTGGGGGAAGGCTGTTGAGGGTCAGATAGTGAGTCGGCAGATGCCCTTGGGGGACGGCCTGGACCAGCTCTGGGCCTGGAGGGCCCGGCTGCTGACTGCTCCAACTCTGCTTGGGCGGCAGCAGTCTGTCCTATGGGTGGTGGCAGCTGCAGTGGAGGAGTGACAGTGTTGGCAGGAATGCTGCCAACCTGACAGAGCACAGGCGCTCCCTGGTTGGCCGAGACACTGGCACTCGCATGGGCCAGCACTGAAGCACGCGCAGCAATCTGCTGAAGTACAGACTGCTGGGCTGCTGCGGCGCGGCGAGGGCCCCGGCAATTCCTGGCCGATCCAGCGAGGGTGGCAGCAGTTAGTGCCTGTGTGGCCCTGATCTGTGTCTGCATCAGACCAGCCAGTGAATGCATGGCACGACTAAGTACTTGGCTGGAAGCTGCATGTGATGCAGCGACGTCCTGCTGACTCCTGGCCTGTGATGCAGCGACGTCCTGCAGACTCCTGGCCTGTGCTGCCCCGAAGTCCTGCTGACTCCTGGCCTGTGATGCCCCGAATTCCTGCAGACTCCTGGCCTGTGCTGCCCCGAATTCCTGCACACTCCTTGCCAGTGACTCTAAGCAGTCAGGCATCCTTGCCACTGCAGCCATGAGCTCAATGTGCCTGCGCTCAGCCTGGGCGCCCATTTCACCAAGGAGCCGCACCTCCTCTGCACTCACTGTAGCAGGACTGGAGGCCGAACTCACCCTCTGGGGAGAAGGCCGCCGAGCTTCCCTACCCCTCCCGCATTGCTGCAGCCCGCTGGGCCCCGGAGCTTCACCCTCATCAGACCCTTCCCCCCTGCTCCCCTCCAGGGAAGATGTGTCCCCATCATGGCCATGGGCTGCCTCGGCTGAGGGTGGCACTGATGGTCCGGCTTCCTCTTCCTCCTCCTCGCCTTCCGATTGACTCACAGTGCCAGCTTGAGGGCCCGCCTCCTCACCTGGCGAATCAGCATCTGAAAGCAGGGAGGTACAAGAGTTGCTTTAGAGTGAGGACAGGGCGGCAGCGAGGGAGGCATGAGTGCTGCAATGCACTGCATTGGTTCGAGAGTGGCAAAGGATGCTGGTGTGAGGCACAAGTGGAAAGAGAGAGGTCAAAAAGGTGATGACCTTACCATTGCTGTCCAGAACGGGGTCGGTATCTCCAGTGGCGACGGGGCCAATCAGCCGGCCTCCCATAATCCGCTCCACTCGCTGCTCCAGGTCGCTGAGGTCTTTAAGTTCAGGATGGCCTCCCCCGGTCCATAGCTGCTGCCTCCTGTTGTGCGCCAGCTTGCCCTGCAAGAGAAAGGACGGGCTCTGAGTACAGTGTCAAGCCCTGATCTTGCCTGCACTGCCTCCCATGGTGGAATAGCCCTGACAGTGTCAAGCCCTCATCTTGCCTGCACTGCCTCCCATGGTGGAATAGCCCTGACAGTGTCAAGCCCTGATCTTGCCTGCACTGCCTCCCATGGTGGAATAGCCCTGACAGTGTCAAGCCCTCATCTTGCCTGCACTGCCTCCCATGGTGGAATAGCCCTGACAGTGTCAAGCCCTCATCTTGCCTGCACTGCCTCCCATGGTGGAATAGCCCTGACAGTGTCAAGCCCTCATCTTGTCTGCACTGCCTCCCATGGTGGAATAGCCCTGACAGTGTCAAGCCCTCATCTTGCCTGCACTGCCTCCCATGGTGGAATAGCCCTGACAGTGTCAAGCCCTCATCTTGCCTGCACTGCCTCCCATGGTGGAATAGCCCTGACAGTTTCAAGCTCTGATCTTGTCTGCACTGCCTCCCATGGTGGAATAGCCCTGGCAGTGTGTAAAGTGGTGAATGTGCATGTGATTTTCATGAGAGTGCCATAGGTGTTGGATGAGGGCTGGGCATTGGGGCTTTCAGGACCCTTTGGCCATAAAGTGATGTGCACATGCAGGGATGAAGAGGATACTGGAAAGGGTACTCACCCTGACAACCCGAGTGAGGTCGTTGAACTTCTTTCTGCATTGCGCTGGTGTCCTGGGGACCATGCTGCTGGAGGTCACTCTGTGAGCCACCTCCCTCCAAGCTTTCCTGTATTCGCTGGGCAGCGGCCTCCTGCCACTGTCAGGGAAGAGGATAGGTTGCCGGTGCTCCACTGCGCCAACCAGAACCTTCAGGGCACTCTCACTAAAGCGCTGCGCTCACTCCCTGGCCTTCTCCATGGTCATGGGCGTTGAGTTGTCGAAGCAGGTCTGTCCAGGCCTAGATTCAGGGCTGCAGTGTGCAGGGCGTGGCTGCAAACCAAATCGACCCTCCCCCTTTAAGAGCTGACCGGCGCCAGCATGTCTGCCTGCAATCGATAACTCGCCGCACCTGCGCTGCGCCCGCCCTCGGTGGTAGCGCCTCAGCTCGCCAGCTTAGCGCCTTATGATAGTCGTGCACCGCCTACTTTAGTGCAGCAGCAACCTCTTGGGGCGATGCAACTCAATTTCAGCGAAGGTGGCGCTAAGTTGCGCCGGGCGCTAAATTTAGCGAACGCCCGGCTGTAGCGCCCCAAACGTGGCGATACTGAATTTCTAGGCCCTGGAGTATTGTGTACAGTTTTAGTCTCCTTACCTAAGGAAGAATATACTTGGAGGGAGTGCAATGAAGGTTCACCAGACTGGTTCCTGGGATGGGGAGATTGTCCTATGTCTAGAGTTTAGAAGAATGAGAGGTGATCTCATTGAAACATACAAAATTCTTACAGGGTTTGACAGGGTAGATGCAGGGAGGGTGTTTCCCCTGGCTGGGGAGTCTAGAACCAGGGTCACAGTCTCAGAATAAGGGGTCGGCCATTTAGGGCTGAGATGAGGAGAAATTTCTTCACTCAGAGGGAGGTGAATCTTTGGAATTCTCTACCCCAGAGGGCTGTGGAGGCTCAGTCGTTGAGTATATTCAACACAGAGATCGATAGATTTTTGGATATTAAGGGAATCAAGGGATATGGGGATAGTGCAGGAGAGTGGAGTTGAGTTAGAAAATCAGCCATGATCTTATTGAATGGAGGAGCAGGCTCGAGGGGCCGAAAGGGCTATTCCTGCTCCTATTTCTTATGTTCTTATGTTCTCACACACACTCACTCAGAAACACACCCTCACACACACATACACACACACTCACTCAGGCGCACTCACTCTCTCACACACTCACTCTCTCTCACACTCACTCTCACACTCACTCACTCACACACTCACTCTCACTCACATTCTCACTCTCACACAGAAACACTCGCTCTCACTCACGCACTCACTCTCACGCACACTCTGTCACACGCACTCGCTCTCACACGCACTCGCTCTCACACGCTCACACTCACTCTTGCTCTCACTCTCACATTCACTCTCAATTACACACACTCTCACTCACACTCACTCACAGGCTCTCACTCACACGCACTCACACACTCAACTCACTCACACTCACACACTCACTCTCACACACTCACTCTCAGTCACACACTCACTCACTCTCACACACGCACTCACTCTCACTCAATCACTCTCACTTACTCTCAAGCACTCACTGTCACTCTCACTCACTCACACGCTTTCACGCGCACTCACACTCGCACACACTCTCACTCTCACACACACACTCACTCTCACACACACACTCACTCTCACACACACACACTCACACTCACATGCTCTCACTCTCACACACACTCTCTCACTCTCATTCTCACTGACACACACTCTCTCACACACACACTCTCACACTCACTCTCTCACACACACACTCACTCACTCACTCTCACACACTCACTCACTCTCATGCACACACTCTCACGCACACTCTGTCACACGCACTCGCTCTCACACGCACACACTCACTCTCTCACTCACACTCACACTCACACTCACTCACTCTCACGCACACACTCACTGTCACGCACACACTCACTCACTCTCACGCACACACTCACTGGGCTGGATTTTCAATGGGCCGTGGAGGCGTGATTGGAGGTGTGTGGGGGGTTAAAATCGCGAAAACTGGCGGGCGGGACCCCCCCCCGCCTGGTTCCCGACTCTGAGCAACTTTAACTCAGTCGTGTCTAATGGTCCCGACTCCGTCCCACCTCCAACAGGCGGGATAGGTCGTTAAGGCCCTTAACAAGCACTAAATGGCCTCTATAATCCTATTTTGAAAGGCCCTTGCGAATTTAACCCTTTTCCCACGTGAAATACGCCTGGTGGGAAACACGATGGTGAAACCTGGCGGGAGCACTATTGGATTGCTGACTATCAGCTGCAGGTCAACCATTAAAGAGGAGATTTGATCAGCCATCATTTGCAGGTGGCAGGACTTTGTTGTCTCAGGTCTGTGGGAACTTTTAGAAGGCATAACTACAGCTGTGGAAGTTTGGAGCCTGACACTCATCTCCAGTGTGACCTCCTGGGAAACCCCTCTTGCCACCCTCACTGAGCACTTTCTCAACTGAGGCATATACCAAGAAGCATGGGAGCCATTTATTTCCTTCCCTTCTGGGCATTAGATGAGCTCGAGCACCAGCCGCGGCACCAGCAGAACCAGGAACAACAGCAGCACCAACAACAGCAGCAGCAGCAGGAGCGATAGGCTGCTGCTCACCCACCTGAAGCTGCACAGGCCAGAAGGGGCCAACGCATGGAAGGCCGTTGGTGCAGGAGATACCCCCCAAACAGGATCTACAGACACAGGGTCAGCTACCTCAACATGTCTGAGCAGCAGTGCCAAAGGCGGCTCTGACTTTCGCGAGAGGTAGTGAGTGACATCTGCGCAATGCTACAACAATACCTGCAGCCCAGAGGACCAGATGGACAAGCCTTACCTGTGGCCGTCAAAGTCACCACCGCACTCAACTTTTTTGCCTCAGGCTCATTCCAGGGATCAGCAGCAGACATCAGCGGCATCTCCCAGGTGGCCGCAAACACTTGCATCACGCAGGTAACCGAAGCCCTCTTTGCCATCGCGCACAATCACATCCATTTCACCAAGGATTGAGCAAGTGTCACGGCGCGAGCGGTTGGATTAGCTAATCTGGCAGACTTTCCAAGGGTGCAGGGTGTTGTTGACTGCACATATGTGGCCCTTAAGGCACCCCATCGCAATCCAGGTATTTTTGTCAACCGCAAGTGCTTCCACTCCCTTAACGTTCAGCTGGTGTGTAACCACAAGAAGGAAATTTTGCATGTTTGTGCCAAGTACCTTGGCAGTTGCCATGACTCCTTCATCCTGCGCCAGTCTAGTATGCCTCATCTCTTCAGTCCGCCAGACCAACTTCACGGATGGCTACTTGGAGACAAGGGCTATCCCCTGAGGACGTGGCTAATGACGCCGTTGAGGAGCCCATCCAATGAAGCTGAGGAGAGCTACAACTCCAGCCACCTGTCCACCAGAGCCATAATCGAGCAAACCATCGGTTTGCTGAAGATGCGCTTCAGATGCCTGGATAGATCCGGTGGAGCCCTGCAGTACTCAGCAGCCAGGGTCTCCAGAATCGTCGTGGTTTGCTGTGCACTTCACAACATGGTACAGCGTCGTGGCTTGCAGATTCCTGAGGACCAAGTGGCTCCTCACATACCCTCCTCAGATGAGGAGGCGGAGGAGGAGGAGTGCGAAAACGCACATCCTGCAGAGGCCCATCAACCAGCGGCAGCATTACGCGAGAACATTGCTGCCCGGGATGAAAGGAATGCACACATCTTGGCCAGATTTGCCTAGCCTAGCCGATCAAGCACTTTTGCCTCACAGCTTCTTGCCTGAGCATCGACAATGGCCAAGACACTGCGGATTCCTAGCTATTTGACCAGCATACTGACAGTTGCAAGTAATCCTAAGCCCTCAATGTGAAAGTCTCATTCACGAAATGACACACGCCACAACTGCAACAGTTGCCATCAGAATTTTTATGTACAAGAACCAACTGATGGCATTTTTACAATAAACACAACATTTCACCCAAGTGACTACCCTTGTGACTAGTTGTGCAGAATTTTTCTCTTATGCGTGCTCCTATGTGGTGCCTCCCCTATGGCTTCAGCAGATGTGAAGGCTCCTTGCTCACTTTGCTGCTGCTCCTGTCTCAACACCTTTGGTGGGCGTCCTCTGGGGTTGCGAGCCTGTGAGGGCTCGTCAACAGTCTGCTGCTCCTGCGGCTGTGCAGAGGTTGAGACGCCTATCTCACTTGGGTGTCGACTCCAGTGGGGCTCTGACCGAGGGCTCTGCAGTGGTATGGACGTGTGAGCGCCTGGAGAGGAGCCCCCACTTCCTTGATGTCTGCCACCAACTTCCCTCTCATGGGTCAGGTCCCCCTCAACACCTGCAAGTGGCTGGAGAGCGCCTTGCTGCACATCAGGGGGGCCATGGGGACCCGTATCTGCAATGACAGTCCTACTCAGAAGGACTTCCATGAAGGTCTGGTTTCTCAGTTCAATAGATGACCATCGCTCCTCCAGAGATGTTATTCTATTATGAACACTCACCATGTTTTCAGCACTCTGGCAACTTATTTGCTCCATGGCCGAAGCCATCCTCTCGTCTACTGTTGCCATCCGTTCGAGGGAGGTTGCCATCCTTTCCGTCATGATGCGTTCATGTGCCAATGACTCCACAAAGGCTCTGCTCATGGTCGCTATGGACTCCTCCATTCGCTCCACACTCGCAGCGACCCTGGAGACAAAACCTGCCAGAGACTCCTGCATCTGTTCCTGGAGTTCCAGCACCGCTGATCTTATGGATGGACCCAGAGGCAGAGGGTCGACATGCAGCTGAGCTGAGCTGGCAGAGTCCTGCGCCCTCCGACTAGCACTCTCCACTGCTGTCCCTGTCTCCACAATCTGCTGATGCTCACTTGTGAGCTGTGATACAGCAGGTGACAACATTACTCTATGTCCCGAAGGTCCCACCGAGGTGTGAGTGTCTGCACTGGTGCTGGGTGCGCTGAATTCTGGTGACGCTGCGTCCTCAGAGGTTGCAGCTTCCTCTGAGGAGTCTGGCTGCTCAGCCTGTTCTTCCTGGCTAGTGGGGACGGGTGCTTGTGATGATCCTGTGGAGGAGTAAAGGAAAGAGTCAGAGATGTGATGCCAAGGTTACATGCACATTGCATATTGCAGATGCTCATAAGTCCATCTGTTAGTGCTTCAAAATCATTATCAGCAACTCATGCAATGCCAATGAGAGAGATGGGAAACTTTTCTGTCACCAGCTTGCTGTGTTGCACCCGTCTGTCCATCCCCACTTGCACATCCTCCTCTACTCCCACGATTTCCAGGACCACCTCCTCCCAGGGGGTCAGGTGGGCTAATGAGGCTGTCCCTCTTCCTGTCCTCGCTCGCTCTCTTTTATTGTGAGCTCTCTTTTCCTGCAATGAGAGAGACAAGTGGAGTTTGAGTGAGAATGAAGGTGTGAGTGTAGAGATTCCATAGCATCGATACTTAGAAGGAGACAAAGATGGAGTGAGGTGGCAAGGCCAAGGGCCCTCCCTGTGTGTTGTCAGTTGTTTGCATAGCATCACAGTGATAGGGAGTGTGAGGGCTGCATAGTCGAATAGTTACGTGAATGTGAGCATAGAGAGGGAATGGGTAAGGGTGTATGGATGTCAGTGTCAAGTGGGATGTGGAGGAAGAGATTGCTGAAGCTGAGTGCTGGTGAGGAAAGGCAATGGGGATCAGATTGAGGGTGATGGGAAAATCATACTCACTTTTCCAGTGCGGAGAAGATCATGAAATCTCTTGCGGCACTGAATCCAAGTTCTGCGGGTGACTCCCAAGGAGTTGACCTCCTCAGCCACCTGCATCCACACTGCCTTGGTCTGCTTGGGAGGCCTCTTCCTCCCTGTAGAAGGGAAGAGCACCTCCCTGTTGGCTGTAGCCCCATCTACTAATGCCTGCAGGGCCACCTCATCAAAATGAGGAGCTGATCTGGGTCTCCCGCTTGTCGTCTTTCCTGCAGGTCTCTCACACTCCACAGGCAAAAAGCTTGGCAGTCTGCAGAAGAAGCAAGGCTTGCTGTAGACCTTAAATGCAGCAGCAATGATGACGTCATCGGAGGCGACTTTCAGTCAGGAAAAAAACATTTACCAAGGGTTCCCACACGTTGGAAATCAATTGGACAATTAAGTTAAAATTGCATCAATCTCCCACATCCATTTAGATTTGGGTGGATAACACGAAATGCGGATAACACGACACCATCCCACACCTGAGTTAAAATCCAGCCCACTCACTCTCACTCACACACTCTCACTCTCATTCTTCACACGCACTCTCTCACTCTCACTCACACGCACTCACTCTCACTCTCATTCTTCACACGCACTCTCTCACTCTCATTCTCACTCTCACACACGCTCACTCTTACTCACTCGCTCTCACACACACACTCGCTCTCACACACACACTTGCTCTCACAGTCACACACTCGCTCTCACACACTCGCTCTCACAGTCACACACTCGCTCTCACACACTCGCTCTCACACACTCGCTCTCACACACTTGCTCTCACACACACACTCGCTCTCACAGGCACTCGCTTTCACTCACACACTCGCTCTCACACACACTCGCTCTCACACACACACTCGCTCTCACTCACACACTCGCTCTCAGTCACACACTTGCTCTCACTCTCACACACACTCACACACACTCTCTCACACTCTCTCACTCACTCTCTCACACACTCTCACTTACACACTCACTCTCACACACACTCTCACACACTCTCACTCACTCTCACTCACACACACTCACTGTCTCTCACACACTCACTCGCTCTCTCTCACACACACTCTCACACACCCTCTCACTCACTCTCTCACACACTCTCACTCACACACACTCACTCTCTCTCACACACTCACTCTCACACACACACACACTTGCTCTCACACACACACTCTCACACACACTCACACACTCTCACACACACTTACACACTCTCACACACACACTCTCACACACACTCTCACACACACACACTTGCTCTCACACACACACTCTCACACACACACACACACACTCTCACACACACACTCTCACACACACTCACACACTCTCACACACTCTCACACACTCTCTCACACATACTTACACACTCTCACACACACTCTCACACACACTCTCACACACACACACTCTCACACACTCTCTCACACACACACACACTCTCACACACACTTACACACTCTCACACACACACTCACACACACACACTCTCACTCACACACACTCTCACTCACACACACTCTCTCTCACACATACACTCGCTCACTCTCACACACACTCGCTTTCTCACACACACACACACACTCGCTCTCTCACACACACACACTCGCTCTCACACACACACTCTCACACACTCTCTCACTCACTCTCTCACACACTCTCACTCACACACACTCACTCTCTCACACACTCACTCTCACACACACACACTCGCTCTCTCTCACACACACTCTCACACACACACACTTGCTCTCACACACACACTCTCACACACACTCTCACACACACTTACACACTCTCACACACACACTCTCACACTCTCTCTCACACACTCTCACTCACTCTCTCTCTCGCACACTCACTCTCACACACACACTCTCACACACTCTCTCACACACACTTACACACACTCTCACACACACTCTCACACACTCTCTCACACACACTTACACACACTCTCACACACACTCTCACACACACTCTCACACACTCTCTCACTCACTCTCTCACACACTCTCTCACACACTCTCACTCACACACTCTCACTCACACACACTCACTCTCTCTCTCACACACTCACTCTCACACACACACTTGCTCTCACACACACACTCTCACACACGCACACACACACTCACACACACTCTCACACACACTCTCACACTCACACACTCACTCTCTCACACACTCTCACTCACTCTCTCTCTCACACACTTGCTCTCACACACACTCTCACACACTCTCACACACACACTCTCACACACACTCTCACACGCACACACTCTCACTCACACACACACTCTCTCACACACACTCACTCTCACACATACACTCGCTCTCTCTCACACACACTCGCTTTCTCACACACACACACACACTCGCTCTCACACACACACTCTCTCACTCACACACACTCACTCACACGTACAGCTCTACTTTCGATTGCGCCACCAGAGCAAACTGGCAGCTGCAGCAGCGGTTCTGATAGGAATAGAAATATATCTCGGGATTGAACCCTGGGATGGTCGACCACCCAATTACAACTGCTGCCGTTCATCACCGCCCTTCCTTTACTATTATATCACTATCCAACATCCTTCTTTATCCTTACAGCTTTCAGTTTCAGCACATGTTTCTTGTGAAGAACCTTATCAAATGCTTTCTGAATGTGAAAATATCCACTAATCATCACAAGATTCTGTTGCATCCTCAAATAATTACAATTCATTTGTTGGGTGTGTTCTTCCGTCCAGAAACCTGCATTGACTTGACGTTACTGCCTTGATTCTTATTTTAAAACTCCTGAATTACTTTATTACACATGCCACCATTCTTTGACTCTGCAGATGTCCTGACAGCAGGTCTGTAATTCCCAATATCAGGTTTCTGACCTCTTTGGTTTAAAAAAAATCAAATTGGAGCAACATTACTTATTTTCCAATGATCTCTTTCAACCCCTGTATTTACTGAAGTTTGAGAAATATTCAGGCGCTGCGCTGCCTCCTTCTGCCCACATTTCCTCACATTCTTGGCCACATTCCATCTGGTACTGCCTTCTTGTCTAAATATTAAAGCATTCCGGTAATTAATCCGAAGAACAAAGAGCCAGGAAACAGATCCTCTTTCTGTAGAAGAGCACTGAATCTTCAAGATCTGAATATTGAAGAGCTGTGACTGCCATTGTCTCATTTTCCATATCCGCCTTCATTCTGAACAGATGCGACACTGACCTGCTAGGAGATTGCAGAACCGCTCTGAGACCACGCAATGTTTATTAGTTACAGGATCTCAAAGATTAAAACTTCTTAATGAGGAGGGAATAGGCAAAAGCAGACTTGATACCATTTGATTACTGGAATTATCTGTTGTTCTTATTTCCTCCTGATTAAGAATCCCCCCCGCCCCCACCCCTGAATCTACAAGGCAAGACGAGGTAACAAAGCTGATTTAAATGTGAATCTAAATCATAGAATCATAGAGATTTACGGCACAGAAGGAGGCCACTCGGCCCATCGTGTCCGTGCCGTCCGAAAAAGAGCTACCAGCCTAATCCCACTCTCCAGCTCTTGGTCTGTAGCCCTGGAGGTTACGGCACTTCCAGTGCCTATCCAAGTACTTTTTAAATGTGATGAGGGTTTCTGCCTCTACCACCCTTTCAGGCAGTGAGTTCCAGACCCCCACCACCCTCTGGGTGAAAAAAGTTCACCTCAACTCCCCTCTAATCCTTCTACCAATTACTTTAAATCTATGCCCCCTGGTTATTGACCTCTCTGCTAAGGGTAATAGGTAACTATTAAATATGAGTGACTGAGATATAACCCATTAAACAGAAAACATAAATGCAGCTTTTCAAGCTCATTGTGGAAATCTAGATATGGATAAACCGAGATAAGTAAGCAAGAAGTAAAACGGGCATAAAATGAATTACTTTGATGAATGAAATGCAAGTATTGTAGTGCATTGGACCTGGAGGTTCTGACCCACTTCACAGCTTTAAGGGTGCGGGCCTGAGTAAGGGAGCATGTAATGACTGTTCAGCCACTCACTCTGCCAGACATACCCAGCTCCCCCTACACAAGTTATCGCAAACAATCCATTTAGTTTAAAGCAGATCTGGAATTCACTTACTACCAGCCTTCCAGGATGGGGAATGGACAATAGAATATAGCTGGGATAACACGTATTTACAAAGTATTTACAGCACAGAACCAGGCCATTTGGCCCAACTGCTCCGTGCCGGTATTTATGCTCCACACGAGCCTCCTCCCACCCTCGTCATCTCACCCTATCAGCATATCCTTCTATTCCTTTCTCCTTCATGTGTTTATCCAGCTTCCCCTTAAATGCATCCCTGCTATTCGCCTGAACAACTCCCTGTGGTAGCGAGTTCCATATTCTCACCACTCTCTGGGTAAAGAAGTTTCTCCTGAATTCCCCATTGGATTTATTAGTGACTCTCTTATATTTATGGCCCGGGCTCTGGTCTCGATGGCAAGTGGAAACATCTCCTCTACCTTTACGTCTACCCTATCGAACCCTTTCATAATTTTAAAGACCTCTATCAGGTCATCCTTCAGCCTTCTCTTTTCTAGAGAAAAGAACCCCAGCCTGTTCAATCTTTCCTGATGGGTATAACCTCTCAGTTCTGGTATCATTCTAGTCAATCTTTTTCGCACATTCTCCAGTGCTTCTATATCTTTTTTATAATATCGAGACCAGAACTGTTCACAGTTAGAAACAAACAAAAAACATGTTTAATGAAGAATCAAAGACACATTGTGGTGTCCAACATGAGCATGTCGAAATCACATTGCTAATTTTGAGCGCAGCATTGGTTAATGGGAAACAAGCTGTGGGGCTATGCTGTGAGCTTACATTTGAAGCAGTCTGATTATGTCTGTACAAAATGGCTCATCTCACCCTTTAAGTGTAAGAGTGGGCACAGCATAGGGTTGCCAACAACGTTCCCGCTAAGCTCTCTGCCCAGGATTGGCTTTTCTAATGTTAAGTTTCGGGCATGCGCAGAACTGTGACTGGGCCGTGCAACCCCCTTAAAGGGGCCGCGCACCTAAAAACAATTAGGGCGAACATTCGTTGCCAACCCACCAGGATTGCCCTGGAGTTGCCAGAAATTAAAGATTAATCACCAGGACATCGGCTGCGAGCAAAAACCCAGGAGGAAAATCAGAGCGGCATTAAAAAAATATTGTTTATTAGTTACCGGAGATGGGAAATGGGCTGTGTGACTGAGAGTCAAGAATCATCCAATCAGGTGACGAGGAGTCTATTCGCTTTCCAATTGGTGTGGGGGCAGGGCACCGCGAGGAAGGGCGTGTCGGGCGACCAATGGTGGGAGTGTGGGGGCGGGGCACCGCGAGGAAGGGCGTGTTGGGCGACCAATGGCGGGAGTGTGGGGGGTGGGGCCGTTGGAGCTAGATGTGATGACACCTCCAGGAATATGTCCAATCAGAGTTGGCAACAGTAGTACAGTATTTGTCATTTTTAAAGTTGCCTTAGGGTTTCGACACCTCCAGAAAGTGGACAACCTGGTAGGGCTATGGTGTCTGGCTTTGAAGAAGTAAGTTGCCTACTGACTGATCCATGGAGGTAATAGCGAGATAAAGCTTTAAGAAAGTCCGTAGGGATAAAGATGTCTTTAAAACTGTGCTGGTGTTCACCTTGTGAAGCGTGCGGTCAGCGTGAGTGATGGAGCCTCTGTAGAGTTAGGCACATATAACATTGTCTCACACCAAACACGTGTTTCACATATGTACAAAAATACAAATAATGAATTCCAATAGTACATTGCACACAGACATTTACATTTATTTGTACATAACCCACAACAATACCTCTTGTATGACAAAACCTTTATGGTAATCTAGACAGAGTAGATCAAGAGAAACTGTTCCTATTGGCGGAAGGGTCGAGAACCAGAGGACACAGATTTAAGGTGATTGGCAAAAGAACCAAAGGCGACATGAGGAAAAACTTTTTTACGCAGCAAGTGGTTAAGATCTGGAATGCACTGCCTGAAAGGGTGGTGGAGGCAGATTTAATCACGGCTTTCAAATGGGAATTGGCTAAGTACCTGAAGGAAAGAAAATTGCAGGGTTACGGGGAAAGGGCGGGGGAGTGGGACTAGCTGAAGTGCTCTTGTAGAGAGCCGGCATGGGCTCGATGGGCCGAATAGCAGCCTCCTGTGCTGTAACCATTCTATGATTCTATTCTATGATGACTCTAATTGACATAAAATCTGATTTTTTGTGAAATCAGCCTCTGAATACCTCCCTCCATTGTAATCATCTCAGGTGAACATAAGAACATAAGAAACAGGAGCAGGAGTGGGCCACACGGCCCCTCGAGCCTGCTCCGCCATTCAATAAGATCATGGCTGATCTTGTGCCTCAACTCCACTTTCCCGCACGATCCCCATATCCCTGGATTCCCCTAGAGTCCAAAAATCTATCGATTTCAGCCTTGAATATACTCAACGACTTAACATTCACAGCCCTCTGGGGTAGAGAATTCCAAAGATTCACAACCCTCCAGTACAGTACTGAGGGAGTGCTGCACTGTCGGATGAGACGTTAAACCTTCCTTCTCAGGTAGACGTAAAAGATCCCACAGCCATTATTTCGAAGAAGAGCACTAAAACATCACATACAGATTATCTGGTCAATATCACATTGCTGTGTGTGGGAGCTTGCTGTGTGCAAATTGGCTGCCGCCTTTCCTGCATTACAACAGTGACTACACTTCAAAAAAGTACTTCATTAGCTGTAAAGCGCTTTTGGAAAGGTGCTGGAGAAATGCAAGTTCTTTCTTCTTTCTATACGATAACTGATTATACCTGGCTGGTTTTGTTTTGTGAATTTTTCTCAGATGTGGTTATATTTGTATTGCAGCATTGAGCAAGATCCAGAAAGGGTGAAAACCATTCCTAGAGCAGTGGACAGGCATGGAATGCACGACAGCCCAGCATCACTGAACTCTGGCCAGGGTCAATGGTCCAGTGCCGAGGCAGATGCCTTTCACCAACTGCAAATACAACCTGGAACAGGAAAACTTCATGGCCAACCCACAGACAAGTGATGTCAGCTAGGTGTAGTTAATCACCTGAACATGGCAGTGTTCAGTAGTTTCACTGTGGCTCCTGGCAATGATTTCTCCGACTCTACTCAACTCCCATTAATCCAAAGCATTGTGTTTGACGTTTCTGGTCCTTCTCAATTTCATCATTGCTACTGTGCTCCTCTGAACTGTCTTCCCTTGTTCCTCACCATTCCACATTCTGTTCCTCCCTTCATGCATCCTCACGCTGTTATAATCAATGACCTGCTCGATTTTGACTCCTTCCCAGGATCTCTGGACTGTGGAACTCATCACCTCCTTCGGTCTTCCTTCTTCCTACCAGGCTCTGTGCTACTTGCTCTTTACCTTTTCTTCTTCTCTATTCTTCAACCATGCTTGTGTCCTGCACAAAGAGGCTCAGCTCATCACCTAGTTTTATTCGGGCTTCCTTCTGTTTACCATAAAGCTGGAGTCAGCCACTTACTCCGAGTTGTCTAAACATAGAAACATAGAAAAATAGGAGCAGGAGTCGGCCATTCGGCCCTTCGAGCCTGCTCTGCCATTCAATATGATCATGGCTGATCCTCTATCTCAATACCATATTCCCGCTCTCTCCCCATACCCCTTGATGCCTTTTGTGTCTAGAAATCTATCTATCTCCTTCTTAAATATATTCAGTGACTTGGCCTCCACAGCCTTCTGTGGTACATAATTCCACAGGTTCACCACCCTCTGAGTGAAGAAATTTCTCCTCATCTCAGTCCTAAATGTCCTACCCCATATCCTGAGACTGTGACCCCTCGTTCTAGACCCCCCCAGCCAGGGGAAACATCCTCCCTGCATCCAGCCTGTCTAGCCCTGTCAGAATTTTATACGTTTCAACATTACATCAACTCTTTTTTCTGTCTATTCTTTGGCTGAATAATGAGTTTTATCATTCCTTACGTTCTTGTATAGAATCATAGAATCTCACAGCACAGAAGGAGGCCATTCGGCCTATCGTTGGTAGAGCTATCCAATTAAATTTACTCCCCCGCTCTTTCCCCATAACCCTGTAAATTTTTTCCCTTCAAGTATTTATCCAATTCTCTTTTGAAAGTTACTATTAAATCTCCTTCCCCCGCCCTTTCTGACAGTGTGTTCCAGATCACAACAACTCGCTGCATTAAAAAAAGTTTCCTCATGTTGCCTCTGGCTCTTTTGCCAATCACCTTAAATCTGTGTCCTATGGTTACCAACAGTTTCTGCTTATTTGCTCTATCAAACCTGTTTGTGATTTTGAACACCTCTATCAAATCTCCTCTTAACCTTCTCTGCTTTAAGGAGAACAACCCCAGCTTCTCCAGTCTATCCATGCAACTGAAGTCCCTCATCCCTGGAACCATTCTTGTAAATCTTTTCTGCACCCTCTCCAAGGCCTTCACATCCCTCCTAAAGTGCGGTGCCCAGAATTGGACACAGTACTCCAGCTGGGGCCGAACCAATGTTTTATAAAGGTTTAGCATAACGTCCTTGCTTCTGTACTCTATGCCTCTATTAACAAAGCCCAGGATACTTTTTTTTAACAGCCTTCTCAACTTGTCCTGCCACTTTCAAAGATTTGTGTACATTCACCTCCAGGTTTTGGCCAACATTCTTCCCTCGGGCAACACCACCAGAAACAGATTAACCGGTCAAGGAGTTTACTGCGGGATTCGGCTGTGTGTAAAATAGCTGCTACATTTACCGACATAACAAGTCACTGCACTTTCAAAGTGATTCATTGTATGTGAAGTGATAGGATAATATATCATTTAGGTAGCTTGGCACCAATGAGGAGGTAGATAATGAGTTCAAATCTGAGTGTGTAAAGCTTGGAGAGCCAGGACTAGGATGGGAAATATTTTGTTCACAACAATCATTCTAAGAAGGTTGATTTTCAGTAATTGAAGTGTTATTAGATTATTAACAGACAAAAATGTTTTCTTATGTTTCTTTAAAAGGAAAAGGTTTCCGTCCTTCCAGAAACTCCTGGGCAGGGAAACACCTGCAAAATGTAACCCTTTGAAATATAAAAGAGATTAATCACTCTGATTTATCTACTGTTAAAATGTCGTTTCTCAGGATGACACACTAGTAGTTAGTTATCTGGCATGTTGATGGCCCCAATTCAGATTTCTCGCTATTAGTCAGAAAGGAAAGTGGCCAATGTTGCTTCCAGGAATTGATATGCAAATACAGACTGTGTTGAGGCTTGTGCAACCCGCGGGGTAGTCAAAATTCACAGCGAAACCTGCCTCACCTGAATGGGAATCATAAATATTTTAATCAATATGGTTACAAGAACCACCTGACAGAAATCCAAGAATCTAGTTTTTCCACCAAGTACTCGTCCTAGTTGTATAATTTTCCCATTGACATATGATAAAGATTGAAGTGGAGAGGCAGAGTCCAAGGACTATTTCACTGCTTTTATGTGGAGATGTATTTTGTCTTTGATGCTGCCATTCTTCAATATCATAGCAAAGAGTAGAAGTTAATGTCAGCAAAGTTGTCATATAGATTAACACTTCCACTTTTGTACAGTATCAGAATGGTCATTCTTACCTCAGAGTGGTAATGGAGAGGGGAAGCTGCGTGTTCAGAAAACTGACAACTGGTTGCCTGTTCAATAGAGGGTGCACAATAAAAACCACATACCTAACCCATTAAAAAAAACAGCGCTAATATCAGCACCTTACTGGAAGTATCACTTGCAATGTGTTTTAAGCTGCTTATAGCAATGCAGTGGTGGGAGCCAGAATCTAGGGCACTAGTAGATGTGTTTGGTTGTCATGGGCGATGCGATTATTCTGCATTCTCATTGATAGACAGAGCATGACGTCCCCTGTTAACAATCAAATAACACAGAATCACTTTAGTTCAAATCATGGGATAGAATATATTTCACATCAAATCATGTGATTTGATTTTGGAAGCCCCCTAGTCCTTAGTGGCACCCACATGAAAAAATGGACAAAAAAAACAGAATAAAACGACCTGCCCCCTCCATCAAATTCACCTGGTCACATCAGTGCGTCAGTGAGTCTTCCTCCAAGAACATATCCATGTCTGAGGGTACATTGCCCCATTCTCATGGTTTATGTCATCTGATCACCCCAATATCTGCCTGCCTTGTAGCATAGTCCAGTCTACGTGTTCAACAATGGACTTATGGAGTCAATGTTCTCAGAGAGGTAGGAAAGGGAACAGGACACAAAGATGATGGTTTGGTCTAGAACCTGCACTTGATCAGAAATTATATTAAAAACCGATAACCATGAATATCCTTTTTCTCTGTTGAACAGGGCATTCTGAAGTTCTGAAGGGGGAGGGCGAACAGTCAGAGGTCGTGGTTCACATTGGTACCAACGACAAGGGTAGAAAGAGGGATGAGGTCCTGCAACAAGAATTTAGGGAGCTAGGTAGCAGATTAAAAAGCAGGACCTTAAAGGTTGTAATCTCTGGATTACTCCCGGTGCCACGTGCTAGTGAGTATAGGAATAGGAGGATAGAGCAGATGAATGTGTGGCTAAAGAGTTGGTGCAGGAGGGAAGGCTTTAGTTTCCTGAATCACTGGGTCTGCTTCTGGGGAAGGTGGGACCTGTACAAGTCGGACGGGTTGCACCTGAACCAGAACGGGACCAACATCCTTGCGGGGAGGTTTGCTAGTACTGTTGGGGGGTGTTTAAATTAACTTGGCAGAGGGATGGGATACGGAGTGGAGCTATAGTAGGGGTGATGCACAGCCAAATATAGAGGAAAAAACAAGTCAGCCTGGAAGGCAGAGCAAATATGTAACGGCACAAGGGAGTATGGCAAGGCTGGATAGCATTTATTTTAATGCAAGGAGTCTTGTGAGTAAGGCAGATGAATTGAAGGTGTTGATGAACACATGGGAGTATGATATTGTTACTATCACAGAGACATGCTTGAGGGAGGGGCAGGACTGGCAGCTCAATATCCCGGGGTAAAGAATCTTCAGGCGAGACAGAGAGGGGTGTAAAGGAGGAGGGGGTGTCGCAATATTAATCAAGGAGTCAATTACTACTGTAAGGAGGGATGATATCTTAGCAGGTTCCTCTAATGAGGCCATATGGGTAGAACTTCAAAACAAAAAGGGGGCAAGCACTTTGCTGGGAGTGTACTATAGCCCCCCAAATAGTCAGGGGGAGATAGAGGAACAGATATGTAGGCAAATCTCAGAGAAGTGTAGAAATAATAGGGTAATAATAGTAGGGGATTTCAACTTCCCCAATATTAACTGGGATAGTCAGAGTGTGAAAGGCTTAGAGGGTGCGGAATTCTTAAAGTGCATCCAGGAGAGCTTTTTGAGCCAGCATGTAGAAAGTCCTACAAGAGAAGGGGCAGTACTGGACCTAATTCTAGAGAATGTAGCCAGGCAAGTGGTAGAAGTGTTAGTAGAAGAGCATTTTGGTGACAGTGACCATAATTTGGTGAGATTTAAGGTAGTCATGGAAAAGGACAAAGATGGACCGGAAATAAAGGTTCTAAATTGGGGGAAGGCCGATTTTAATATGATAAGGCAGGATCTGGCCAAAGTGGACTGGGATCAGCTACTTGTAGGAAAATCCACATCAGAGCAGTGGGAGTCTTTCAGAAAGGAAATAGAGAGAGTACAATGCCAACATGTTCCCGTAAAGGTCAAGGGTGGGACCAACAAGCTCAGGGAACCCTGGATGTCAAGGGATATACAAGAATGGATTAGGAAAAAAAGGGAGGCTTTTGACAGATACAAAGGACTAAAAACAGTGGAAGCCTTAGAGGACTATAGAAAGTGCAGGGGGGTACTTAAAAATGAAATTAGGAGAGCATAGAGGGGGCATGAAAAAACACTGGCAGGCAAAATAAAGGAAAATCCCAAGGTGTTTTATAAGTATATTAAGGGCAAGAGGATAACCAGGGAAAGAGTAGGGCCCATTAGGGACCAAAGTGGCAATCTGTGTGTAGAGCCGGAAGATGTAGGTGAGGTTTTAAATGAATATTTTACATCTATGTTCACTATGGAGAAGGATGATGTAGGCATAGAAATCAGGCTGGGGAATTGTGATATACTTGAACAAATTAGTATTGAGAGGGAGGAGGTACTAACGGTTTTAGCTGGCTTAAAAGTGGATAAATCCCCAGGCCCAGACAAGATGTATCCCAGGCTGCTGTGTGAGGCAAGGGAGGAGATTGCAGGGGCTCTGACACAAATTTTTAGAACCTCTCTGGCCACAGGGGAGGTGCCAGAGGACTGGAGGACAGCTAACGTAGTATCATTATTCAAGAAGAGTAGTAGGGATAAACCAGGGAATTACAGGCCAGTGAACCTAACATCAGTGGTAGGGAAATTATTGGAAAAAATTCTGAGGGACAGAATTAGTCTCCACTTGGAGAGGCAAGGATTAATCAAGGATAGTTAGCATGGCTTTGTCAGGGGGAGATCATGTCTAACCAATTTGATTGAATTTTTCGAGGGGGTGACTAGGTGTGTGGATGAGGGTAGTGCAGTTGATGTAGTCTACATGGACTTCAGTAAGGTTTTTGACAAAGTCCCGCATGGGAGACTGGTCAAGAAGGTAAAAGCCCATGGGATCCAGGGCAATTTGGCACATTGGATCCAAAATTGACTGAGTGGCAGGAGGCAGAGGGTGATGGTCAAAGGTTGTTTTTGTGACTGGAAGCCTGTGTCCAGTGGTGTACCACAGGGATTGGTGCTGGGTCCTTTGCTGTTTGTAGTGTACATTAATGATTTAGATATGATTGTAGGAGGTATGATCAGTAAGTTCGCAGATGACACGAAAATTGGTGGAGTGGTAAATAGCGAGGAGGGAAGCCTCAGGCTACAGGACGATATAGATGGGTTGGTCAGATGGGCAGAACAGTGGCAAATGGAATTTAACCCTGAAAAATGTGAGGTGATGCATTTTGAGAGGACTAACAAGGCAAGGGAATACACAATGAATGGTAGGCCCCTAGGAAGGACAGAGGATCAGAGGGACCTTGATGTGCATGTACATAGATCCCTGAAGGCAACAGATAAGGTAGATAAGGTGGTTAAAAAGACATATGGGATACTTGCCTTCATTAGCCGAGGCATAGAATATAAGAGCAGGGAGGTTATGATGGAGCTGTACAAAACGTTAGTTAGGCCACAGCTGGAATACTGTGTGCAGTTCTGGTCGCCACACTATAGGAAGGATGTGATTGCATTGGAGAGGGTGCAGAGGAGATTCACCAGGATGTTACCTGGGCTGGAGCGCTTCAGCTATGAAGAGAGACTGGAAAGGCTGGGGTTGTTTTCCTTAGAGCAGAGAAGGCTGAGGGGGGACCTGATTGAGGTGTACAAAATTATGAGGGGCATAGATAGGGTAGATAGAAAGGAACTTTTCCCCTTAGTAGAGGGGTCAATAACCAGGGGGCATAGTTTCAAGGTAAGTGCCAGGAGGTTTAGAGGGGATTTGAGGGAAAACTTTTTCACCCAGAGGGTGGTTGGAATCTGGAACTCACTGCCTGAAAGGGTGGTAGAGGCAGGAACCCTCACAACATTCAAGAAGCATTTAGATGAGCACTTGAAATGCCATAGCATACAAGGCTACGGACCAAGTGCTGGAAAATGGGATTAGAATAGACAGGGCTTGATGGCCGGCACAGACACGATGGGCCGAAGGGCCTCTTTCTGTGCTGTATAACTCTATGGGCTAAAAATTCGGTATCGCCGCGCCAGGTCTTTAGTGCCCGAAATTTTGCGCTCGCCCGGATTCCCGTAGCGCCCGCCTGAAATTCAGTTGCGCTGCCCCAAGACGGAGGAGGGCGCTATTGCAGGGTTTGGCCGCCTCGTTTGGGGCGATGAAAGTCAGTTTCAGGCGTCCAGCTGCCGCTGCGGCACCCGATGCGGTGCGGCAGGCTGGGGTACTGCAGGCCTCCTCCTTCTCTTAAGGAGGAGCTGCCTGCAGCTGTGAGATCGCCGCTGGATTCCCCCGGCAAATGAGCCCGGCACCACGGAGAAGTGCCGGGCTCGCGGGAGTCAGACACCAATGCCGCGGGGGGGTGGTGCAGGAGTCCGGGGAGGGAGGTGCGGCCAGGCGGCCGCCGGGAAAGCGGCCGGCCGCCCCTCCACCTTTATGCGCCGGCCTCTCGGAGCTGCAAGGCACCGTTTTTCAAACGCTGTTTGCGGCCGCTACGGGCGAGGCGGCCGCAACTGAATTTGGCCATCGGCACGGAATAGCATTGGAACCGGGGCGCTGCGCACACCGATGACGTCATCGGTGCCGGTGCAGCACTACCGGCTAACGCCGATGTTAGGGACCAACTGAATTTCGGGCGCTAAAAAACTTCTGGCGCAAACCACTCTATAGCCAATAAGTGGGCGCAAACGTGACTGAATTTCTAGGCCTATGACTCTAACACTGCTCACCAGTGCCTTCAGTCAGCCTTTAATGGTTGGCTTTAGGAAGCTTTGGTTATTCTGGTAGTGGTTTTTTATTTTTAAAGTATATATTAATAAGGAAATGTATGGTCCATATAACCCCGGCACACAGCTTACCGTACTAGGTAAGTTGCTATGCTCAGTTTTGCTAACGTAATCAAAAACTTTGGTGAGTGCAGGCATGTTTATTGCTATTTAATGCTGAGTGGATAAAGTGATACTTTTATTTTCCACCTTTACTGAAATTAATTCACTTAACTTAAATCATAGAAAATAGGAGCAGGAGTAGGCCATTCGGCCCTTCGAGCCTGCTCCGCCATTCAATGAGATCATGGCTGATCATCCAAATTCAGTACCCTGTCCCTGCCTTCTCCCCATATCCCTTGATCCCTTTAGCCTTAAGAAATATATCCAACTCTTTCTTGAATATACTTAATGAACTGGCCTCCACCGCCCTCTGTGGCAGAGAATTCCACAGGTTCACCACTCTCTGGGTAAAGAAATTCCTCCTCATTTCAGTCCTAAATGGCTTACCCCTTATCCTTAGACGATGACCCCTGGTTCTGGACTCCCCGGCCATCAGAAACATCCTTCCTGCATCTAGTCTGTCCAGGCCTGACAGAATTTTATAGGTTTCGATGAGATCCCCTCTCAATCTTCTAAACTCCAGTGAGTATAAGCCCAATCGACACAATCTCTCCTCATACGTCATTCCTGCCATCCCAAGTATCAGCCTGGTGAATCTTCGCTGCACTCCTTCCATGGCAAGAACGTCCTTCCTCAGGTAAGGCGACCAAAACTGCACACAATACTCAAGGTGTGGTCTCACCAAGGCTCTGTACAACTGCAGCAAGACATCCTTGTTCTTGTACTCGAACCCTCTTGCTACGAAGGCCAACATACCATTTGCCTTCTTAACCGCCTGCTGCACCTGCATGCTTACCTTCAGCGACTGGTGCACAAGAACACCCAGGTCTCTTTGCACTTCCCCTTCTCTCAATCTATTGCCATTCAAATAATAGTCTGCCTTCCTGTTTTTGCCACCAAAGTGGATAACCTCACATTTATCCACATTATAGTGCATTTGCCATGTTTCTGCCCAATCACCCAACCTGTCCAAATCGTACTGGAGTTTCACGACATCCTCCTCACAACATACCCTCCCACCCAGCTTTGTGTCATCTGCAAATTTGGAGATATTACATCCAATTCCCTCGTCCAGATCATTAATATATATTGTGAACAGCTGGGGTCCTAGGACCGATCCTTGCGGTACCCCACTAGTCACTGCCTGCCACTCGGAAAATGACCCGTTTATTCCAACTCTTTGCTTTCTGTCCGCCAACCAGTTCTCTATCCAAGTCAATACCTTGCCCCCAATCCCATGTGCCTTAATTTTGCACGCTAATCTCTTATGCGGGACCTTATCGAAAGCCTTCTGAAAGTCCAAATACACCACATCCACTGGTTCTCCCTTATCTATTTTACCAGTTACATCCTCAAAAAATTCCAGTAGATTAGTCAAGCATGATTTACCTTTTGTAAATCCATGTTGACTTTGTCTGATCCAGTCACTGCTTTCCAAGTGCTCTGCTATTACATCTTTTATAATGGACTCTAGCATTTTCCCCACTACCGATGTCAAGCTTACCGGTCTATAATTCCCCGCCTTTTCTCTACCACCTTTTTTGAATAGTGGGGTAACATTAGCTACCCGCCAATCCATGGGTACCGTTCCAGAGTCTATCGAGTTCTGGAAGATGACCAGCAATGCATCTACTATTTCTAGGGCCACTTCCTTAAGTACCCTGGGATGTAGATTATCAGGCCCTGGGGATTTATCGGCCTTCAGTCCCATCAATTTTCCTAACACCATTTCCCTACAAATACTGATTTCTTTCAGTTCCACCCTTTCATCAGACCCTATGTTCCCCGGCATCTCTGGGAGGTTATTTCTGTCCTCCTTTGTGAAGACAGAACCAAAATATGTATTTAGTTGGTCTGCCATTTCTTTGTTCCCCATTATAAATTCCCCCGATTCTGACAGCAAGGGACGTACGCTTGACTTCACCAATCTTTTTCTCTTCACATATCTATAAAAGCTTTTACAGTCAGTTTTTATGTTCCCTGCAAGCTTACTCTCATATTCTATTTTCCCTTTCTTAATTAATCCCTTTGTCCTTCTTTGTTGAATCCTAAACTACTGCCAGTCCTCAGGATTATTGCTTTTTCTGGCCAATTTATATGCCCTCTCCTTGGACCTTATGCTATCCCTAATTTCCCTTGTTAGCCACGGTTGGGTCACCTTTTTTGTTTTATTTTTATGCCAAACTGGGATGAACAAATTCTGTAGTTCATCCATTCGGTCTTTGAATGTTTGCCATTGCCTATCCACTGTCAACCCTTTGAGTGCCATTCCCCAATCAATCCTACCCAACTCGCTCCTCAGACCATCGTAGTTTCCTTTATTTAAATTGAGGACCCTAGTCTCCGAGTCAACTACTTCATTCTCCAATTCAATTCAATTCAATTCAATTCAATTTTATTTGTCATATATGCAGCAGACGTGTGTACTGCACAATGAAATGTTGATTTTTACGAGTCCTCCCAATCTTAATGAAGAATTCGATCATATTATTATCGCTCCGACCCAAGGGGCCTCGTACAACAAGATTGCTAATTAATCCTTTCTCGTTACATAATACCCAGTCTAAGATGGCCTGATCTCTGGTTGGTTCCTCGACATATTCGTCCAGGAAACCATCCCGTAAACACTCCAGGAATTCCTCCTCCACACTATTGTTACTAATTTGGTTGGCCCAATCTATATGTAGATTAAAGTCACCCATGATGACTGCTGTGCCCTTATTGCACGCTTCTTTAATTTCCCTTTTAATGCCATCCCCAACCTCCGCCTTACTGTTTGGAGGTCTATAAACCACTCCCACTAATGTTTTTTTCCCCTTAGTATTTCTCAATTCTACCCATACAGATTCCACATCATCAGAGCTAATATCCTTCATTACAATTGTGTTAATCGCTTCTTTAACCAGTAATGCTACCCCACCTCCCTTTCCTTTTTGCCTAACTTTCCTGAATATCGAATACCCCTGGATGTTGAGTTCCCAGTCCTGGCCTTCCTTGAGCCACGTTTCCGTAATCCCAACCAAATCGTATTTGTTTACTTCTATTTGCGCAGCCAATTCATCCACCTTATTACAAATGCTCCTCGCATTAAGACACAAAGCCTGCAGGCTTGTTTTTTTAATGCTCTTAGAATTATTATTTACTGTGGCCATGTTTGATTTAAACCGTTGATTTCTCTGACTGCCACTTTTGTTTTTCTCCTTCCTATCTTTTGCTTTTATCCTTGTTTCCCTTTCCTCTGTCTCCCTGCTCAGGTTCCCAACCCCCTGCCATTTTAGTTTAAACCCTCCCCCACAGCACTAGCAAACACTTCCCCTAGGACATCGGTTCCAGCCCTGCCCAGGTGCAAATCGTCCAGTTTCAACTGGTCCCACCTCCCCCAGAACCGGGGGAGCATGTCAGCAGCAACATTAACACGGAACATAAATCGAAAAACTGAGAATTTACAATTAGCTATTGACAGACAAATCTAAAGACATTTTAAGGCAAACTGTTTGAAAAGTATCCAAGGATTTATATTACCCTTTAAAACAGGGAGACATCACCAAACGCAGAGCACTGTACAACAGTAACTCATCATCAATGGAGAAAACCACATCCAAAGATACTTCACTAAGGACTGAGGTAAAAATAGACACACTGCGAAAGGAGGAGATATTAGGAGGAGTGACCAAAAGCTTGGTGAAAGAGGTGGGTTTTAAAAACAATGTTGAGGAGAGCGGGGTAGAGGGGCTTTGGGTAGAGTTCCAGAGAATGGGGCTTAGGCAGCTGATAGCATAGCCACCAATGTTGGTGCGAATGGAGGGGTCGCTTAAGAGGCCAGAACCAGAGGACTGGAGTGTTTGTGGAGGGTTGTAGGGCTGGAAGAGATAGGGCGAGGCCATGGAGGGATTTAATTACGAGGATGAGAATGTTAAATCTGAAGCATTGAGGTAGCAGCAGCCAGTGGACAGGGTGATGGGTGAGCGGGACTTGGTGTAGGATAGGACACAGACAGCAGAGTTCTGGATGAGCTGAAGATTCCAGAGCATGGAGGGTGGTAGTCCGACCAGGACAGCATTGGAGTAGTCGAGTCTGTAAATTCCTAAACAGATACTATAGATAATGCATAACACTCCATACCAGAGTACTGTATATCAATTAACATACTAACATAAAAAGCAAAACTTGCATGAGACAGGAAGAGGTCAATGTGCTCTTTCACTCTCGTCCTTCCAAAAGACTACAGTTTGCAGTGTATCCTGACTTATGTAAATCCCCTGAGGTGAATAAGCTCAGGTAGCGCTCTGTCACTTTCTCTGGTCCCTGAAGGGAATCAAACAGAAACCGCAGTATTTAAATCAAACATTGCAAACGGCATTAATCAGTGTGGGCCAGCTGCACTCCACAAATCAGAGTCCCCATGGTACCGATGCAATGTAATTTGCCAGTGTACAAGAACATCTTTCTCTACATTAAACCAGATATCTGTCATGCTGTTTTTTAAGGGAATTAATTAACTACAATTGATGTTAACTGCTGTTTATCTGAGTCTCTTCTACATGTCTGGCAGTCACTAATTGTCACTAAAAAGAAAGACTTGCATTTCTATAGCGCCTTTCATAACCTCTGGATGTCCCAAACACTTTACAGCCAATGAAGTACTTTTGAAGTGTAGTCACTGTTGTAATGTAGGAAACGCGGCAGCCAATTTGCGCACAGCAAGCTCCCACAAACAGCAACGTGATAATGACCGGAAAATCTGTTTTAGTGATGATGAATGAGGGATAAATATTGGCCCCAGGCCACCGGGGAGAACTCCCCTGCTGCTCCTTGAATAGCGCCATGGGATCTTTTACATCCACCTGAGAGAGCAGACGGGGCCTCGGTTTAATGTCTTATCCGAAATACGGCAGCTCCGAAAGTGCGGCACTCCCTCAGTACTGCCCCTCCGACAGTGCGGTGCTCCCTCAGTACTGACTCTCCGACAGTGCAGTGCTCCCTCAGTACTGACCCTCCGACAGTGCAGTGCTCCCTCAGTACTGCCCCTCCGACAGTGCAGCACTCCCTCAGTACTGCCCCTCTGACAGTGCGGCACTCCCTCAGTACTGCCCCTCCGACAGTGCGGTGCTCCCTCAGTACTGACTCTCCGACAGTGCAGTGCTCCCTCAGTACTGCCCCTCCGACAGTGCGGTGCTCCCTCAGTACTGACCCTCCGACAGTGCAGTGCTCCCTCAGTACTGCCCCTCCGACAGTGCAGCACTCCCTCAGTACTGACCCTCCGACAGTGTGGCGCTTCCATAGTACTGCGCTCTTCCTCTTCCTCCTCCTCTATGTCTGACTCGGACACAGTGCCAGCTTGAGGGGCCGCCTCCTCACCTGGCGAGTCACCATCTGAAAGCAGGGAGGCACAAGAGTTGCTTTAGAGTGAGGACAGGGCGGCAGCAAGGGAGGCATGAGTGCTGCTGTGCACTGCATTGGTTCGATAGTGGCAAAAGATGCTGGTGTGAGGCGCAAGTGGAAAGAGAGAGGTCAAAAAGGTGATTACCTTACCGTTGATGCCCAGAACAGGGTCAGCATCTCCAGTGGCGACGGGGCCACTCAGCCGGCCTGCCATGATCCGCTCCACTCGCTGTTCGAGGTCGCTCAGCTGTTTCAGGTCAGGACGGCCTCCCCTGGTCTGTCGCTGCTTTCTTCTGTTATGCGCCAGCTTGGCCTGCAAGAGAAAGGACAGCCTCTAAGTACAGTGTCAAGCCCTGATCTTGCCCGCACTGCCTCCCATGGTCGATTAGCCCTGACAGTGTCAAGCCCTGATCTTGCCCACACTGCCTCCCATGGTCGATTAGCCCTGACAGTGTCAAGCCCTGATCTTGCCCGCACTGCCTCCCATGGTCGATTAGCCCTGACAGTGTCAAGCCCTGATCTCGCCCGCACTGCCTCCCATGGTCGATTAGCCCTGACAGTGTGTAAAGTCCTGAATGTGCAAGTGCTTTTCATGACAGTCCCATAGCTGCTGGATGAGGGCTGGCCATTAGGGCTTTCAGGCCCCTTTGGCCATAAAGTGAGGTGCACATGCAGGGATGAGGAGGATACTGGAAAGGGTACTCACCCTGACAGCCCGAGTGAGGTCGTTGAATTTTTTCCGGCATTGGGTTGGTGTCCTGCCAACCACGCTGTTGGACGTGACCCTGTTTGCCACATCCCTCCATGCTTTCCGATATTCGGCGGGCAGCGGCCTCCTGCCACCCTCAGGGAAGAGGATATGGCGCCTGCGGTCCACTGCGCCAACCAGCAGCCTCAGGTCACCCTCGCCAAAGCGTTGCGCACTCTCCCTGGCCTTCTCCATTCTCCTGGGCGTGGAGCAGTTCCAGAAGCAGTGTTCAGGCCTTGCCTTAGGGCTGCAGTGTGCAGGGCATGGCAGCCAAACAATTTCACCCTCCCCCTTTAAGTGCTGACCGGCGCCTGACTGTCTGCCCTCAATGAGCAACTCGCCGCACCTGCGCTGCGCTCGCCTTCGGTGTTTGCGCCCCGGATCGCCGGCTTAGCGCCTAATGATAGCCGTGCATCGCCTGCTTTAGCGCAGCAGCAACCTCTTGGGGAGATGCAACTGAATATCGGCGAAGGTGGCGCTAAGTTGCGCCGGGCGCAAAAGTTAGCATACGCCATGCTGTAGTGCCCCAAACGTGGCTATACTGAATTTCTAGGCCATAGAGTACAAAAGTGTGGAAATTATGATGAACTTGGATAAAGCACTGGTTCGGCCTGAACTGGAGTACTGAGTCCAATTCTGGGCACCACACTTTAGGAAGGATGTGAAGGCCTTAGAGAGGGTGCAGAAAAGATTTACCGAATGATTCCAGGGATGAGGGACATCAGTTACGTGGATAGACTAGAGAAGCTGGAGTTGTTCTCCTTGGAGCAGAGAAGGTTGAGAGGAGATTTGATAGAGGTGTTCAAAATCATGAGGGGTCTGGACAGAGTAGATAGAGAGAAACTGTTCCCATTGGCAGAAGGGTCGAGAACCAGAGGACACAGATTTAAGGTGATTGGCAAAAGAACCAAAGGTGACGTAAGAAAAAGCTTTTTTACTCAGCGAGTGGTTAAGACCCGGAATGCACTGCCTGAAAGGGTGGTGGAGGCAGATTCAATCACTGCTTTCAAAAGGGAGTTGGATAAGTATCTGAAGGAAAAAAAATTGCAGGGCTACAGGGAAAGGGTAGGGAAGGTTTTTAAAATTTGTTTATGGGATGTGGGCGTCGCTGGCAAGGTCAGCATTTATTGCCCATCCATAAAGTGGGACTAGCTGAGAATCGGCATGGGCTCAACGGGCCAAATGGCCTTCTTCCGTGCTGTAACCATTCTATGATTCTATTAATACAGTGCCACTCAGGTGGCAGAATTGGAATGTTTTAGAACAAAAGGCAGGAAAAGATTCAGGGCTGTCCAAAGGCCGAGTTGAGGAGAGGTTCTTACGATACTTTGAAGGAACGGAAAGAGGTCTAAAGGGATATTGTAAAAAAGAATTCTGAACTCCCCATTCTGCAAACTCCACTTGCTTGCTAAGAAGAGGTGGAAATCACCTGATACATAGTCAATTTCACTTAATATTAGGTTTCACAGTAAGATTACTGATGGTACTAGGGATGAGTTATTTGGAGAGACCATTGCAGGGCTCTGGGGAAAGAACAGGGGCGAGTGGGACTAATTGGAGAGCACTTTCAAAGAGCCGGCACAGGCACGATGGGCCGAATGGCCTCCTTCTGTGCTCTATGATTCTATCTGACCTGGTAGATTTCTTTTGTCCCCCCATGCCTTCATTATGTCCTATATTCTTCAAGCCCGCACACATCACACTGGATGAGTCAACCTGCTCAGAGACTTCTGTCAACACTGGTAGGTTCGGTGTCCACTAGAGTGGAGAATGATTTTCCCAAAGATTGTCCTTCCAGGTGGGGTTGTGCCTCCGCTCTGCCCTTCGATAAGCTTTCTCTCCAGTCCTCCTCATCACACAGTACCAATACCCATGAAAGTCATGCAAGGCAAGATTGAAATTTGTCATGTGGATAATGTCACATGGGTGAGCCAGCACTATACTATTATTACTCTGGCATAACATTACAAAGTATTTACAGCACAGAAACAGGCCATTCGGCCCAACTGCTCCGTGCCGGTGTTTATGCTCCACACGAGCCTCCTCCCGCCCTACATCTCCCGCTATCAAAATATCCTTCTATTCCTTTCTCCCTCTTGTGTTTATCTAGCTTCCCCTTAAATGCATCAATGCTATTCACCTCAACCACTCCCTGTGGTCGCGAGTTCCACATTCTCACCACTCTCTGGGTAAAGAGGTTTTTCCTGAATTCCCGATTGGATTTATTAGTGACTCTCTTATATTGATGGCCCCTAGTTCTGGTCTCCCCCACAAGTGGAAATATCTTCTCTGCGTCCACCCTATCGAACCCCTTCATAATGTTAAAGACCTCTATCAGGTCACCCCTCAGCCTTCTGAGTAAATAAAGAGAAACTGTTTCCAGTGGCAGGAGGGTCGATAACCAGAGGGCACAGATTTAAGGTGATTGGCAAAAGAACCGGAGGCGACATGAGGAAAAACTTTTTTACGCAGCGAGTGGTTAGGATTTGGAATGCACTACCTGATAGAGTGGTGGATACAGATTCAATAGGAGCCTTCAAAAGGGAATTGGATAAATACTTGAAGGAGAAAAAATTGCAGGGATATGGGGAAAGAGCGGGGGAGTGGGACTAACTGGATTGCTCTTCGAAAGAGCCGGCGCAGACTCGATGGGCCGAATGGCCTCCTTCTGTGCTCTATGATTCTATGATTCTCTTTTCTAGAGCAAACATGTTGCAGTCTGTTATAGTAATATTTTCTAATTAATTATAACCTTGAAATTACACTGTACAAAGCTTAGCATATGAATACCTGATGTCTTTGTTTGTTATTACTTGGCTTGCTATTTTATGTTGTTTGAAAATAGTTAAGTAATTTCTGTATTAAAATAGCAAAGAGATTTCACATAAATTCATTAAGCATTCATACGCGAATCTTACACAACATAATTTTAAGGTGTACGAATTTAAACAAATAAAAGATTGGGGGGAGAGCAATGTACCTCTGCAGCAAAAGTTAATCTGGCAGTAGTGTCACTTTATCTGCACAAAAGCCTCTCGCCCACAGTGCCAGATTCTGGCCCTCAGCTACTGAGCTGATAAATGTCAATGTCGGTTATATAAAAGGAAATAAAACTGGTCATTTACTGCCAGTTGAACCTGTCCCAGGATCGAGTGATGCAGCAGGTTTACTGCTCCTTGTGAACTTATACGGTTGTGGTTTCGTGTTTCTGTGGAGGCAGCTGACTGCACCAAATTGTAGCTTTCTTTTTTAGCCGGGTACAATTAAATGCCACGATGGGAGAGTTAATACACCAGAGGAGTGAGCTCCAATGGGCTGATAGGGATTTCCTTCCCCTTCAGGCGTTCCCGGTGAAGAGTCTAATACGCAGTGCATTCCCAGTAAACAGCTGTGGATTCTCACCGGATATACTGGCAATGACTATAGAAACATAGAAACATAGAAGATAGGAGCAGGAGTAGGCCATTCGGCCCCTCGAGCCTGCTCCGCCATTCAATGAGATCATGGCTGATCATCCAAATTCAGTACCCTGTCCCTGCCTTCTCCCCATATCCCTTGATCCCTTTAGCCTTAAGAAATATATCCAACTCCTTCTTGAATATATTTAACGAACTGGCCTCCACCGCCCTCTGTGGCAGAGAATTCCACAGGTTCACCACTCTCTGGGTGAAGAAATTCCTCCTCATCTCAGTCCTAAATAGCTTACCCCTTATCCTTAGACTATGACCCCTGGTTCTGTTTTGTTAATAGCATTGTTAATAGCTCGCCATGAACACATGACCTACAGTGCACAGGCTATGACTGTCCCTGCAGTGCTTGCTGTTCATGTAAAGGAACAGCCGAAACAAATTAAAATTGAGCCTTCATCTATATTGTCAAAAATAATTGATACGTTGATCCTGGGCTTTATAAGTCGAGGCGTAGAGTACAAAAGCCGTAAGTTATGCTAAAACTTTAGTTCAGCCCCAGCTGCAGTATTGTGTACAATTCTAGGCACCACACTTTAGGAAGGGTTTACTGGAATGGTTCAAGGAATGAGGGATTACAGTTATGTGGGTTCAGGGCGGTGGATACAGATTCAATAGGAGCCTTCAAAAGGGAATTGGATAAATACTCGAAGGAGAAAAGATTCCAGGGACATGGGGGAAAGAGCAGGGGGAGTGGGACTAACTGGATTGCTCTTCGAAAGAGCCGGTGCAGACTCGATGGGCCGAATGGCCTCCTTCTGTGCTACACTATTCTCTGATTCTATGAAAGTAATTTGAAGGCAATAATCTAATCTGGGGGTTCAACTGTTTAACTGTTTGGATTTTGCAGCTGATGATGTCGTCTAACTCCATTGCTGAGACTACACCATGCCTGGCTTCCATCATTCTACCTGTGATTGTGGAAATGGTTGAGAGGTTGCACGCTGCTGTGTTCATCCTTTTGATGGAGTATCAAAGTAACTGACAGCAAGTAGCACGTCCCAGTAAAATTAATTAAGGCCTAGGGCTTGAATTACAAGTTGGTCTCAAGTCAAAAGCTCAGAAACGCAACACCTTGCAGCTGACAAGGAGGCTCCATCACAGGGAGCCGAGACTGAACTTGGTGTTTGGTTAGACCGGCTGTAAACGTTTTATGAAGCGTTTGTCAGTTTGCACAATATCGGATATCGGCGGACAGGAGTGCATAAACCACAGCATTGTCTTCACTTGGCAAATAACCCGATGGCTATTAGACATTAGCAGTCATGTAGTGCTGATGGAACAGATAGTGCTGTCATTTGGCTAATACTTTCTAAAGCAGCAACCCCCACCCACCGCCCCTTCAACCACAGTCTGCCCCACCTGTGACAGAGACTGTAGGTCCTGCATTGGACTCATTAGTCACCTGAGAACTCATTTTTAATGTGGAAACAATCATCCTCGGTTCCGAGGGACTGCCTAAGAAGAAGAAGACTTTCTAAAGCAGTGACCCCCCCCCCCCACCCCACCCCAGTTTATCTCCCCTTCTCTCCGCAAAGGTAGGGACAGTTCTACAGGTGACAGAAGTTCTCTAGTGCCTCACCCAAATGGCCAATCTTTGTGTACAAATGTAAGAAGTCACACAACACCAGGTTATAGTCCAACAGCGTTATTTGAAATCACAAGCTTTCGGAGCGCTGCTCCTTCGTCAGGTGAAGTGGAGAAATGCATAAAGACACAGCTTATATAGGCAGAGAATCATGTCAGATGTTGACAGGTAATGTTTCCAACTGCCATTTATCACACCTCGGCAGAGAGATAATCACAGCAATCAAAGATGTGAATGGTGTCCAAGCCTAGTGGTAAGCAGGCTGTTTGAGGGCTGCACATAATCCAATCCTGACTCTGTCCTCAATCAGCGCTCACACACGAGGCTGTCCTGGTCGCTCAGTGAGTTTTTCCAGTGAGTGGCTGAGCCAGGAATGTCTTCAGCTTAATACCTAGTCTGCTCAGTTAGCTGATATCAGCACAGCAAAGGAAAATTACACCGAATTTACAGCACAGAAAGAGGCCATTCAGCCCAGCTGGTCCATGCTGGTGTTTCTGCTCCACACGAGCCTCCTCCCAACCCTCTTCATCTCACCCCACCAACATATCCTTCTATTCCTCCCTTGTGTGTTTAGCTAGCTTCCTCTTAAAATCTATCTACATTATTTGCCTCAACCACTCCCTGTTGTAGCGAGTTCCACATTCTCACCACTCTCTGGGTAAAGAAGTTTCTCCTGAATTCCCTATTGGATTTATTAGTGACTCTCTTATATTTATGGCCCCTAGATCTGGATAATTAGTCAAGGTGCCCACTCCTGATCAGAATCCAGTGAGCCTGGTTAGAAATGCACAGGTGGACATTGGGTGAGGACAGAATCTTGTTCCACTCATTGCCTGTTGTAGTCAAATAGGTTCACACTTGAATAGTGGCCACTTGGACAAGGTGCCAGAGTCAGCCTGGTGTGGGCGGCAGTGACCCCCAGCAAGCCTGGTGCCCCTGGCAGTGATCCCCAGCAAGCCTGGTGCCCCTGACAGTGTCCCCCAGCAAGCCTGGTGCAGGTGGCAGTGTCCCCCAGCAAGCCTGGTGCAGGTGGCAGTGTCCCCCAGCAAGCCTGGTGCCCCTGACAGTGTCCCTCAGCAAGCCTGATGCCCCTGACAGTGTCCCCCAGCAAGCCTGGTGCCCCTGACAGTGTCCCTCAGCAAGCCTGATGCCCCTGACAGTGTCCCCCAGCAAGCCTGGTGCCCCTGGCAGTGTCCCTCAGCAAGCCTGGTGCCCCTGACAGTGTCCCCCAGCAAGCCTGGTGCCCCTGACAGTGTCCCCCAGCAAGCCGGGTGCGGGTGGCAGTGTCCCTCAGCAAGCCTGGTGCCCCTGACAGTGTCCCCCAGCAAGCCTGGTGCGGGTGGCAGTGTCCCTCAGCAAGCCTGGTGCCCCTGACAGTGTCCCCCAGCAAGCCTGGTGCAGGTGGCAGAGTCCCTCAGCAAGCCTGGTGCCCCTGACAGTGTCCCCCAGCAAGCCTGGTGCGGGTGGCAGTGTCCCCCAGCATGCCTGGTGCCCCTGGCAGTGTCCCTCAGCAAACCTGGTGCGGGTGGCAGTGTCCCCCAGCAAGCCTGGTGCCCCTGGCAGTGTCCCCCAGCAAGCCTGGTGCCCCTGACAGTGTCCCCCAGCAAGCCTGGTGCCCCTGGCAGTGACCCCCAGCAAGCCTGGTGCCCCTGGCAGTGTCCCCCAGCAAGCCTGGTGCCCCTGGCAGTGACCCCCAGCAAGCCTGGTGCCCCTGGCAGTGTCCCCCAGCAACCTGGTGCCCCTGGCAGTGACCCCCAGCAAGCCTGGTGCCCCTGACAGTGTTCCCCAGCAAGCCTGGTGCCCCTGGCAGTGACCCCCAGCAAGCCTGGTGCCCCTGGCAGTGTCCCCCAGCAACCTGGTGCCCCTGGCAGTGACCCCCAGCAAGCCTGGTGCCCCTGGCAGTGACCCCCAGCAAGCCTGGTGCCCCTGGCAGTGTCCCCCAGCAACCTGGTGCCCCTGGCAGTGACCCCCAGCAAGCCTGGTGCCCCTGACAGTGTTCCCCAGCAAGCCTGGTGCCCCTGGCAGTGTCCCTCAGCAAGCCTGGTGCCCCTGGCAGTGTCCCTCAGCAAACCTGGTGCGGGTGGCAGTGTCCCCCAGCAAGCCTGGTGCCCCTGGCAGTGTCCCCCAGCAACCTGGTGCCCCTGGCAGTGACCCCCAGCAAGCCTGGTGCCCCTGACAGTGTTCCCCAGCAAGCCTGGTGCCCCTGGCAGTGTCCCCCAGCAACCTGGTGCCCCTGGCAGTGACCCCCAGCAAGCCTGGTGCCCCTGACAGTGTTCCCCAGCAAGCCTGGTGCCCCTGGCAGTGTCCCCCAGCAACCTGGTGCCCCTGGCAGTGACCCCCAGCAAGCCTGGTGCCCCTGACAGTGTTCCCCAGCAAGCCTGGTGCCCCTGGCAGTGACCCCCAGCAACCTGGTGCCCCTGGCAGTGACCCCCAGCAAGCCTGGTGCCCCTGGCAGTGACCCCCAGCAAGCCTGGTGCCCCTGGCAGTGACCCCCAGCAAGCCTGGTGCCCCTGGCAGTGACCCCCAGCAAGCCTGGTGCCCCTGGCAGTGACCCCCAGCAAGCCTGGTGCGGGTGGCAGTGTCCCCCAGCATGCCTGGTGCCCCTGGCAGTGTCCCTCAGCAAACCTGGTGCGGGTGGCAGTGTCCCCCAGCAAGCCTGGTGCCCCTGGCAGTGTCCCCCAGCAAGCCTGGTGCCCCTGACAGTGTCCCCCAGCAAGCCTGGTGCCCCTGGCAGTGACCCCCAGCAAGCCTGGTGCCCCTGGCAGTGTCCCCCAGCAAGCCTGGTGCCCCTGGCAGTGACCCCCAGCAAGCCTGGTGCCCCTGGCAGTGTCCCCCAGCAACCTGGTGCCCCTGGCAGTGACCCCCAGCAAGCCTGGTGCCCCTGACAGTGTTCCCCAGCAAGCCTGGTGCCCCTGGCAGTGTCCCTCAGCAAGCCTGGTGCCCCTGGCAGTGTCCCTCAGCAAACCTGGTGCGGGTGGCAGTGTCCCCCAGCAAGCCTGGTGCCCCTGGCAGTGACCCCCAGCAAGCCTGGTGCCCCTGACAGTGTTCCCCAGCAAGCCTGGTGCCCCTGGCAGTGTCCCCCAGCAAGCCTGATGCCCCTGACAGTGTTCCCCAGCAAGCCTGGTGCCCCTGGCAGTGTCCCTCAGCAAACCTGGTACGGGTGGCAGTGTCCCCCAGCAAGCCTGGTGCCCCTGGCAGTGTCCCCCAGCAACCTGGTGCCCCTGACAGTGACCCCCAGCAACCTGGTGCCCCTGGCAGTGACCCCCAGCAAGCCTGGTGCCCCTGACAGTGTTCCCCAGCAAGCCTGGTGCCCCTGGCAGTGACCCCCAGCAACCTGGTGCCCCTGGCAGTGACCCCCAGCAAGCCTGGTGCCCCTGGCAGTGACCCCCAGCAAGCTTGGTGCCCCTGGCAGTGACCCCCAGCAAGCCTGGTGCCCCTGGCAGTGACCCCCAGCAACCTGGTGCCCCTGGCAGTGACCCCCAGCAAGCCTGGTGCCCCTGACAGTGACCCCCAGCAAGGAATCAATACATTTGGGAAAGGAAGAGAAGGGGAGAAAACTGACAAGAATAAAAATGTTTTGTATGATAAATAGAAGTTACCAGTTTCCTTATTTAACAACAGGTTTTCTGGCGAATCAGGTTTCCAGATTGAGCAGTCGCCAGTACGGAGCACTGCACCCCATGGTCAAACAGACATGAACTACATGCCAAGATCACTGGATAGCGACTCACTCCTCAACCAGCAACAGGGTGACATTCAGCAAGCTTCAGTGGAATTACCACTACAACTTCTGCACACTGTGAGTTCTTGACTTTATATATTTCTATTTTGCACACGCCAGCTTTCCCAATCTCTTCTTTACCTAGGTGAGCAGCCACACACCCAGTGCCGTTCATGTGGACGCCCCCCCTCACACTCAGCAGGACCTCTGCATGCTGAGATACCTCTAATCAATTGCTCACCCCCATCTCCTGGACTCCTGAAGTCAGGCCTTCAATTACTGCGCGACACTGTTAACAGCAGCTCAGATGATTCTAATTGGAAATTTAACCAGTGTTGGACCTGTTCAAGATCTAGTGCTAGCACAAGTGTGATGACCCAATTGCTATGACTCCATAAAACCTGCAGTTCACAGTGAGTATCTTAACCACTAATTCACAGGGTCAGCCGTGGTTCAGTGGGCAGCACTCTTGCCTCTGAGTTAGAAGGTTGTGGGTTCAAGTCCCACTCCATGACACTCAAGGAACAAGATCCAGGCTGACATTCCTAGTGCAGGACCGAGAGAGAGCTGAACTGTCAGAGGCGCCATCTTTCAAATGAGACATTAAACCGAGGCCCCGTCTGCTCTCTCAGATTGGATGTAAAAGATTCCCACAGCACTATTTGATAGAAGTAGCAGGAAACATGACTATCTGCTTTTCTCCATACATAAAATTGTAGGAGCATGCGAGTTTGAAACAGAGTATGCAGTTTAATTAGTGGGTTGTTAGTGATGGAGAAAGCTGTGGCGGGATTTCACCCCCTGTCGCTGGAGGGCTCGCTGCAGTGTGAATAAAAGTAAACTCAAAAATTGAGGCTAAAGATTGTGTTTGGGATAACATGCAAATGGTTAACATGGTTGTGTGACATCCATCTACCGTTTTAGCAGCGGCGTTACCTTATTAAAATAGTGGATAAAGGAATGTCATTGGGATGTGTTAAACTGTGCTACGTTATTAACGGTTATTGTACACTAAGCTTCCCTAGACTTACAGGGAGAGAAAAATATTCCCATTTACGAGTGACGCAGTTTATAACCTCAGTATATACTCTGTGTGGCTGGCGTAGGGCAACAACTATAATTTGACATTCAGGTCAAGCCAGATAATTGGGTCAGGAGTAGCAGAGTGTGTCGCTGCGATGCCCCTTTGGTATTTGTGAATGGGACGTTGAGTCGTTCTACGTTCCATGGTCTGTCCTGGGTGACCAGTCTCACACTGGAGAATTTTGAATTCTCCGTTTGTGCACCAAGTATTCGGCGGTGTGTGCGGATGTGGCTTAGGGTTTGCCCATGAGCTTCATGGAAGATTGAAGCCAGCGATCTTCCGCGTTGGGTCCTTGGTGAGGTGTAACCTCAATGGTACTGGTCAAATGCATGAAGGGATTACACTACCTGATTATAATGCTTCCCAGCTGTGCGGCAATGTAGTTGAAGCGTTCGACGCTACTGTGGGAACAGAGTAAATCGTGATTGATAGCGTGAGAGTTACCCCTTGCCTTCAAAGTATCCGTAATGTGAAGACCACTTCCAGTGATTGGCTTTCTGAGTAAACATCGAGGGTGACATCATCCGTTCTGACTGGAAACAGCAGACGATGAGTCATCTGAAATAAGCTTTCAGAATCAGGGACAAAATCACTGGCAGGAGCTCAGCACTTGTCTCAGTCCCATTAAGGCAAAAAAAACCCTTCAACCCTGTCACCCTGAGTTCTTTATAAAAGCAGCATTATTCTGTCCAAACTTTTAAACTTTGTTTTGGCTCAAACAACATAATTTGTTGTGTTTGCACAAGTTCCAGTTACCTAGACAGAGGGAGGAGTTGGAGAAACAGTGGATCAGGGGCTTTTACAGCAGAGAGTCACTTGACAAAAGAAGAATGACATCACCTGGAACTGTGCGCAGTGAGAGCGAGCAGTGACTCGCAGTGAGGGCTGTCCTGCCACAGATCCCAACCAGGAGACAGCACGCACCTCAGGGGCACTGCCACCACACCGCTGCTTCACCTTTCATCGTCACAGCCTCATTCTCCATTACGGGCAGAATAACTGCGAGCTGTGGGTGTTTGCACAGCTCAACCACCAACTCGGGGTTCAGATGGTGTAAAGACACCATTGTGACAGGCACTGTAGGTTTTTCAGTGATAGATAAACTCAGCTGAGCAGAATGGTCTTCCTTGTCTGTACCTATTTTGTAATCTTGTATTACCCAGATTTCTACATTCTCCCCATATCTATTGACGTAACGCTGTATATCATATTTACATTACACAGAATGTACAGCACAGAAGCAGGCCATTCGGCCCAAGTGCTCCGTGCTGGTGTTTATGCTCCACACGAGCCTCCTCCCACCCCTCTTCATCTCACCCCATCAGCAGATCCTATATTTAATCACATTTTACCGCTGGTGCTTTTCCTGCTGTGTATGCTTTCCCATTCTGATCTTATTAAGGAAGGTGTTTTGGGTAGTGTTAATTAGTTATTCACCAGATGATTAATTAACTGAAAACACTGCAACAGTTTTGAACAGAATACTGAATCCTGGGTCCCCAATAGCGGATTTGACAAAGCACCAGCCCTTTGTCCAGACCAGGAGGATTCCAGATTGGATTCGCGGTCAGTCCTGCGTTAGCTGCCCCACTGGGATAGCACTAGAGGCTCTACCGCTACCCCTGGGTCAGCACGGGACAAATCTGGGGGTTCCCACTCCCAATCACCACCTGGGGAGTGAGTTCTGTTAGAAAGGGTCTGTGTGAAGATGTTGGGTGAGGACAGGGAGTGAGTCCTGTTAGGAAGGGTCTGTGTGGAGATGTTGGGTGAGGACAGGGAGTGAGTCCTGTTAGGAAGGGTCTGTGTGGAGATGTTGGGTGAGGACAGGGAGTGAGTCCTGTTAGGAAGGGTCTGTGTGGAGATGTTGGGTGAGGACAGGGAGTGAGTCCTGTTAGGAAGGGTCTGTGTGGAGATGTTGGGTGAGGACATGGAGTGAGTCCTGTTAGGAAGGGTCTGTGTGAAGATGTTGGGTGAGGACAGGGAGTGAGTCCTGTTAGGAAGGGTCTGTGTGGAGATGTTGGGTGAGGACAGGGAGTGAGTCCTGTTAGGAAGGGTCTGTGTGGAGATGTTGGGTGAGGACATGGAGTGAGTCCTGTTAGGAAGGGTCTGTGTGAAGATGTTGAGTGAGGACAGGGAGTGAGTCCTGTTAGGAAGGGTCTGTGTGGAGATGTTGGGACAGAATCCAGCTCAGATGTGACGCCCCCACTGTTGAATAGCCTACTGGCACACCGAGGGTTAAATTCATCTTGGGCGGTAACCAAAGCGGGCGATAGCAAATCACCACTGATTTACACTGGGAAAGAAAGCCAGGTGGAGTGAAAAACAGGCTGCTGATTCGCTGTTGCCCAAGACAACAACAACTTGTGTTTATATAGCGCCCTTAATGTAGAAAAACGGTCCAAGGCGCTTCACAGGGGCGATTATCAAACAAAATTTGACAACGAGCCACATAAGGAGACATTAGGACAGGAAAGAGGTCGGTTTTAAGGAGCGTCTTAAAGGAGGAGAGAGAGGCGGAGAGGTTTAGGGAGGGAATTCCAGAGCTTAGGGCCCAGGCAGCTGAAGGCACGGCCGCCAATGGTGGAGCGATTAAAATCACGGATGCTCAAGAGGCCAGAATTGGAGGAGCGCAGAGATCTCAGAGGGTTGCAGGGCTGGAGGAGGTTACAGAGATAGGGAGGGGGGCGAGGGCCATGGAGGAATTTGTAAACAAGGATGAGAATTTTAAAATCGAGGCTGTCAGACCAGGAGCCAGTGTAGGTCAGAGAGCCCAGAGGTGATGGGTGAACGAGAGTTGGTGCGAGTTAGGACACGGGGCAGAGTTTTGGATACGTTCAGGTTTACAGATGGTGGAAGCTGGGAGGCCGGCCAGGAGAGTATTGGAATAGTTGAGTCTGGAGGCAACAAAAGCATGGATGAGTGTTTCAGCAGCAGATGAGCTGAGGCAGGGCGGAGACGGGCGATATTATGTACACTTACACATGAAAAAAGACACTTGGTTGAGATGCCAAAGGGCAGCTGGCATTAGTGAAACTACCTCAGCCGAGGAGGGGAAAAGGCTGAGGGAAAAGTGTGAAGTATCCATGCTGGGTTTACACTAACTGTAACTAGAGTTTTTAGCCACAAGCGACTCATGGGAACCTGAGATAGTTTATCTGTGACCGGAGCTACCAGCCTGCTCCGCTCAGGCTTTCAGGATGTAGCCAGTGCCTGCCACTGAGAAAGTAAAAGAACTTTTTCCGCGATTGGCCCCCCGCCCCGGGACTGACCCCCGCCCCGAAACTGACCCCCGCCCCAGGACTGACCCAAGAGCCTCGACCAGGGCTTAAAATGGCCTGAAATAGAATAGTTGTGTCGGACGAGCTGCCTGTGGAGGCGCGACAGGGGCCAGCGACTCGCACTGAATGTTTAGTTGTGGCCCGAGGGGGTTTCTTGGACCTCCATCTCCACGATCGTTCCCTGCGCCCATTTCCCGCATTAAACTCAGCCAAACGGCCTAGAAATGACTTACTCCAGGACAGGAAGACCAGATTGAAATTGATAAACATCCCATTTCTTTATTCATGTTCAACAAATGCTACACATTACATTGTATTACCAGGACGCTCCGATGGGTTGGCTATAGTTACCACAGGAGTCTAGGCTGTTCCTTGGATTGGATACCCCAGGCTGTCAATATTCTTCCTTAAGTGCTCCCTTTTTTAATCTGCTCCTTGACTCAGGACCACTTTGTTCCTATCCTGTTCCTATCTGGGCTCTCTGTCTCCAGCCCAATTCCACGGCATCATTGGTCCATGGGCTAATTGATGACAGTCTAATGGATTCAGGCTTGGGCTGATAAGTGGCAGGTAACATTCCCGTCACAGAAGTGCCAGGCAATGACTATCTACAACAAGCGAGAGTCTAACCACCTCCCCTTGACATTCAACGACATTACCATCGCCGAATCCCCCACCATCAACATCCTGGGGGTAATCATTGACCAGAAACTTAACTGGACCAGCCAAATAAATACTGTGGCAACAAGAGCAGGTCAGAGGCTAGGTATTCTGTGGCAAGTGTCTCACCTCCTGACTCCCCAAAGCCTTTCCACCATCCACAAGGTACAAGTAAGGAGTGTGATGGAATACTCTCCACTTGCCTGGATGAGTGCAGCTCCAACAACACTCAAGAAGCTCAACACCATCCAGGACAAAGCAGCCCACTTGATTGGCACCCCATCCACCACCTTAAACATTCACTCCCTCCACCACCGGCGTACCGTGGCTGCAGTGTGTACCATCTACAAGATGCGCTGCAGCAACTCGCCAAGGCTTCTTCAGCAGCACCTCCCAAACCCGCGACCTCTTCCACCTAGAAGGACAAGGGCAGCAGGCGCATGGGAACACCACCACCTCCAAGTTCCCCTCCAAGTCACACACCATCCTGACTTGGAAATATACCGGCCGTTCCTTCATCGTCGCTGGGTCAAAATCCTGGAACTCCCTCCCTAACAGCACTGTGGGAGCACCTTCACCACACAGACTGTAGCGGTTCAAGAAGGCGGTTCACCACCACCTTCTCGAGAGCAATTAGGGATGGGCAATAAATGCTGGCCTTGCCAGCGACAGCCACATCAGGGAATGAATTTTTTAAAAATCAATTCATGAACTGCCAGAGGTTTTATGGGGAATGATCATTACAGCCCTATAGGAAGTCATTCGCGGTTTAATATTTTATTTAGTCTTCTAGCAACCTCCGAGCGCATTGGTTTCAAACAGCTCCAAGTGACCTGACCTGACTCGAAGAGTCCTTTAATCTGGTCAGAGGAATCATTGACTATGCTGTAAACACAAAGCTAAAATGATTCCTTCTGAAGAAAGTGAATATTATATGAATACAGGGAGCTCACCGCATGGAGGTAACTGCATCCCATTCCCTGCTCAGTGAAGTCTAATCAAGACACTTTGCAAAAGCCAGTCAGCATGGTCACTGAATTGCTGCTGTGACAGTGTCAGCTCTGGCTGGATTGGGCCAGGAGTGAGGCCATTCCCTCCCAGTGACCTCAACAGGCTCCCTGCACGTGCGGAATGTGTGAAAAGAAAGACTTGTATTTCTACAGCGCCTTTCATGACCACCGGACGTCTCAAAGTGCTTTACAGCCAATGAAGCACTTTTTGAAGTGGGGTCACTGTTGTAATGTAGGAAACGCAGCAGCCAATTTGTGCACAGCAAGCTCCCACAAACAGCAATGTGATAATGACCAGATAATTTGTTTCAGTGATGTTGATTGAGGGATAAATATTGGCCCCAGGACACACTCCCCTGCTCTTCTTCGAAATAGTGCCATGGGATCTTTTACATCCACCTCAGAGAGCAGACGGGGCCTCGGTTTAACGACTCATCCAAAAGACAGCATCTCCGACAGTGCGGCACTCCCTCAGTACTGCACTGGCTGTCTGCCTAGATTTTTGTGCTCAACTCTCTGGAGTGGGACTTGAACCCTCAACCTTGTGAATCAGAGGCAAGAGTGCTACCCACTGAGCCACTGGCTGAGACACTCAAGTGCAGAATGCTTCTTATTAGCTGGGGGTGGGGAAGCCCAGCGAGGCAGCAGCTTATAAAGGGCTGCTACTTGCCATTAAAAGGGAAGTCAATTTGTTTTGTATGCACAATAAAAAAACACTTTTGCTGACAAAAGGAATTGAAGCGAGGAGAAATGTGGGGAAAATCCCTCTTTGGAAGAGGATGCCTTGGTGATCCTGCTCCAGGAGTGGCCTCCTGTTAAAGCCAAAGCTCAAAATGTCTGGCTGGAGGTCAGCAAGAGCGTAATTGCAGAGTCACATCCTGAGTACAGTTTACAGCCCCAGTCTCTCTTTAAGAATTGATCACATTTGCCAATTAAAAGTTGGGAGATACACGGAGACTATTAATAAATATTTAAAGATGTGAAAGAATAACAGAATGTGAATAATGGCACATTCTTCTCAATAAATGATGGTGATTGAATCTGAGCAAAATAAATTCTTTATTTTACAACTTTAGGCTTTGTAACTCAAGCCTTCTTCTCTTTGTCTCTAACTCATTGTCATTCAGCCTTATCATGACGTTAAATTAATGTATCTAAAAGTAAACTTTGCAACGTAAAGTCAGGAGCCACAGAACTTTTCCAGAGCCACAGATGTGACAGCACACCATAAACATATCTGTGCGGGGCAGAGAATTGACAATGTAATAACTACAGGCTCCTCTGTAAATAACCTCTTACTGGGAAACAGCAACAGTGAACGGACAAATCAAAGAACCCATCCTTTCCATTGTAAAAGCATAACACACAGTACCGATCGCAATTCAGCTGTCGCAGGCTTGCATGCTTTTTTTTTAGAAATAGGAGCAGGAGTCGGCCATTTGGCCCTTCGAGCCTGCTCCGCCATTCAATAAGATCATGGCTGATCTTCTACCTCATCTCCACTTTCCTGCACTGTCCCCGTATCCCTTGATTCCCTTAATATCCAAAAATCTATCGATCTCCGTCTTGAATATACTCATCGACTGAGCCTCCTGGGGTAGAGAATTACTCGTATGCTTTATGAAAGGTCCAGTAAGTCCCAATATTTAGGGAACGTCGTCAAAGATAATACACTGAAATAGAAAGAGATGCAAATACAGATCCAGTTGAGGGATAATCGCAACATCCCCAGAACGAATGAGTTGGTTTGATGCCAGCAGTTCACCATTGGCTAGTGCGGTGAAACACTCACACCTTCACCTCGTGTCCATCTGGTGCACACTCTGAGCTATGAAGTTGTAAAACATGCCTTTCTCGATGCTTGTGTTTAATGCCTGAACTGTTTTGGCAAAACTGTAAGAATTTAAGGAACAATCCATTGAGTACAGACACAGAACTAGAGGACATTGAGAAACTTTGGCGAGAAAGTGAAAATGTTTTAAAAGATTACAATGATCTGTGTCACCTAATCTTGAGGGATAGATTTCTGCAAGTGGTTCCAGGCAATCGAAGGATACGGTTGCTTGACTAGGAATGCAATATTCTCGAGGAGAGTGAATGTGCCAATCATCTCTGGCCTCACAAGCTCTGCTAAACCGGCACATGGGTGGGAGGTCCACCTTGCCATTCTGTCTCTCACTCCAACCAGCTATCCAGCCCATAAACTGAGAGTCTGTCTTAGCGCAGGGAAAAGAGTGAGGGTGGAGATATCAGGGCCTTGACCTTCAGGGGCAGGTGGCGGTGGGTGGTGGGTTGTCCCGTTCTGCTGCTGTAACTTCTCTGGAGAACCCCCGCAGAATTTCAGGGCCTGGGTCCTTTAAATGTAGCGAAGTGGGTCACATAGTCGCAAATTGCTGGTATCTCGCAGGTCCTGCGGCACTGTTGTGGAGACCGAGAGGGGTCATACAAGACTGCTCCTTGTGTGGTGGTTGCGGACATAGACAAGGTGGAGCCCAATGCCCTTCTCATGGCCATGCACTCTCTATAGGCAGCCCGTCGATTGGGAGCGCAGGGGATCCAGTGGAGAGGCACCCAGCCCACTTGAAAGGGGAGGTGTTTTTTCTAGTGGTGGACAGACATCGATCAGCAAGATTGTACCGAAGCGGATGAAATAAGGGGGCCCCAGGTTCTGGGAGGCAGCCCTGATTGAGCAGGTGAGCAGCTGGAAGGAGGCTATCGCCCTCCCATGGGCAACAGGTGACAAGAAAAATCAGTCAATGGGCACAGGGAGAGGTGGCAGGGAATGTCACTGCCATCAGCCTCAGGATCTGGCTGCAGTGCAGGAAAAAAATTAATAATCTGACCAGCACTACCAAGGTAAGGCTCCCCTTCACATCTCTCATACTCTCTGTATTATCAATCCTTCACTTCCTGGCAATCCATTTTGAAACTAAATAAAAAGACAGCTTCCAGTTTTAAGTCTAGCTGTTTCAGAACAGTGTGAGATAAAGTACAGAAGTCTCCCTGTTGTATTACAACCTCGAGGCTGTCAAAATACACGGAATGCTGGTATAGAATTGTCAATGAATACACTGTCTGATGACTAATAAGTCCCTTGGGGGCAGGCTCTCCCATTAACCAGGCAACGAACAGCCATCTCAGTCATCCATTGTGCTTCATTTCTGCTCTTTATTCTTTTACAGATCCAGAATCCCAAGTACGAGACCAACACCGTGCCTGGGCGTGGGCTTGAGCAGACCGGACAACATGAACTGCTGTGTTATCAGTCGCAGGCACAGCACATCTACTGCCCTGTTCCGCCCGTCCAGCAGCAGGTACGCTCATCCAACGGAGACCAGCACCAATGTAGCCAACTCTGGCCCCTTCATATTGTTGGAAAATAGTCCGATAAAAACTGAAATTTTCCCAATGGCTTTGACCATGAAAATGGCCGTGCCCATTTTTGAAAATTCCACTGAAATTTGGAAGAACATTGGGGGCAAAATTGGACCTTATTCCGCTCATTTCTTGGGCGCAAAACAGGGTCAGAAAGATCCAATTTCATGGGGCTACACCTTGTACCCAAGGGCGCCTGAAATATGTCCAACATCAGAGTGGCTCAGGTGATATTCAAGTGTGCCTGTTGGCCGCCTTAAACAGGTTTTAGGTCCCTTGGGTATGCCAATGAGGGGCCTACACCTGTCCAAGGACTCTGCTCCAAGATTGGTCAAGCACTAGGCGAGGCTTGTGCCCTGCAAGCTCCGACTAGTTTTCCCGACTCTACAGCGACATAACCAGCGGTCCCTACAGAACCTGTTGCAGGTTGTCGAAGGACAATGTAGGTAAACGTTGTCACTTGCCTTAATGTGTAGTCAGGAGGAGCCTCCCTCCTGTTCATCTCCCATCATCACCCCCTCCCCCAGAACCTAGCTGAGAGTCACTGCCAGTGTCTGAGTCGGCCAATCTGCGAGCTGGATCGGGATGCCTGATTTACACCCACAGATCGTCAGATTCATGATAATGAGACCCATGGACCAATTTCAAATGATCCTGGACTCACGCTGGCCAATTTGCTGCCTTATTCAGACATTAACCAACTTCCCCCCCCCCCCATTACTTCTAAACTTTTAGTGCAAGTGACTAAATTTAATAGGTTTATGAGTTATTTTATATCTTCTCCTCTCCCCAACGCCTCGCATCAATCACTGACGGAGAGTGAAGGCAGCTGGCAATTTGCTGCCAACCCTCAGTCTATTTGGCTTGTGTTGACTGGACACCACTGGGTGGCTCTCTGATTTCTACTGCTTCCCAATGAGGGCCAGCTTGACCTCCACTCCACAGAGGCGGTTTCAGTTTTCAGTGTAACTTGTTGTATGTGAAGCACTTTGAGATTTTTGTTTGAGACATTATACGGGTCTCTGTAGATCCTAGTCAGTCTTTCATTCGAGTCCAGAGTTTAATTGTTGACCTTTTTGTATTTGTTTTGCAGTACTCTGGCATTACCAGTTACCCCGGGGCCTGCCCTCCTACTGCCCAGTACTCCTATCAGAGGATTGCACCTCACATTACCCAGGATTCGCACCATCTGCTCTACCCTAAACCCATTTACTCTTACAGGTAAAGTCAGCGCTAGTGATTGAGTCTACGATTGTGTCTAGGCCACCATTTTCAAATGGTTCCTTGTGTGATAATTGATTCTAATCTGAAACAGAACCCTATATCTCCCCAATATAGAAAATGCTGGAGATACTCAGCAGGTCAGGCAGCATCTGTGAAGAGAGAAACAGAATTAATGTTTCAGGTCGATGACCTTTCCCAGCCACTACACTTGCTTAAAAATCTGTTCCATTTCCTGCTTTTTTCCAGTTCTGACGAAAGGTCATCGACCTGAAACGTTAACTCTGTTTCTCTCTTCACAGATGTTGCCTGACCTGCTGAGTATCTCCAGCATTTTCTGTTTTTATTTCAGATTTCCTGCATCTGCTGTATTTTCTTTTTGTACCTATATCTCCCCAATTGGGCTGAATGGCCTGTTTTTGTGCTGTACATTCTATGTAACTAGCCGTTATGTAAGAACTGAAAAGAAGCCATCATTTAAACAACATAGAATCATAGAACAGAATCATAGAATGTTACTGCACAGAGGAGGCCATTCGGCCGCTCGAGTCTGCGCCGACTCTTTCGAAGTTCAATCCAGTCGGTCCTACTCTCCCGCTCTCTCCACTTATCCCTGCAATTTTTTCTCCCTCAAGTATTTCTCCAATTCCCTTTTGAAGGCGCCTATTGAATCTGTATCCACCACCCTATCAGGCAGCGCATTCCAAATCCTAACAACTCGTTGCGTACATGTTTTTTCCTCCTGTCGCCTCTGATTCTTTTGCCGATCACCGTGAGTACTCAGGACTAAAAAATACTTTTTGAAATAAGAATGTGACCCTCATAAGAACATCGGTTCTGTTTGCAAAGGCACTTCAATGTTTTGTGCTCGTCCTTCCTCTCCTGGAACCACTGGCCTCTCGCTGGGGTAGGTACGATTCCATGGGCACCGTCTGTCCCCGGGTACCTCACTCAACTGGCTATTGCTCATTGTAAGCCTAGACAGGAAGGGGAGACAGGCTATTTGAGCATGGGGACATTCACCGTCAAGCCCAATCCTCATCTGATGGTCACACACTACCCAGTGAGAGGGTGATTGGATTCTAACCAGGACCGGGAACCCTGGCTGATTGCTTCCCCCTCCCTATCCCAGAGTCTGAGGCTAATTTCACTTCCTTACTCCAGCAGAGATCACAATTTCCTGGACTGTGTCGCTCAGTTACTCACTGTCTTAAGCAACTGAACCATCAACAACAACAACTTGCATTTATATAGCGCTTTTACCATAGTAAAAGTCCCAAGGTGCTTCACAGGAACGATTATCAAACAAAATGTGACATCGAGCCACATAAGGAGATATTAGGGCAGGTGACCAAAAGCTGGGTCAAAGAGGGAGGTTTAAAGGAGCGTCTTAAAGGAGGAGAGCGAGGCGGAGAGGTTTAGGGAGGAAATTCCAGAGCTCAGGGCCCAGGCAGCAGAAGACACGACCGCCAATGGTGGAGCGATGGGAATCGGGGGATGCTCAAGAGGCCAGAATTGGAGGAACACAGAGATCTCGGAGGGGTTGTGGGGCTGGAGGAGGTTACAGAGATAGGGAGCAGGCGAAGCCATGGAGGGATTTGAAAACAAGGATGAGAATTAAAAAATTGAGGCGTTGCCGGACCAGGAGGCAATGTAGGTCAGCGAGCACAGGGGTGATGGGTGAACGGGACTTGGTGCGAGTTAGGACACAGGGCAGTGAGCACAGGGGTGATGGGTGAACGGGACTTGGTGCGAGTTAGGACATGGGGCAGTGAGCACAGGGGGTGATGGGTGAACGGGACTTGGTGCGAGTTAGGACACGGGGCAGTGAGCACAGGGGGTGATGGGTGAACGGGACTTGGTGCGAGTTAGGACACAGGGCAGCAGGGTTTTGGATTACCTGAAGTTTATGAAGGGTGGAAGATGGGAGGCCGGCCGGGAGAGCGTTGGAATAGTCGAGTCTGGAGATAACAAAGGGACGGGTGAGGGTTTCAGCAGCGGATGGGCTGAGGCGGGGCGGAGACGGGCGATGTCACTGAGGTGGAAATAGGTGGTCTTGGTGATGGAGAGGATATGGGGTCCGTGTGATGTGCTAAAAATCCTGATGACGTTCACTATCCAGGCGCACAGTTGAAGAATGAATGGCCGTCTGAGTGAGATACTGGAGGTGTCAGTGCCCTGGGATCCTTGGCTCAATGGGGAATCAGCACTTTCAGGAAAGGGGCAATTCAGCCAAATAAAGCTAGAGCATTCCCAATGTGAGGGATTTGTTGCACAGGACAGATAAATCTATATTTACTAGTCCCATTAGTAAGCTAGAAAACAAGATTCTGAGAGTGGAAATGAACCGATGGAGATACGGATTTGATCTGTGATACATAACAAACACATTCTCTGTTGCTCTTTGTTTTTCTCTCAAGCATTCTAATCTTCATGGCACTGAAGAACAGTAAAACAGGGAGTCTGCCGGTCAGTGAGATCTACAACTTCATGACTGAGCATTTCCCTTATTTTAAGGTACGTTAACCATTTAGCTATGAATTCTTATTGTAAGAATTCCCACTTTCTCAACATAAGAACATAAGAATTAGGAGCAGGAGTAGGCCATACGGCCCCTCAAGCCTGCTCCACCATTCAATAAGATCATGGCTGGTCTTCGACCTCAACTCCACTTTCCCACCTGAACCCCATATCCCTTGATTCCCCCTAGAGTCCAAAAATCTATCGATCTCAGCCTTGAATATACTCAACAACTCAGCATCCACAGCCCTCTGGGGTAGAGAATTCATTGAAAGATTCACAACCCTCTGAATGAAGAAATTCCTCCTCCTCTCAGTCTTAAATGGCCGACCCCTTATTCTGAGACTATGCCCCCTAGTTCTAGACTCTCCAGCCAGGGGAAACAACCTCTCAGCATCTACCCTGTCAATCCCCCTCAGAATCTTATATTTTTCAATAAGATCACCTCTCATTCTTCTAAACTCCAGAGAATATTGGCCAATCTACTCAATCTCTCCTCATAGGACAGCCCTCTCATCCCAGGGGTCAATCTAGTGAACCTTCGTTGCCTTAGCAATCAAGCCAGTGGCAAGTGTTGACCAGGAGAGTCCAAGTGCAAACCCCAATCTGCGCCGAGAACTGAGCTCAGCCAGGGCAATGGTTGGAGTCTGGAGTTGGTTTCAGTACACCTGACCTAGAGAGGGATAAAGAGATTGGGCTTGATTGTTGAGTATCGTGCTGGTACACGCTGGCTAGGCTCAAACATGGAGTGGGATACCTTCAGGAGAGGAGAGGAGAAGATTGGAGAAGAGAAATCCCATTCCCACTTGTGCACAGACGGTGTGCTCCCTGAAATGCTCCCCTCAGATCGAAGGACTAGATTCCACCCATTATCTTTTGATCTGATGAAGCCGCTTTATGTTTCTAAAATAAACACTCAACATGTACGCAAAGCATTCCTCCTGGCGCCCTGCCCCCATTGTTAGTTCTGGATAGAGATTTCCGGCAGGCTTTGTTCTTTCCAGGACCACTGGTAGCGAGCTCTGTGGTGCGGTGGCCTCGCACGTCCTCCACTGGCAAATTACAGTGAAATCCAAACCATTTGTTTCCAGAAAAATTTCAACAGGATAAGTTGATTTGTCACGGCAGTTTATCTGTTTGTAAGAGGTTGTCAAGAAACCACAGACCTGTCCATTAGTGATGGCTACCACTCAAGACTTGATAAGGACGTCAAAAGGAGTTTCTTGTACAAAGGTTGAAGGAGCAGGAGTGAGATTTGAGTCTCTGAAAATAACAATCTTGTTTGTGTTTTTCACAAGTCTTATGTGCACCCAAAAGTTCAGATCAGACAAAAAGAAATCAGTAATGATAATTTACGAGGAATTAAGAAATCTGATCGAGCGCAGCTGCTACAGCATATAATAATCTGATAAATCATTATGTAATATCTCACTGTCAGATAAGGAGATAAGAGGGAGCAAGATTCCTCCACTTTATATTGGGAATCTATTACACAAAAGAGGCTTTCAGTCGCAGGTTCATGTTTCATTCCAGTCATTCCAAGTTCCCTGAATCACCGCAGGCTACCTCATTGGTTTCCTTCTACACTACGTTCCTCTGATGTTCCTGCTCTGACTCTCTGGGCCAAACAATGGTGAGATTGCAGGTGAGAGCCTACATTTCGCACATGGTCCCTTTCTCTTATCCTGCTGGTGCTTCCTGCACAGGCAGAGGTTTGAAAAGGTGAGCCTGCTCAGGACCAACCCCTGCTCGCCATAGGATGACCAACTCAAATGCAGCACTGTCTGGGCTACAAGCAGGTCATCTGCCCTCCCACTCACCCAAAGCGGCCCGAAGGAGCTAGAGAAAAACACAAGATTTTGAAAAACAATACCTCTTTGAAAAATATGTAAAAAATCTACCCAACGGTGTAATTTAAGCCTTTAGAATGCGCACTCGGATAATCAACAGTGAACAAAGCAAACCGTTCACATGTACGATAGCAAAATACTGCAGATGCTGGAAATCCGAAATAACAACAGAAAATGCTGGAAAAACTCAGCAGGCCAGGCAACATCCGTGGAGAGAAATTAGAGTCGACGTTTTGGGTATAACCCTTTTACAAAACTGGAAAGGAAATGAAATAGATCGAAAGGCAGGACTGGGAGAGAACAAAAGAAGTGAAGAGACATTGAGAGGTATTCAAAACGAGACGAGATGGTGATAGGACCAGTGGAGACAAAAGACGGCTCAGATTAGGTGTGAAATGTTCTGGCAGAATGAGAGACAGCTGCCATGTGGGAGAGAGGAAAAAAAAAGAAGTGGGGGGGAAGGGAAAAACCAAAACAAAGGGGTGGATAAAAAATATAAGTAAAAATGTAATAGGGGCCGAGGTTATGATCTGAAATTGTTGAACTTGATATTGAGTCCGGAAGGCTGCAAAGTGCCTAATCGGATTTGTAATGTATGTACCTTTAAGGGGGAGAACTACTTTTTACAGCTCATGTATACTGTAGTACCGGCAGTGACCACACCTGTATATAACGTTGAGTAGTAATCTGTACAGTTCAGTTGCAGTCTGAGCCACGTTGAGTAAACACCGTTTGTACCGTTCTCCGCAGTCTGTGTCTGATTATACACGGACGTAACATTGGCAATGAGGCAGGTTCGAACCTACCTGCAACTCTGCATCACCTCCCGGGGATTCGTTCCTGAAGATCAGTGGATTGGAGGTCAAGGCCAGAGACTCGAGAATTGCGGGGGAGGCTGTCGAGAGCCAGGCTTGGCTTTCCAGTCGAGGTGGTCCAGCGAAACGGGCTGGCAACAGGTAGTGTGCAGACCCTTCCCGGACAGCAGCGGGTTAGAGCCCGACCGAGCGGCACAGCAAAGGGCCGAGCAGCGTCGACGGGAGAGAGAGAGAGAGGGCAGAGCGCACAGGGCGCAGCCGGTGTTCAGGGGGCGAGCAGCGTCGAAGAGAGAGGGAGAGACGCGCAGAAACCCGCGAGGCGCCGCCATTGCCACGAGGACCACCGAGAGCGGCGTTGGCAGCAGCGCAGGAGAAGCGCGCGAAACCTACAGGGCGCCGCCATTGCCACGAGAACCGGCAGCAGCGGGGGAGGAAGGAAAGCGCGGGAGACGCCATTTTAAGCCATTGGGAGACGCCATTTTAAACCACACCCAAAATGCCGAAGAGTGGCAGTATCACCGCATTTGACAATTAAGTTGAAGATTGGACTACATATGTCGAACGAATAGAGGTGTACTGCAAGGCAAATGAGGTGTTAGATGACAAGAAAGCGTCGGTATTGTTGAATTTAATGGGTGCAAAGACGTATGGGTTATTGCGAAATCTAGTAACCCCAACGAAGCCAATGGAAAAGAGTTTTGAAGACATAGTAACGATACTAAAGGAACATTTAAACCCCACACCGCTGCTGATAGCAGAAAGATTCAAGTTTCACAAACGGAACCAGCATAAGGATGAAAGCAATGCTGATTATTTAACAGAACTGCGCAAACTATCGAAACACTGCCAGTTTGGAGCGGGACTGGCAGATACCTTAAGGGACAAGTTTGTGTGTGGGCTTCAAAGTGAAGGAACCCAGAAACGGCTTTTATCTGAAAAGGACCTTACGCTGGAAAAGGCTTTCAGCATTGCGGTATCATATGAAGCAGCAGCACGGGGCACTGCAGAGATACAACAGAGACCGCAAGAATATGGCACAAACGAAATGTCATATGGAACAGAGAAGTGCTATCGCTGCGGCAGAACAACACACGACCAGAATGATTGCTGGTTCAAAGACAAAGTGTGCAGACAGTGTGGAAAAGTAGGGCACATAGCATGAGTCTGCAGGTCGGGAAAGAAAACCAGCAATAAGAAACCGACCAAAGGAAAGTACAAGAAGGTACATAAGATAACGGAGAATAGTTCAGACGAACAAAAGAGTGATAACGACTCCGAAAGCAGGGAACTGAGTTGTCTGAAACTACATAATGTGATCACAACAGAGGATCACCGAACCATTTGGGTCACTCTCAAGATAGCAGGAGTCCAGGTAAAGATGGAATTGGACACAGGATCAGCCCTAACAGTCATAAACCGACAGGGGGATGGAATATAAAAACAGGGAGGTATTGCTGCAGTTGAGGGGGTGGTCATATGAGGAGAGGTTGAGTAGATTGGGACTCTACTCATTGGAGTTCAGAAGAATGAGAGGCGATCTTATTGAAACATATAAGATTGTGAAGGGGCTTGATCGGGTGGATGCGGTGAGGATGTTCCCAATGATGGGTGAAACTAGAACTAGGGGGCATAATCTTAAAATAAAGGGCTGCTCATTCAAAACTGAGATGAGGAGAAACTTCTTCACTCAGAGGGTGGTAGGTTTGTGGAATTTGCTGCCCCAGAAAGCTGTGGAAGCTACATCATTAAATAAATTTAAAAGAGAAATAGATAGTTTCCTAGAAGTAAAGGGAATTAAGGGTTACGGGGAGCGGGCAGGAAATTGGACATGAGTCTAGGTTCGGAATGGTCATGGCCCTGTGGGTAGTGGAGTGGGCCCAGGGGCCGTGTAGCCTTGTTCTGCTCCTACTGTGTTCTAATTCTGTGTTAGATTTCAGGAGATGGTTTTATTCCTGTTCCTGGCTGGGGTGGAGATCGCCTTTACAGAAGGTAAGTACTGTAGAAAATATATGGACAGAGTGATCTCCTGGAAGAATTTCGATCGCCTAGATGGGTCGGAGAGGAATTTCCCAGATTTTTTTCTCCCAAATTGGCCATTGGGTCTTTATCTGGTTTTTCGCCTCTCCCGGGAGATCACATGGGTTCGGGTAGATGCAGAGTGATATAAGATTTGAGGTTAGGATCAGATCAGCCATGATCTTATTGAATGGTGGAGCAGGCCCGAGGGGCCGATTGGCCTACTCCTGCTCCTATTTCTTATGTTCTTATGACTACGAGTGGCTATTCTCACACATACCCTTGAGAGACACAAAAATTATTTTGAAGACGGGGCAAAAAGTCTACCCCAAAGGAAAAATAAGGGTGACCGTTATATATACGGTAAGGAAACATCAAAACTAGACCTGTATGTATTGCAAGATGGAGGACCACCATTACTGGGACGTGAATGGATCCGGAAAATACAACTGGATTGGCATTCCATACAGGCACTGACTGTGGCTGACAAAAAGGACGATGACGTCACACCTGGGCGACTGTCAAAGATCCTAACTGACGCGAAAGAAGTGTTCCAGCAAGGACTCGGAGCACTAAAAGGCATGACAGCGACGATTAAAATTGAAGAAAACGCAAGTCCAAAATTTTTTAAGGCCAGACCTTATGCGATCCGCCCAGCCGTCGAAGCAGAGCTGGAGAGTCTGGAACGTTCAGGTGTACTGTCCAAGGTAGACTGGAGCGAGTGGGCTACACCCATCGTCCCTGTGATGAAAAAGTCGTTGAGCAGTGATGCGCCATCAATTACCCAAAAGACTGAGGTTAAGCGAGTAACAACCAGGCTTTTATTAACTAAAGAATGAAGGTCTTGTCTCGAGTGGTCGACCCGTCCAGAATACTAAGGGACTGGGAGGTAGTCACTTATATACCTGGAATAGTGGGAGGAGTCAGCCGAGGCATGTCCAGACCTGTACCTAGTGGAATACACATACACTTACAGACAGGTATAACAGTGGTTTACCACATTCACCCCTTGTTTAAAAATGAGTCCGGCGGGGTGAAGTGTATTTAGAAGTTCGTGTATTGGAGTCTCTCCGGAGGTCTTATCTGCCGCTGTGATCGACGTGGCGACGGCAGGGGTGGTGGAGCTTCCGGCGTCGCGTCCCGTGTAGGCTGGTGCACTGGAGTGTAGTCCTCGTGGGTGACGGGCTCAGGCGTGCCGGCTGCTGGGGTTGGATATCGGGTCGTGGGGGGGGGTGGTAATGGGTAGTGGGTTACAGCGGTCCCCGAGGGTGCGAGGTCTCGTATGGAGACTGTGTCCTCCCGCCCGTCCGGGTACGCAATGTAAGCGTACTGGGGGTTGGCGTGGAGGAGGTCGACCCTCTCGACCAGGGGGTCCGTTTTATTGGTCCTCACGTGTCTTCTCAGTAGTACCGGCCCTGGGGACGTCAGCCATGGCGGTAACGATGTCCCCGATGTGGACTTCCTTGGGAAGACAAACATTTTCTCGTGAGGGGTGGCATTGGTGGCAGTGCAGAGCAGTGACCGAATCGAGTGGAGCGCATCGGGGAGCACCTCCTGCCAGCGGGAGGTCGGAAGGCCCCTAGACTTTAAGGCTAGTAGGGCGGCCTTCCAAACTGTTGCATTCTCTCTTTCCACCTGTCCGTTCCCCCGGGGGTTGTAACTGGTGGTCCTGCTTGTGGCTATACCCCTAGCGAGCAGGTACTGGCGGAGTTCGTCGCTCATAAACGATGAGCCCCGGTCGCTATGGATATAGCTGGGGAAACCGAACAGGGTGAAGAGGCTGTTCAGACATTTAATGACCGTGGCACTGGTCATGTCCGGGCAGGGGATAGCGAACGGGAAACGGGAGTACTCGTCAATGATGTTGAGGAAGTACACATTGCGGTCGGAGGAGGGGAGAGGCCCTTTAAAATCGACGCTCAGGCGTTCGAAAGGGCGAGTGGCTTTTATCAGGTGGGATCTGTCTGGTCTATAAAAGTGCGGTTTGCACTCAGCGCAGACTTGGCAGTTCTTGGTCATGGTCCTGACCTCCTCGATGGAGTAAGGCAGGTTGCGGGCCTTGATGAAGTGGAAGAACCTGGTGACCCCCGGGTGGCAGAGGTCATTGTGGAGGGCCCTCAGCCTATTGATCTGCGCGCTGGCGCAGGTGCCACGCGATAGGGCATCTGGGGGTTCATTGAGCTTCCCAGGCCGGTACAAGATCTCGTAATTGTAGGTGGAAAGTTCGATTCTCCACCTCAAGATCTTGTCATTTTTGATTTTGCCCCTCTGCTTGTTGTTGAACATAAAAGCAACTGAACGCTGGTCAGTGAGCAGGGTAAATCGTTTTCCGGCCAGGTAGTGCCTCCAATGACGCACAGCCTCCACAATGGCCTGGGCCTCCTTCTCGACCGCGGAGTGTCTGGTCTCCGGGCCCTGGAGGGTTCGTGAGAAGAAGGCCACAGGTCTCCCTGCCTGATTAAGGGTGGCGGCCAGGGCAAAGTCGGACGCGTCGCTTTCCACCTGGAAGGGGATGGATTCGTCCACTGCATGCATGGTGGCTTTGGCAATGTCCTCCTTGATACGGTGGAAGGCCAAGTGGGCCTCTGCCGTCAGGGGAAAAGAGGTGGACTTGATCAGCGGACGGGCTTTGTCTGCATAGTAGGGGACCCACTGAGCGTAGTAGGAAAAAAACCCTAGGCACCTCTTCAGAGCTTTTAGGCAGTGGGGCAGTGGGAGTTCCATAAGGGGACGCATCCGGTCCGGGTCGGGACCGATGACCCCGTGTTCCACAACACAGCCAAGGATGGCGAGGCGGTCTGTGCGGAATATGCACTTCTCCTTGTTATATGTCAGGTTCAGGAGTTGGGCGGTGTGGAGGAATTTCTCGAGGTTTGCGTCATGGTCCTGCAAGTCATGGCCGCAGATGGTCACATTGTCTAGGTAAGGGAAAGTGGCCTGCAGCGCGTTTTGATCGACCATCCGGTCCATCTCCCTTTGGAAGACGGAGACCCCGTTGGTAACGCCAAAGGGAACCCTAAGGAAGTGATAGAGGCGGCCGTTTGCCTCAAAAGCAGTATACTGGCGGTCTTCAGGGCGGATGGGGAGCTGGTGGTACGCTGATTTCAGGTCAATGGTCGAAAAGACGCGGCACTGCGCGATCAGGTTGACCATGTCAGCTATGCGGGGGAGTGGGCAGGCGTCCAGCAGGGTGTAGCGGTTTATTGTTTGGCTGTAGTCGATGACTAGGCGTTGTTTTTCGCCGGTCTTAACGACCACAACCTGGGCTCGCCAGGGGCTGGAGCTGCCCTCAATAATCCCCTCCTTCAGGAGCTGCTCCACTTCGGTTTTGATGAAAACCCTGTCCCTGGCACTGTATCGCCTGCTCTTTGTGGCGATGGGCTTACAGTCGGGGGTGAGGTTAGCAAACAGTGGGGGGGGGTGGGACTCTGAGTGTGGAGAGGTTGCATCTGGTGCGCGGCGGGCAATTTGGAGGCTGCTGGCTGCGGACTGTGAGTGGGGGGAGGGGGCCACCGTACGCCATCGTAACGCTTTTGAGGTGGCACTGGAAATCTAACCCCAGTAGAACGGCAGCGCAGAGGTCGGGCAGGACCAGGAGTTTAAAATTATTGAACACAGTCCCGTCTACTACTAGTGTCACCACGCAGTAGCCGCCAATGTCCGCTGACTGGGACTCGGAGGCCATAGAAATCCGCTGGTGCGCAGGCAGGACTGGGAGAGAGCAACGCCGCACCGTGTCGGGGTGGATGAAGCTCTCCGTGCTCCCGGAGTCAAAAAGGCAGTTTATTGCATGGCCGTTTACCTTAACGTCCATTTTGGACCGAGCTAGTTGGTGCGGTCTCGTTTGGTCCAGCGTAACAGAGGCCAGCGTAGGGGTCGGTGTGTCGCTGCGGGTTTCAGATGGGGGGGGGTTGGCGGCCTGCTGCGTCCCGGCTGGTGTCCAAGATGGCGGCGTCCATGATTCCCATGTGGCTGGAGTCGTCCAAGATGGCTGCTGCTGCGGTGGTTCGCACATGGCTGGGGAGGCCCAAGATGGCGGCCCGCACGGCCCACACGCGGCGCTGTTGGGGGCCCAAGATGGCGGCTCGCACGGCCCACACGCGGCGCTGCTGGCGTTCGGGGTGGCTTTGGCCTTGCAGACGCTGGCGTAGTGTCCCTTTTTCCCGCAGCCCGAGCAGGTCACATTCTTCGCCGGGCAGCGCGCTCTTGGGTGTTTGGCCTGGCCACAGAAGTAGCATTTCTGGCCTTGGGATACTGCCGTCTGGCTTTGGGACACTGCTGCGGTAGTTGGGCCGTCGTTGGGCTGTGGCTGGGGTGGCACGGTGCTATGGGACTGTCCTACCGTGTCCCAGGTTGTCGTTCCCCGCGGCGTCCACGGTGCAGAGGAGTAGGCATCCATGCCCCGGTAGGCTGCGTCCAGCGTTAGTGCAATTTCGGAGGCTTTGTCGAGGGTGAGGTCACTCTGCTCCAGCAGTCGCTGTCGGGTGTAGTTGGACCTGTGGCCCGCTACGAAGGCATCCCGGATCAGTTCCTCCGTGTACGTAGTGGGCGTTACCGCCTTACACCCACAGGCCCGGCCAAGCACGGACAGAGCTTGGAGGTATTCCTCAGTCGATTCCCCAGGTTGTTGCTTGCGACTCCCCAGTAGGTGCCTGGCGTATACTTCGTTCACAGGGCGCGTGTGCTTGGTCTTGAGGAGCTGGAGGGCGGCTGTGTACGAGGTCGCGTCCCGGATGACTGAGTACACTTGGTGGTTCACCTTGGAGATCAGGACAGACAGTTTGTTCGCATCCGTTACGACCGCAGTGGAGGCAGTCAGGAATGTCTTGAAGCACATGAGCCAGTGAGCAAACTTGGTGGAAGCGTCCGCTTCCCGACTGTCCAGGTCCAGGCATGCTGGTGTGAGGATCTTCTCCATTATAAAAATTTAGTTAATAAAATTGATGCGCCACCAATTACCCAAAAGACTGAGGTTAAGCGAGTAACAACCAGGCTTTTATTAACTAAAGAAGGAAGGTCTTGTCTCGAGTGGTCGACCCGTCCAGAATACTAAGGGACTGGGAGGTAGTCACTTATATACCTGGAATAGTGGGAGGAGTCAGCCGAGGCATGTCCAGACCTGTACCTAGTGGAATACACATACACTTACAGACAGGTATAACAGTGGTTTACCACAAGCAGCACGCCTGGGGAACCAAGGAAGGTTCGCATCTGTGGGGACTTTAAGGTAACAGTGAACCCGGTCCTTCACACCGTACAATATCCACTTCGCGGATTGAAGATATTTTCGCCTCGCTATCTGGAGGGAAAAGCTTCACTAAGATTGATCTGGCCCAGGCATATTTGCAAATGGAGGTAGAAGAAGCATCAAAAAATACCTCACAATCAACACCCATAAAGGTCTCTACCAATACAACCGGCTGGTATTCGGGGTAGCATCAGCTCCGGCTATTTGGCAGAGGGCAATGGAACAAGTCCTGCAAGGGATCCCAGGGACCCAGTGTTATTTGGACGACATCCTGGTCACGGGCGAAAATGACAGTGATCACCTTGCCAACCTGGAGCAGGTGCTCACTAGATTGCAGTAATATGGGCTCCGAGCTAACCGCCCAAAATGCGAGTTTTTTAGAAAACAGATCTCGTATTGTGGCCACGTGATCGATAAAGAGGGGTTACATAAGTCCCCAGAGAAGATTGAGGCAGTAGTCAAGGCTCCAGCACCAGAAAATGTGTCACAACTGAGGTCGTTCCTCGGGCTGGTAAACTACTACCATAAGTTCTTGCCAAATTTGTCTACAATACTACACCCACTGAGCACCCTACTGCAAACTGGGGTGCCATGGAAGCGGAGTGACGAATGTAGACGAGCTTTCCAGAAGAGCGAAACACTAATCACATCGAAAGAGATATTGGCCCATTACAACCCAGCATTACCAATTCGGTTGGCATGTGATGCGTCACCCTACGGCATTGGAGCAGTGCTGTCGCACAAATTCTCGGACGGCTCAGAGAGGCCAATAGCCTTTGCGTCACGATCACTAACCTCAGCCGAGCGTAACTACACCCAGATTGACAGGGAGGCCCTCAGCCTAGTGTGGGGAGTGAAAAAGTTCAATCACTATCTGCACGGGCAGAAATTCACCTTGCTGACTGATCACCAGCCTCTTGTCTCCATTTTTAATCCAAAGAAGGGCATTCCGGTGATGACTGCGCAACGACTACAAAGATGGTCACTTTTTCTAGGGGCGCACCACTATGAGATTGAATATAAGGGCACGAAACAGCATGGAAATGCTGATGGGCTATCACGCCTGCCACTGCCTACTGCGGAGGAAGCACCAGCAGTGGATCCTGTCGAAATATTCCATTCGACTATAGTTGAATACCTACCGGTAACTAACGCTTGTATCGAAAAGGAAACCCGAAATGACCCGACACTGTCTCGGGTATATGATTTGACGGTGAAGGGATGGCCAGCACATGGCGACTCACTGTTGCCAGCATTCTCGACAAGGAGAGAACAGCTGTCAGTGTGCCGGGGGACCTTGATGTGTGGATCCCGAGTGGTAATTCCACCCAAGTTAAGGGATAGAGTGCTCAATGAGCTTCATGAGGGTCATCTGGGACGGGAAAATATGAAAAGCCTAGCCAGGGCTTATGTGTAGTGGCCGGGAATCGATAAACAAATCGAGGACCTGACCAAGAGCTGCTCAGGATGCCAGAAAGTCCAAAATGCACCACCACAGGCCCCTCTACACCCATGGGAGTGGCCCTCATCCCCATGGCAACGGGTGCATATTGATTTTGCTGGTCCATTCATGGACTCAATGTTTTTAATAGCCGTGGATGCGCACTCGAAATGGCCTGAGGTGATCAAAATGTCCTCCACCACCACGGAGAAAACTATTGCAGTCCTATGGACCATTTTTGCCAGGAATGGCTTGCCAGAACAGATTTGCTCCGACAATGGACCACAGTTTGTGTCCAAAGAGTTCCGGAGGTTCTTGAAAAAGAATGGGGTAAGGCATTACACATCCGCCCCGTATCATCCAGCCACAAATGGATTGGCTGAGAGGTTCGTACAAACCTTTAAGAAGGCAATAAAGGCTATGTACAATGACAACATTCCGCTGCAGCACAAGGTGGACAATTTCCTGTTCGCCTACCGGAAAGCGACACATGCAGTCACCAACCAGGCCCCAGCCATGATGTTCTTTAACCGAAGGTTAAGATCTCGCCTGGATTTGCTCAGACCAAACGTACGAAGAGATGTTGAGAGTAAGCAATTCCAGCACATCCATGAGAAGCCAACAAGGAGCTTCAATGTAGGGCAACCAGTCTTGGCCCGCGACTACCGAACAGAAAAATGGCAGCCAGGAACGATATGCACACGGCAGGGCCCACTAATGTACACAGTGGACGTTGGGGAGAGCATCATGAGACGCCATGCTGACCAGATCCTAGAGTCACAGGAACAAGTCAACCCCATGCCTCGCCCAAACGTACCTGGTGATGAACCCGACGTACAGGTAGCATCTACCCCAGAAACAGTAGCATCGGAAGCTGATGAACCAACCGACGACAGGGGGCCAGAATCGCCTCCGCACCAAGAGCAAGACACTCGGGAAAGGCGCTATCCAGAAAGGATCAGGAAGCCTCCCCAAAGACTGAATTTATAAATAGACTATTTTCAGCTAATGTTGCATGTTAAAAGTGTTAATTGTAATTAGTTTGATATTTAATTGTTAAATGAGTGTTATGGTACTGTTAATCTAAAAGGGGAGGAATTGTAATGTATGTACCTTTCAAGGGGGAGAACTACTTTTTACAGCTCATGTATACTGTAGTACCGGCAGTGACCACACCTGTATATAACGTTGAGTAAACACCGTTTGTACCGTTCTCCGCAGTCTGTGTCTGATTATACACGGACGTAACAGGATTCACATTCACATGTTCTGCGCTGTTATACAACCATCTAATAATACAGGGCACACACCCTTCAGCAACCAACTAGCAAGAGTTTGATTAACATTGTTTTCGGTTCCCGCCACAAACTCCGTTCCCTCGCCACCGACTCCATTCCTCTCCCTGGCAACTGTGAGGCTGAACCAGACTGTTTGCAACCTTGGTGTCACATTTGACCCCGAGATGAGCTTCTGACCACATGTCCGCTCCATCACCAAGACCGTCTATTTCCACCTCCGTAACATCGCCTGATCCGCCCCTGCCTCAGCTCATCCACTGCTGAAACCCTCATCCATGCCTTTGTTACCGCTAGACGTGATATTCCAACACTCTCCTGGTTGGACTCTCATCTTTCACCCTCCAGAAACTTAAGCTCATCCAAAATTCTGTTGCCCATATCCTAACTCGCACCAAGTCCCGTTAACCCATCTCCCCTGTGCTCACTGACCTACATTGGCTCCCGGTTAAGCAGCGCCTCGATTTCAAAATTCTCATCCTTGTTTTCAAATCCCTCCCTGGCCCTCGCCCCTCCCCATCTCTGTAACCTCCTCCAGCCTCACAACCCCCCCAAGATCTCTGCGCTCCTCCAATTCTGGCCTCTTGCGCATCCCCGAATTTAATTGCTCCACCATTGGCGGCCGTGCCTTCAGCTGCCTGGGCCCCAAGCTCTGGAATTCCCTCCCTAAACCTCTCTGTCTCTCTCTCTCCTTTAAGACGCTCCTTAAAACCGACCTCTTTGATCAAGCTTTTGGTCGCCTGTCCTAATATCTCCTTATGTGGTTTGTTGTCAAAATTTGTTTGATAATCGCTCCTGTGAAGCACTTTGGGATGTATTACTATGTTAAAGGCGCTATATAAATGCAAGGTGTTGTTGTTAAGTTCCATGGTCACTTCAGAAATCCCTCAGTGCTGCCCCTCCGACAGTGCGGAGCTCCCTCAGTACTGCCCCTCCGACAGTACGGCGCTCCCTCAGTACTGTCCCTCCGACAGTGCGGCGCTCCCTCAGTACTGCCCCTCCGACAGTGCAGCGCTCCCTCAGTACTGTCCCTCCGACAGTGCGGAGCTCCCTCAGTACTGCCCCTCCGACAGTGCGGAGCTCCCTCAGTACTGCCCCTCCGACAGTGCGGAGCTCCCTCAGTACTGCCCCTCCGACAGTGCAGCGCTCCCTCAGTACTGTCCCTCCGACAGTGCGGCGCTCCCTCAGCACTGCCCCTCCGATAGTGCGGAGCTCCCTCAGTACTGCCCCTCCGACAGTGCGGAGCTCCCTCAGTACTGCCCCTCCGACAGTGCAGCGCTCCCTCAGTACTGCCCCTCCGACAGTGCGGAGCTCCCTCAGTACTGCCCCTCTGACAGTGCGGCACTCCCTCGGTACTGCCCCTCCGACAGTGCGGAGCTCCCTCAGTACTGCCCCTCCGACAGTGCGGCACTCCCTCAGTACTGCCCCTCCAACAGTGCGGCGCTCCCTTAGTACTGACCCTTCGACAGTGCAGCGCTCCCTCAGTACTGCCCCTCCGACAGTGCAGCGCTCCCTCAGTACTGCCCCTCCGACAGTGCCGCGCTCCCTCAGTACTGCCCCTCCGACAGTGCCGCGCTCCCTCAGTACTGCCCCTCCAACAGTGCGGCGCTCCCTCAGTACTGCCCCTCCGACAGTGCAGCGCTCCCTCAGTACTGCCCCTCCGACAGTGCCGCGCTCCCTCAGTACTGCCCCTCCGACAGTGCGGCGCTCCCTCAGTACTGCCCCTCCGACAGTGCAGCGCTCCCTCAGTACTGCACCAGTCTCTGGAGTAAAACTTGAACCCACAACCTTCTGGCTCAGAGGCGCGAGTGCTACCCACTGAGCCACGGCTGACAATTAATCGACACTAAATGTTCCAGTAGTAAGACTGCTACCAACCCAGCTAAGCTGCTTTGTAAATCTAGAGACAGCAAGAATCCAAGTGCAGCTACCCCATTCATTTGCTGAGTTGCCAGGGGCCAGAATGTTAATCTGTGGCTAATGCGGCCCATTTAGCCACCTGCTCCTCACTGTGAGCACAATGTACATATATTTGCTATCGTACATATATTCTTGTCCTTTAACAGGTGTCACTTTAGATGTTTGTCATCTAGAAGTTCCGGGGATTGTAGCTCTAAGTATCGGATAATATTACTGTTCATGTCTGCTGTACGTGGAATTAATCACCGCTCATTGCCCACTCCTCAGGCGAAATTCTGCAATTACTGACAAATTATCTGCCAGAATCAGGATACTGCGGCCCTGCTACATTTAACAACACAGACACATATAGCCCCTGTGACAGGTCACAATTAGTGCTGCAGCACTTTAGATTTAACAAGTCGGTGATGTTTCTGCGAGCGGGCCGCAGTAATCCCTGTGTCCAGCAGGTGACGCTCAGTTACGAGAGAGAGAGAGAGAGAGAGGGCCTGAGGAAGATTCAGCCCGCTCTCACCCACCAAATACACTAGACTTGAAAAAGGCCCACACAACCAGATGTTACTTCCATGGATGTACAACACGACTTACCTTCCCCGGGAAAGGAACAAACCGTCAGCTATTCCTTCCTTGCAATTTTAAAAATGCTTCAGGGGCGAGTGAAATTCCAGCTTGTCTCTTCTTAAGGTGATTGGCAAAAGAACCAAAGGCGACATGAGGGAAAACTTTTTTACGCTGCGAGTGGTTGGGATCTGGAATGCACTGCCTGAGAGGGTGGTGGAGGCAGACTCAATCACAGCTTTCAAAAGGGAATTGGAGAAGTACCTGAAGGAAAACAATGTTCAGGGCTACGGGGAAAGGGCGGGGGAGTAGGCCTAGCTGAAGTGCTCTTGCAGAGAACCGGCACAGGCTCGACGGGCCGAATTGCCTCTTTCCGTGCTGTAACCGTTCTATGATTCAATGATTCTCTCTAAGCTGTTCTTCATTAGCTGTATCTGTGACCTTAGACGGGCGGCCTGTAGCTCCAGGTCAGGGGCCTGCGGCTCCGGGTCTGGGGCCTGCGGCTCCGGGTCAGGGGCCTGCGGCTCCGGGTCGGGCCTGCGGCTCCGGGTCAGGGGCCTGCGGCTCCGGGTCAGGGGCCTGCGGCTCCGGGTCTGGGGCCTGCGGCTCCGGGTCTGGGGCCTGCGGCTCCGGGTCTGGGGCCTGCTCTGGGGCCTGCGGCTCCGGGTCTGGGGCCTGCGGCTCCGGGTCAGGGGCCTGCGGCTCCGGGTCAGGGGCCTGCGGCTCCAGGTCTGGGGCTGCTCAGGTCAGCTGACGATCTACTGAAGGTTTTTTACTCTTGCATCCAAATTTGCTTTTAGCACCAGAAAATCTTCCAGGTTTCCCCGAGATTTGTACCATGTTGACAACAAGAAAATTAATATTTACTGATTGCTTGGATGAGGGGGAAAAAAATCTAATTTTCTTTGACACTGTCAGGGGAGGAGAATCTTCTCTCTTCTACTGAAAACAGCCCCAACTTTTCAAGCCTTTGGATTTGTATTTCCTCGCACCAGGCAGCATCCAATGAATCTGCTTTCTGTTGCCTCAACATCCTTCCTTAGTGTGGAGCCCAAAACTGCTCAGAGTATTCCAACTGGGGTCTTACTAAATGTAAAGAATTCTCTATTTATACTGACGTAGTTTTTATGTGTTTAATGTAGCTTGCAGAAATTTAAATATTATGTGTACCTGCCACGATTTTACATTAATGCAGCGAAACACTTGGGTTTTACAATGCGGCATTTTCAATCACAAATTGAAAGTCCGTCTTCAATTTTATCCATTGTCAACACACTGTTAACCCCCGACCCCTGACCCTAACTGGCCCGACCCTCGACCCCAACCCCTGACCCTAACCGCCCCAACCCCTGACCCTAACCGCCCCGACTCCAACCCCTGACCCTAACCGCCCCGACTCCAACCCCTGACCCTAACCGCCCCGACTCCAACCCCTGACCCTAACTGCCCCGACTCCAACCCCTGACCCTAACCGCCCCGACTCCAACCCCTGACCCTAACCGCCCCGACTCCAACCCCTGACCCTAACTGCCCCGACTCCAACCCCTGACCCTAACTGCCCCGACTCCAACCCCTGACCCTAACCGCCCCGACTCCAACCCCTGACCCTAACCGCCCCGACTCCAACCCCTGACCCTAACCGCCCCAACCCCATTTAGCCAAGGTAGCAGAGGGTGAGCGTCTCCTGTTGAACTGGATTTCGCCAACAGTCAGAGCCTTCAGAAGAGGAGAGGTGGAAAGTGGTGAAATAAAGTAAAGATTCTGTCCAATTGTTGTTGCAGACTGCGCCGGACGGCTGGAAGAACTCAGTGCGACACAACCTGTCTCTGAATAAGTGCTTTGAGAAAGTAGAGAACAAGTCTGGCGGGGGCGGGACCTCCAGAAAGGGCTGTTTGTGGGCCCTGAACCCCGCCAAGGTCCAGAAGATGCAGGAGGAGCTGCAGAAGTGGAGGAGGAAAGATCCCGCGGCAGTGAGGAAGAGCATGGCCAAGCCAGGCAAGTGGGGGAAGCAGCTAACAAGCAGGGATCTGCACTGGCACGCTGCCTGCCTGCTTTAATCATACAGGGGGTAACTCAGCAGGGCCCCACACACTGGCTCCATTCCGTGGATAAGCTAACAGACACCAATACAACAGCAAAATACTGCGGATGCTGGAAATCCGAAATAACAACAGAAAACGCTGGAAAAATTCAGCAGGCCAGGCAGCATCCGTGGAGAGAGAAACAGAGTTAACGTTTCAGGTCAAAGACCTTTCGTTAGAACTGGAAAAAAACAGGAAATGGAAAGCAAGTTTAGGGGCTGGGAAAAGGGGGAGGGGATGAAAGAACAAAAGGGAAGGTCAGTGATAGGATAGAAAGCAGGAGCGGTTAAGAGACATTAACAGATATTCAAGGCAAGAGGAGATGGTAATGGGACAGCTTAAGAAACATAGAAGATAGGAGCAGGAGTAGGCCATTCGGCCCCTCGAGCCTGCTCCGCCATTCAATGTGATCATGGTTGATCATCCAAATTCAGTACCCTGTCCCTGCTTTCTCCCCATACCCCTTGATCCCTTTAGCCTTAAGAAATATATCCAACTCCTTCTTGAATATATTTAATGTATTGACCTCTACTGCCTTCTGTGGTAAAGAATTCCACAGGTTCACCACTCTCTGGGTGAAGAAATTCCTCCTCATTTCTGTCCTAAATGGCTTACCCCTTATCCTTAGACTATGACCCCTGGTTCTGGACTCCCCGACCATCGGGAACATCCTTCCTGCATCTGGTCTGTCCAGTCCTGTCAGAATTTTATAAGTTTCAATGAGATCCCCTCTCATTCTTCTAAACTCCAGCGAGTACAAGCCCAATCGACCCAATCTCTCCTCATACGTCATTCCTGCCATATCTTCGCTGAACTCCTTCCATGGCAAGAACATCCTTCCTCAGATAAGGCGACCAAAACTGCACACAATACTCAAGATGTGGTCTCACCAAGGCCCTGTATAACTGCAGCAAGACATCCTTGTTCCTGTACTCAAACCCTCTCGCTATAAAGGCCAACATACCATTTGCCTTCTTAACCGCCTGCTGCACCTGCATGCTTACCTTCAGCGACTGGTGCACAAGAACACCCAGGTCTCGTTGCACTTCCCCTTCTCCCAATCTATTGCCATTCAGATAATAATCTGCCTTCCTGTTTTTGTCACCATTTAACCTCGCATTTATCCAAATTATACTGCATCTGCCCAATTGCCCAACCTATCCAAATTGTTCTGGAGTTTCTCTGCATCCTCCTCACAGCACACATGCCCACCCAGCTTTGTGTCGTCTGCAAACTTGGAGATATTACATCTAGTTCCCTCGTCTAGATCATTAATATATATTGTGAATAACTGGGGTACCCCACTAGTCACTGCCTTCCACTCGGAAAAAGACCCGTTTATTCCAACTCTTTGCTTCCTGTCTGCCAACCAGTTTTCTATCGAAGTCAGTACCTTACCCCCAATCCCATGTACTTTAACTTTGCACGCTAGTCCCTTATGCGGGACCTTACCGAAAGCCTTCTGAAAGTCCAAATACACCACATCCACTGGTTCTCCCTTACCTATTCTACCAGTTACATCTCAAACAATTCCAGTAAGACACTGCCTGACCTGCTGGCTTTTCCAGCATTTCCTGTTTTTATTTCAGATTTCCAGCATCCGCAGTACTTGGCTTTAGTTGAGGAAAGATCTTGCATTTCTATAGCGCCTTTCACAACCTCAGGACATCCCAAAGTGCTTTACAGCCAATGAAGCACTTTTTGAAGTGTAGTCACTGTTACAATGTAGGAAACACGGCAGCCAATTTGGGGGTGATAGTGGTGCAGAGTGACCTGTGGGTAACTGGGCACTGAGAGAGTGGTCCAGAGTGACCGGTGGGTAACTGGGCACTGTTGAGAGTGGTCCAGAGTGACCGGTGGGTAACTGGGCACTGTTGAGAGTGGTCCAGAGTGACCGGTGGATAATTGGGCACTGTGGGAGTGGTCCAGAGTGACCAGTGGGTAACTGGGCACTGGGAGAGTGGTCCAGAGTGACCGGTGGGTAACTGGGCACTGGGAGAGTGGTCCAGAGTGACCGGTGGGTAATTGGGCACTGGGAGAGTGGTCCAGAGTGACCCGTGAGTAACTGGGCACTGGGAGAGTGGTCCAGAGTGACCGGTGGGTAACTGGGTATTGTTGAGAGTGGTCCAGAGTGACCGGTGGATAATTGGGCACTGTGGGAGTGGTCCAGAGTGACCGGTGGGTAATTGGGCACTGGGAGAGTGGTCCAGAGTGACTGGTGGGTAACTGGGCACTGTGAGAGTGGTCCAGAGTGACCGGTGGGTAACTGGGCACTGTGAGAGTGGTCCAGAGTGACCGGTGGGTAATTGGGCACTGGGAGAGTGGTCCAGAGTGACCGGTGAGTAACTGGGCACTGGGAGAGTGGCCCAGAGTGACCGGTGGGTAACTAGGCACTGTGAGAATGGTCCAGAGTGACCGGTGGGTAACTGGACACTGAGAGAGTGGTTCAGAGTGACTGGTGAGTAACTGGGCACTGGGAGAGTGGTCCAGAGTGACCAGTGGGTAACTGGGCACTGGGATAGTGGTGCAGAGTGACCGGTGGGTAACTGGGCACTGTGAGAGTGGTCCAGAGTGACCGGTGGATAATTGGGCACTGTGGGAGTGGTCCAGAGTGACCGGTGGGTGATTGGGCACTGGGAGAGTGGTCCAGAGTGACTGGTGGGTAACTGGGCACTGTGAGAGTGGTCCAGAGTGACCGGTGGGTAACTGGGCACTGTGAGAGTGGTCCAGAGTGACCGGTGGGTAATTGGGCACTGGGAGAGTGGTCCAGAGTGACCAGTGAGTAACTGGGCACTGGGAGAGTGGTCCAAAGTGACCGGTGGGTAACTAGGCACTGTGAGAATGGTCCAGAGTGACCGGTGGGTAACTGGGCACTGTGAGAATGGTGCAGTGACCGGTGGGTAACTGGACACTGGGAGAGTGGTTCAGAGTGACTGGTGAGTAACTGGGCACTGGGAGAGTGGTCCAGAGTGACCAGTGGATAACTGGGCACTGGGAGAGTGGTGCAGAGTGACCGGTGGGTAACTGGGCACTGGGAGAGTGGTCCAGAGTGACCAGTGGGTAACTGGGCACTGTGAGAATGGTGCAGTGACCAGTGGGTAACTGGGCACTGGGAGAGTGGTGCAGAGTGACCGGTGGGTAACTGGGCACTGGGAGAGTGGTCCAGAGTGACCAGTGGGTAACTGGGCACTGGGAGAGTGGTGCAGAGTGACCGGTGGGTAACTGGGCACTGGGAGAGTGGTCCAGAGTGACCAGTGGGTAACTGGGCACTGGGAGAGTGGTGCATAGTGACCGGTGGGTAACTGGGCACTGGGAGAGTGGTTCAGAGTGACTGGTGAGCTGCACTGCGTGTAATGAGTCAATTAAATTGAAAATTATTTTTTTACAGATGAACTGGACAGATTGATTGGAGAAAAACCTGATAAAACAAAGTCCTCAATGATGACATCACCTTCTCCCCGTCCTCAAGCCGCATTGTCTCCACTGCATGTTCGGGACCCGTCCCAGTCCCACCGTCTGGGATACATTCAACCTCAATGTGCAATTCCCCATCCTTGGCTTCACCCGTACAGCGAGGCCGGAGTGCAGGCCAACACTAACCAGGATTGCTCAGTTCATGCAACAACAGAGCCGCAACTTGGTCAACCTCACCTCTACAGCCACACCAGAGCGCAGGCCAACACTACTCAAGATTCCCCAATTCCAGGCCAGACACCACCAATTCACGGCATCCCTGACATCAACAGCCAGCTGCTAATGGAGCAGTCCATGGCCAAGGACATACACGACATCGTTGTAGAAGGAGATATCAGCACAGATATCGATGCACTCAATCCTAGTCTTGTAGACTTTGAACTTCAAGGTAAACCTCTCAATCTCACGATGATTATCCCTCTGGATATTAAAAGAGGCTCCAAATCAGAAATAGTTTTATTGCCTTTACAGAGATGTGGCCAACAAGAGGTTGGGTGTTTAGAGGTTAAGGGCAGCCCTCTCCTGATGAATCAGTTGATGAGGGCGGTGTTCTAGTTCAATTCCTGCCCTGTGCGGTTAGATGATCTCAGTGGGGAGGACAGTAGAAGTGCTGTAGTTAGATGATCTCAGTGGGGAGGACAGTAGGAGTGCTGTAGTTAGATGATCTCAGTGGGGAGGGCAGTAGGAGTGCTGTAGTTAGATGATCTCAGTGGGGAGGACAGTAGGAGTGCTGTAGTTAGATGATCTCAGTGGGGAGGACAGTAGGAGTGCTGTAGTTAGATGATCTCAGTGGGGAGGACGGTAGGAGTGCTGTAGTTAGATGATCTCAGTGGGGAGGACAGTAGGAGTGCTGTAGTTAGATGATCTCAGTGGGGAGGACAGTGGGAGTGCTGTAGTTAGATGATCTCAGTGGGGAGGACAGTAGGAGTGCTGTAGTTAGATGATCTCAGTGGGGAGGACAGTAGGAGTGCTGAGGTTAGATGATCTCAGTGGGGAGGACAGTAGGAGTGCTGTCGTTAGATGATCTCAGTGGGGAGGACAGTGGGAGTGCTGTAGTTAGATGATCTCAGTGGGGAGGACAGTAGGAGTGCTGTAGTTAGATGATCTCAGTGGAGATGACGGTAGGAGTGCTGTAGTTAGATGATCTCAGTGGGGAGGACAGTAGGAGTGCTGTAGTTAGATGATCTCAGTGGGGAGGACAGTAGGAGTGCTGTCGTTAGATGATCTCAGTGGGGAGGACAGTGGGAGTGCTGTAGTTAGATGATCTCAGTGGGGAGGACAGTAGGAGTGCTGTAGTTAGATGATCTCAGTGGGGAGGACAGTGGGAGTGCTGTAGTTAGATGATCTCAGTGGGGAGGGCAGTAGGAGTGCTGTAGTTAGATGATCTCAGTGGGGAGGACAGTAGGAGTGCTGTAGTTAGATGATCTCAGTGGGGAGGACAGTAGGAGTGCTGTAGTTAGATGATCTCAGTGGGGAGGACAGTAGGAGTGCTGTAGTTAGATGATCTCAGTGGGGAGGACAGTAGGAGTGCTGTAGTTAGATGATCTCAGTGGGGAGGACAGTAGGAGTGCTGCAGTTAATCTCAATGCCATGGGCTGGCACCAGAGTTGCTGCCCCTAACCATTGTGCAGTGAGTGGCCATTGGGATCTAGGGTCAGATATCCTCCCAACACCAGTGTCTATGCTCACCCATGAAGACAAGCCCCTTTGGGTGAGGCTCTCGCAGTTGGTATCTCTGGGACAGTGCCCCAGCAAGAATCGGGGCTGTCAGGAGAGGACATTCCAAGGGGACAAATATTTGGTAAAAGTTTAAGAAACCACGGGTAGACGTTGCACTTTAGAGAGCTGTCCTGAGAACTGCGCCCGGTGTAAACACACGGATTACAGTCATATTTCCAGCCAAACCTCTCGTGCTCCTTCCCGGGAACCAATCAGGTTAGAGCAGGTGAGCAGGGTTACTAACTAGTGACAAGACATGTATGTAAATGAGATGCAAATTGGTGACGAGGAGGTTGTGCGTCCCCTTATAACTAAATTCTCAAAGGAGCTTTAGACGTCGGCAGAGTTCAGAGCAGAGTGCTATTCTCAGCCCCACCTATCATTTCACGCAATAACAACAGAAAATGCTGGAAAAACTCAGCAGGCCAGGCAGCATCTGTGGAGAGAGAAATAGAGTTAACGCTTCAGGTCGAAACCCTTCGTCAGGACTGAGAAAACACAGGAAATGAAACCGATTAAAAGGCCAGTTTGGGGGCTGGGAAATGGGGGAGGGGATGAAAGAACAAAAGAGAAGTGAAGAGACATTAAGAGGTATTCAAAACGAGACGAGATGGTGATAGGACTAGTAAAGAGACAAAAGACGGCTCTAGATGAGGTGTGAAATGCGCTGGCAGAATGAGAGACAGTTGCCATGTGGGAGAGAGAAAGGGGGAAGGGCACAAAACAAAGGTGTGGAAAGAAATGGCAGCTGTCTCATTCTGCCAGCGCATTTCACACCTCATCTAGAGCCGTCTTTTGTCTCTTTACTAGTCCTACCACCATCTCGTCTCGTTTTGAATATCTCTTAATGTCTCTTCACTTCTCTTTTGTTCTTTCATCCCCTCCCCCATTTCCCAGCCCCCAAACTGGCCTTTTAATCTGTTTCTTTTCCTGTGTTTTTTCAGTTCTGAAGAAGGGTTTCGACCTGAAACGTTGACTCTATTTCTCTCCACGGATGTTGCCTGGCCTGCTGAGTTTTTCCAGCATTTTCTGTTGTTATTTTGGATTTCCAGCATCCGCAGTATTTTGCTATCATTTCACGCTTCAGCTTATTCAACAAGGGTTGAGTTTTGGTACTGTGCGCAACCACACTTTCTGTTGAAAGTATCATAACCTTTTCTCTCTTTTTTCTAGAATTCCCTCCCTAAATCTCCACCTCTCCGCCTCTCTCTCCTCCTTTAAGACGCTCCTTAAAACCTACCTCTTTGACCAAGCTTTTGGTCACCTGTCCTAATATCTCATGTGGCTCGGTGTCAGATTCTGTCTGATAATCGCTCCTGTGAAGCACTTTGGGAGGTTTTAGTACGTTAAAGGCACTATATAAATGCAAGTTGTTGTTGTTGTAGTGCAGCATCAGTAGTAGGAGGCTGAGATTACAGGTCGCAAGTCTACATATCCAGGCAGTTTACATTATAAAGGTGAACATGGAAATTAATGATGGAAGCGTATGTAGATGTAATAATTTTTGATGTAATGCTAATAGTGTACAACCTAATTTTCATATTACAGAGTAATAACTTTACCAAAAAGGAGAAAGATTATAACTTGTTCGAACTTCGTGCAAATGTTAAACATTTTTCTGCCAAAATGCCACTCTATTCCCTAACACAGCGATAACCTGGTTAAGTTCACAGAATCACAGAAACCCCACAGTGCAGATAGAGGCCATTTCGGCCCATCGAGCCTGCACCGACACATATCCCACCCGATCCCCGTAACCCCTACACCAACACATATCCCACCCGATCCCCGTAACCCCTACACCAACACATAACCCACCCTATCCCCGTAACCCCACGTATTTAATCCCCCTAACACTAAGGGTCAATTTCTCATAGCCAATCAACCTAACCCGCACATCTTTGGACTGTGGGAGGAAACCGGAGCACCCGGAGGAAACCCACGCAAACACGGGGAGAATGTGCAAACTCCACACAGACAGTCGCCCGAGGCCGGATTCGAACCCGGGTCCCTGGTGCTGTGAGGCAACAGTGCGCGGAGAGGAATTGTTACAAGTGCATTACTAACTGGCTGATGGAAGTTGCTACACTGTGGTTACTGAATCCGAGAGAACCAGACAGCTGATAAAATAATCGCTTTGAGGATACTGATTAATTATTCCAGTGACTGGACACACTAACAGTTCCATTCTCAGGACTCTTGTAAATATGCAGTGTTCAAACATTAAATCGAAGCATTGAAGATTGAGTTGGAGGTGTTAAATAATGTTTAATGGTAAATAATGGATTCCTGTCCCTGCTCCATACTTAGCCTAGCAACCAAAACAGTTTGACCTTAATTGGGGTAGCTCCATTTATCTTTAATTTACAGAGAATTACATCGCTTGTCCAGCACAGAAACAAGCCATTCGGCCCAACTGGTCCGTGCCGGTGTTTCTGCTCCACACGAGCCGCCTCCTCCCACCCCTCTTCATCTCACCCCATCAACATATCCTTCTATTCCTTTCTCCCTCATGTGTTTATCCAGCTTCCCCTTAAATGTATCTGTACTATTCGCCTCAACCACTCCCTGTGGTAGCGAGTTCCACATTCTCACCACTCTCTTGTTAAAGGAATTTCTCCTGAATTCCCGATTGGATTTATTAGTGACTATCTTATATTTATGGCCCCTAGTTCTGGTCTCCCCCACAAGTGGAAACATCTTCTCTACGTCTACCCTATCAAACCCTTTCATAATCAGGTTACTCTTACAAATAAATAATCATTTTAAATAAAGTATTCTGTGCCTGGTTAGTGTTTTATACAGTCTCGATATTTAACTGGTTAGTCCAGTAAACAATGAAATTGTGGGTTTTTCCTCCAATGTCACCGCCCCCTGACGACACTGATTCCTACTGGACAGTTGGGCAGGAGCGAGTGAACACTGACACTTCTCTCTCGAGGCTGTTCTTCATTGTGAGCCTAGACCGTCAGTCTCTGCTGACCACTGGAACCTTCACATTCAAGACAATCCTGTCCGCGCCCGCACCGTCCACACCCGCACTCCCCGCGCCTGCACCGTCCACGCCCGCACCGTCCACACCCGCACTCCCCGCACCGTCCACACCCGCACTCCCCGCGCCCGTACCGTCCACGCCCGCACCGTCCACACCCGCACTCCCCGCGCCGTCCACACCCGCACTCCCCGCGCCCGCACCGTCCACGCCCGCACTCCCCGCGCCGTCCACACCCGCACTCCCCGCGCCCGCACCGTCCACGCCCGCACCGTCCACACCCGCACTGCCCGCGCCCGCACCATCCATGCCCGCACCGTCCACATCCGCACTCCCCGCGCCCGCACCGTCCACGCCCGCACCGTCCACACCCGCACTCCCCGTGCCGTCCACACCCGCACTCCCCGCGCCCGCACCGTCCACGCCCGCACCGTCCACACCCGCACTCCCCGCGCCGTCCGCGCCCGCACCGTCCATGCCCGCACCGTCCACACCCGCACTCCCCGCGCCCGCACCATCCATGCCCGCACCGTCCACATCCGCACTCCCCGCGCCCGCACCGTCCACGCCCGCACCGTCCACACCCGCACTCCCCGTGCCATCCACACCCGCACCGTCCATGCCCGCACCGTCCATGCCCGCACTCCCCGCGCCTGCACCGTCCATGCCCGCACTCCCCGCGCCCGCACCGTCCACACCCGCACCGTCCACATCCGCACTCCCCGCACCGTCCACGCCCGCACCCGCACTCCCCGCGCCCGCACCGTCCATGCCCGCACTCCCCGCGCCCGCACCGTCCATGCCCGCACTCCCCGCGCCCGCACTGTCCACGCCCGCACTCCCCGCGCCCGCACCGTCCATGCCCGCACCGTCCGTGCCCGCACCGTCCATGCCCGCACTGTCCATGCCCGCACGGTAAGTACAGGTAGCAGGCACACTTGTGAAGATTTTTCCTAACAAAGCAGAAAGAAAAAGAAAAAAAGACTTGTATTTCTACATTGGTATTTGTAGATAGTCTGATATAGTCACTGCCTAAACTTAAATTGAATTATTGCCCATGGCCTGAGCTGCTTAATTTGCAGGTAATCTGTGGGAGGTGCTGAAAGATGACAGTTTAACCCCGGATCCCCTGGTCTCGATGGCAGCATCTCCACAATGCCCTTCACTGTTTCCGCTGTGCTGGAGCACCTTCCCAACAGACAGCGATGGAATCACCTGCCCTCTGAACAACACTGAGCACAGCCTGACCGACCTACAAGTGAGCGGTATCTACACCACCCGCACAGGCTTCGGCACCAAGCCCAGCGCCCACCTGGGTAACACCGGCTCCACTCCAATAGCACTGATCTGATCAAGAACCACACAGACTACAGCACAGAGCGTTCCAGCATTAATAAACTGCAGGGAGGTTAAAAAAATCCTCAATAAAGTGATCCCACTACTTTGAAAAGTAGTCACACAAAGACCCCCTGAACCGACACTGACCACAGCCAGCACTGGACAGCCAATCATGGTGCAGGAGTTAAAACTTGCAACCAATCACAGAGGAGCATTGAACACTTTACAACCAATCATGGGAACTGACTGTTTGGATCTTTCAGTACTTCTGTTATGTGAGGAAAGTTTTATTTAAAATATTTTTGAGTGAAACATTTCCTCATCTCTCTCACTCCCAACTCCTGGGGAAGGAGGTCCTGCTCGTTGTGGGCTCCATCTTTACAATCCTGCGAGAACGCCCCTGCCCGGACTTGAGATGCCGGAGGTTCCGTCCTTGGAATGGGACATTAAAGCGAGGCCATGTCTACCGGTTCACCATCTTAGGGCGCTATTCACGGAGCTGGAGTTCGCCCAACCTTCCTCCCTCAACCAACATCAAAAACAGATTCACGGCCATTCATCTCATTGTAGTCTGCAGGATCTTACTGTGCAGCGTGCGGGATCTTACTGCGCATGCGGGACCTTACTGTGAAGCATGGGGGATCGTGCAGCATCTCACTGTGCAGCGTGCGGGATCTCACTGTGCAGCGTGCGGGATCTTACTATTGTGGAGTGCCTGCTGTGTTTGCCTATATAACAGTCACTGCACTTCAAAGTCATTCAATGTACTTGAAGCGTTTTGAGATGTTTCCGAGGGGACTGACTTGTATAAAACACAATTCCCTCTTATCTCTGTTGCCTTTATACTGACCTGATGTACTCTTCACCGAGCGTTGGCTGGAGGTTGTATCCCTGCCCTGCCTCCAGTGCGGACAGTTTGCTTTCTGCCCATCAGCCGTCTCCAACATTTACTCTCTTCACTTACAAAAGTTAAAAAGGACCGCGTTACAGACGGGGAACATCAGTCTTTACCTTTGTATCGCATCTGATTCAATAATGAAACCCTCGGAGGGGTAAGGGGGGTGAGAGGGAGGGGGTGAGGGCTGGGGGGTGGGGAAGAAGAGGGTGACAACGGTGAGGGGGGGGGGAGGAAGAAGGGGAGAGTAAGGGCAAGCTAATGGGAATGGACGCATTCTTTTATTTAAAGATAAAGCAGAGAATCTTTAGGGAGCAAACCCCTCCAGTCGGGAGGGACACATCACTCCAGCACAGTGGGAAGGGGCCTCCTTGTGGTATGTTGGGACTGGTGTCTAGAGATGGAAAGAGGCCCTTCATCTTCAAACACCTCAAAGGCTCTCCTGCTTAATCGAGAACTAATCTGGGAAGATCTTTACCATGGTGCAGTTATTTAGAACAAAGAGCCTTTTACTGTCAGAAACCTGTATATTATATTAAATGTTTTAAAGTTACGTGTATTAGTCGATCGGCTTCCACGTGGGAGTCAGGAACAAGTGTGTTGAGTGAAGCAGGGGATAATTGGACCAGGGCAATTTAGTCCCCATTTTAAAGTCATACTTCTGTCTCTGTTTTTATATTTCCATGATAAATTCCTAAGAGCACATTTATAATGGGGGCTGCCATGTAAACATGTCACAGTGTAATGACACCTTCACACCACTTGTGGTGCTGCAGCACCTCCACTTGCCAGAGGGTGCCGTTACCTCGTGAGGTTTACATTATATAGACATCAGAATTCAGAATGGAATGGGATCTGTGCACAGACACGCACCTGTGTGAAACACATTCCAGGATTCAACCAGAAACAGCCAAGGTGCTCAGACATGGAGCAGAATGTACATGTCTGAAACTTCTCTCTGCGCTATTTTAGTGGGTTAAAGCCTCTGCTTTCAGACAAATGCGCTAAGCTGCTCTCCCATGGTATAATTTCAGCACCCTTGTCACTAGTTAAGCCACAGAGGATGTTGAGAATTCAGGAAGATTGACTGATTAAGTTTATTTTGTCACTACAGTAATCCGTTTGCTGAGTTTCGCTGCCCAGCTGGGCATCAGGATTAATAAACAGAAAATGTCGGAGATGCGCAGCAGATTAATCAAAGTCTGGAAACGCAGCTAACACCGCGGCTGGGACCTTGCAGCAGAGTTTGAGCTCTGATTCCACTCTGTTAACCTCTCTTCTCTGTCTGACCTGCTGTGTATTTCCAATCTTTATTATTTTAGATTTCCAGCATTTACCAGTTTTTCTTCCTGTCGTTGGGACTTAGCTCTGGTAACAAGTCCCCTCAGGATCAGCGATGGACAGATTACTGCCCTTGGGATACTGCAGGACATCGAGAATCTAAATGCTGCAAATAGAGGGAGGACCACACTGGCTCACGCACACTGTCAGGAACATTAGAAACAGGAGGTGCATATTCATAAATTCTTGAAGGTGCAGGGCAAGTTGATAAGGTGGTTAAAAAGTGTATGGCTTTGTAAATTGGGGCACTGAATACAAAAACAAGGAAGTTGCGCTAAACCTTTACAAATCACTGGTTTGGCCTCAGCTGGAGTATTTGTTCAATTCTGGGCACCGCACTCTAGGCCTTGGAGAGGGTGCGGAGATTTACCAGAATGGTCCCAGGGATGAGGGACTTCAGTTACGTGGGTAGACTGGAGAAGCTGGGGGGGGGCGGGGGGGGGGGGGGTTCTCCTTAGAGCAGAGATGGTTAAGGGGAGATTTGATAGAGGTGTTCAAAATCATGAGGGGGTTTGATAGAGCAAGTAGGGAGAAACTGTTTCCTTTGGCAAATGGGTTGGTAACCATAGATTTAAAATAATTGGTAAAAGAACTAGAGGGGAAAATGAGAGGTTTCTTCACACAGAGGGTGGTTGTGATCTGGAACGCATTGCCTGAAAGGGCAATGGAATCAGATTCCACAGGAACTTTCAAAGGTCATTGGACATGTACTTGAAGGAGACCAATGTGCAGGGCTCTGGGGAAAGAGCAGGGGAGTGGGACTAATTGGAGAGCTCTTTCAAAGAGCCAGCATAGGTACAACGAGCCGAATGGTCTCCTCCTGTGCTGCTAGATTCTGAGCCGATAAAAGGAGACCATTCAGCCCCTCGAGCCATTCAATCAGATCATGGCTGATCTGTACCTCAACTCCATTTACCCGTCTTTGCTCCATTTCCACACTGTTCATAGGTCCAACCCAAGGAAACAATACCCAGCCTGACACTGAAAGAAAAGTCCGGCGAGGAAAGCAATGCGGGCGATTCTTGTGTATAGCACATGTCGAGTGTAACTGGGTGCTTTACGGGGCAATCAGAGGACACAAATTAAAAACAGAAACTGCCAGAAAGTAAGAAAGTCTTGCATTTCTCCAGCACCTTTCACAACCTCAGGACGTCCCAAAGCACTTTAAAGCCAATGAAGTAATTTTTGAAGTGTAGTCACTGTTGTAATGTGGGAAATGCAGCAGCCAATTTGCACACAGCAAGCTCCCACAAACAGCAATGTGATAATGACCAGATAATCTGCTTTAGTGATGTTGATTGAGGGATAAATATTGGCCCCAGGACACCGGGGAGAACTCCCCTGCTCTTCAAAATAGTGGCCATGGGATCTTTTACGTCCACCTGAGAGGACAGACGGGGCCTCGGTTTAACGTCTCATCCGAAAGAAATATTCGGCAGGTCAGTCAGCGCGTGTGAAGAGAACGGGTAGCCCATAATATTTCGGTTGTGTACACTTCATCAGAACCCCGAGCAGGAAGTTGGCGAGAAGCGACGAGGGGATCAAAGATTGCGATGGAAAAGGTGAGGAGCGAGTCGTCTTTGAATTAATTTGGTTCAAGCCCTGGAATGTTATCCTTTAACTGGTTAGAAGTGAGCTTTCAGCACCAGAAGGTTTAGGCAACTGCAATAACCGGACCTCAGCAATCAAACCTGACTCTGGTAGGAAACAGAGCTGGGAGCAGAAGCAGTGTGGGGTGAGAATAAATATCTTTGTAATCTCACAGTTAAACCAAATAAATACAAGATTTATCTTTGCAACTGTTTGTTTCCTGATTGTATTGGAGCTGGTGTACAGTCACTGCTTGCCACCAGTCACCAGTACTGGTCTGTGCTCCAGACTGCACTGTCTGTTAAACTCCACAGACTGAACATTGAACTCTCTGCAGCCGGCTCTGGGTGACACGCTGGCTATCAGAAGGTCCCAGCTGATGGGACAGCGAGCATTGGAAACACAAAGCTGTTAGTGATTGTAGAAGCAAAGGTCAAGGATACGAACTGACCCACTGTCGTTCACAAGATGTTGGATGAACTTTTATCCCAAAAGGTCAAGGATACAAACTGACCCACTGTCGTTCACAAGACGTTGGATGAACTTTTATCCCCTTAGAGCAGTAGAATTAGAACAGACGCCTCTCAATAGCAATCAAAACCACATAAAGGTGCGGGAACGGGGGTGGGGACAGGGTGAGGGGTGGGGGGGGCAGGGTGAGGGGTGGGGGGGGCAGGGTGAGGGGTGGGGTGAGGGGGGTAGGATGAGGGGCGGGGGGGCAGGGTGAGGGGCGGGGGGGCAGGGTGAGGGGCGGGGGGGGCAGGGGGGCAGGGTGAGGGGCGGGGGGGCAGGGTGAGGGGCGGGGGGCAGGGTGAGGGGCGGGGGGCAGGGTGAGGGGCGGGGGGGCAGGGTGAGGGGCGGGGGGGCAGGGTGAGGGGCGGGGGGGCAGGGTGAGGGGCGGGGGGCAGGGTGAGGGGCGGGGGGCAGGGTGAGGGGCGGGGGGCAGGGTGAGGGGCGGGGGGCAGGGTGTAGCACAGAGGAACACCAGCTTCACTCCCTTGCCGCTGCAAAAGGAAATATATTCTAGTGCTTTATATCTCAGAAATATCTCTTCACTTCACATACAATAGTCATTCACAAAGGCAAACTGCAGGTATGGCAGAGTTCCCTATCTCGGCCTTATTGCTATGGAGAATTACCAGCTGGATCTCACCCCCTCTAGTGGCGCAGTTGAAAATGGCACTGGCAGAATGCAGAGGAGAGACAACACTGGTGGATGGGGGAAGAGTTTGGTATAGGTTAAGTCCGCTCAACCCAAATCCCAGAAATTTGCCAACTCTCCGACGGTGGTGTGCTCCCCTCTATAGCCCCAAGAGGGAACAACATTAGGAGCAACATCATCTCAAACTGGGCTCAGGACAATCAAAAGATAAAGGCCAAGTAGAGAAATGATTTAACAGTGAACAGTACTGAGGTTTGGAACAATGGATTCTGCAGAACATACCTGGTTGGGCTGAAATAATACAGTAATAGTCAGGCTAATGCTCGAGTTTCTCTGGAGGCAAATCTCCCAGTTGCTTCTTTGAATATTCGCTTCCCTCTTGGAGATTGTAGATGGTGCGTTGGATCCCGCCACCGTCTCTGTGCAATTTCCTTCAGCTAAACATTGGGAAGACAGAAGCCATCGTCCACAAACTCCGCTCCCTCACCACCGACTCCATCCCCTTCCCCGGCCACAGTCTCGGGCTGAACCAGACTGTTCACAACCTCGCTGCCCCACTGGAAGGTCGGCTGGGCTGATTTAACCTTTTTTCTGCAGTGACTCTCCCAAAGCGTGCGGGCACTGCCCAAGCAGGAGACCCCAGAGTCTGTCCCTCTACTGTGCAGAGTGGGTGTGGAGGGGATTGGTCTCAGTTCCTATCTCTCTCTCTCTCGACAGACAGTTGCACAGGCTCTGGCCACTCTCCAGCACCGTCACCTGCGGACCTCCGCAGCCAACGTTGGCAGGTTCTTTGACCATGGGTTGGGGGGGGGGGGAGAGGGGGGAGAAGGTGACCAGCTCAGGTGAGCTGAGCCGGTCACACACGTACCTCCTGGCAGGGGTCAGCGGACAGCCTTCATAGTTGGGAGCCATGGTAGGTCAGAGGGCACTCAGCTGAATTTTGGACCCTTACCGCCACTGTATCCAAGATCAGCTAACTCAGCATTGACCTCGATGACCTCCCGGATTTGTGTGTCTTGGCATCACACCAGACCAGCACAGGACGGACAGGAGGGTCAGTCTGTCGGTCATCTCCTGATGTATTACTGGGGGGGAGGAGGCAGAGAGTGGAGTTAAGATCCTCCCCACCTTCTCTCTTCAGTGGGGTGCGGCCCTGAAGGGGGAGAGAGGACCAAAACAAAATTACAAAAATACGAAACTGAACGCCTCTTTTCAAAGTGTTTTTTATATATATATGTTGAGAAATCTTTCAGATGACACTGCATTCAGCACCTTAGAGAGAGCGAGAAACTCGATATAATTTTACAGATTTCAACAAATCCTCACGGACCGACACAAAATACACAATCAGCACGAACAATTGGAAATGAAAACAGTTCGACTTTTTTTTTCTCTTTCCAGTTCTACTTAAAAAATAAATATTTAATTCAAGTGTCAAATGTCAAGCACTAGAAACCGGGGTCACAGTGGAGCCCTCGGAATAGACTAAACACTGGATCCCGCTCTGCCCGTCTGGTCGCTCTGCTGGCGGGTCGAGTCTATCATAAATTAAACCAAAAAACAGAAACACACAGAACACCAAACGGGGAAACCTGCGGGCTCATTCCCGACAGATCGCTGGAGAACCAAACGCCAATCCCCATTTCAATCCCAACTTCAGACGCCTCGGTCGAGGACCGATTCCCAAATTGAATAAAGACGCGCTTGCTATGAATTCGGCTCGAAGCTGGGACAGGTCAAGAATGGAAACGGGCGCGTCGCTGGGGTAAGATTTACTGGTGTGGGAGTTCAATTAACATCCCTCCCTCTCTTGGAACAGGGACTGGGGTTGTGGAGGGAGGGGCCTCGAACAGCATTTTCAGCAGACGACGGGGAGACAGGAAGAGACTGATGATCACACACGCACGGCAGAGCAGTTCGACTCTCAGCCACGGCGAACCATCTCCCTCCTCCCCAGGGGCCCAGCCCGTGGTCTCCAGGTTGGGGGGGGGGGGGGGGGGGGCAATGCTGGAATGTGAACTCAGTCCCTCGACCTTTCAGTACCAGCGCAGCTAATTTAACAAAAAATAATGAAATGAGAGCGAGTGGCGGCGTTGAAAGGGTTATTCCGATTGTTAGAGCACGGTTAGAAGCAGGGTTGGTCGAGCTGTGGAGTGAGATTTGGTTAACCAGAGGGTCCCAGGATTGGCATTCCCATCGATGCTCTTGGCGATCCGCGGAGCCGGGGTCCCCAGGTGGATGCTATGGAGTCGGAAGCAGCGGAGCCCTGACCGCGTTCTCAGGGGCCGTTCCCATAGGCGTAGTCGGCCTTGTTGTGCATCACCAGCTTGTTGTCGACGAAGTAGAAGCTGTCGGACTGGGTCTGGTAGGGGCGAGTGGCCATCTCCCGAACTGGGGGCAAGAGGAAGGAAGAACTTGCATTTATATAGTGCCCTTCACCACCTCAGGACGTCCTCATAGATCCACACAGCACAGGAGGAGGCTATTCGGCCCATCGAGCCTGTGCCGGCTCTTTGAAAGAGCTCTCCAATTAGTCCCACATTATTAAATAGCGGAGTGACGTGCAATTTTCCAATCTAAAGGGTCGGTTCCTGAATCTAGAGAACTTTGGAAGATTATAGTTCGGGCATCTGCAATTTGCTCACCTACTTCCTTTAAAATCCTGGGATGGAAACCATCTGGTCCTGGGGATTTGTCACTCTTTAGTGCCATTATTTTCACGACGTCAATTTTATTGAATGACTGTTCCCAATTCAATATTAGTTTCCTTGGGATTTCTGGCATGCTATCCTCTTCCTCTACTGTAAATACTGACGCAAAGTAATTATTTAACAGATCTGCCATTTCCCCATCGTCATTGATAAAATCACCGCTTTCAGTTTTTAAGGGGCCAACATTGCTCCTGACCACCCTCTTCTTCCTAATGTAACTAAAAATTCTTTGTATTGATTTTGAAATCCCTTGCAAGTTTCCTTTCATACTCCCTTTTTGTAGCTCTTACTATCAGTTTTGTGACCCTTTGCTGTTGTTTGTATCTTTCCCATTTGCCAGGATCTGTGCTTTCCTTGAGCTTGATGCTGTCCCTCACCTCTTTAGTCGTCCATGGCTGGTTTTTCAGCAAGTAGAGCTCTTGCCCCTCGGGTATAAACTGGTTCTGTATCACCTTAAATTCTTTTTTGAACATCTCCCACTGATCATCTGTTGTTTTACCCATGAACAGATTTGCCCAGTTTACTGTGGTCTGTCTCATCCCTTTGAAGTCGACCTCGCTTAAATCTAGAATCTTAGTAGCTGTTTCGCGTTTCTCCCTTTCAAACGCTACGTTGAACTCGATCATGTTATGATCGTTATTGGATAAATGTTCACGCACAATTAGACTGTTAACTAAATCTGTCTCATTACTAAGTCTAATATGGCTTGCCCCCTTGTTGCCTCTAGGACATATTGTTGTACAAATTATCCCGGGCACACTCAAGAAATTCACTACCTTTCTGACAGGTGCTAGTCTGCTTTTCCCAATCAATATGAAAGTTAAAATCCCCCATTAAAACCACTCTGCCTTTGCTACATGCTTGTCTAATCTCTGCATTTATACAATCTAGCACTTCACAGCTGCTACCAGGGGGCCTAAACACAACTCCAACTACAGTCTTAAATCCTTTCCTATTTCTTAATTCAACCCATAAAGTCTCCACTGGCTGTTTACCTCTTTAAATCCTCTCTTATCATTGAAGTGATTTCATCCTTAATCACTCAGGCTACTCCTCCCCCTCTGCTATTTTCCCTAACTGTCCTGTAGACCTTATAACCTGGTATATTCAGTTCCCAGTCCTGACTGTCTTGCAGCCGTGTTTCAGTAGTGGCCACCATGTCATACTCTCCAATTTGAATTCACATCTGCAATTCATTCAATTTATTCCTTATATACTCCGTGCGTTTGTACAAAGAACGCTTATTTGAGTCACACACCCTAGCCTGTCCTTCAACTCTGATGCTTTATTCACATGTTTATTTCTCTCTCCTGGTTTAATCACTTTACATCTTTTAGTTTTCCCTTTACCTGTAGTGCCTAAAGCACAATTTCTGACTGTTACTCTACTCTCTTCCCTTTTGTTTGTTTTTGAACTACTATTTGTACTGCAATTTCCCCCTGAGCCCTCCCCACCCACCATTTACTAGTTTAAAGTCCTTGTGACCGCCCTATTTATTCTTTCTGCTAGGACCAATGGTCCAGTTCCTTCCTGTCCCAATACTGCTGCCAGTGCCCCATGAAATGGAATGCCTCTTTCCCACACCACTCCTTTAGCCATGTGTTTACTTCCCTAATCAGCAAATCTCTATGGGTAGGGATATTAAGGGTTACAGAACCAAGGCGGGTAGATGGAATTAAGATACAGATCAGCCGCGATCTAATAGAATGGTGGAACAGGCTCGAGGGGCTGAATGGCCACCTCCTGTTCCCAAGTCCCCACCAGAGTTAGGAAGATAGGAACAGGAGGAGGCCATTCAGCCCATCGAGCCCGTTCTGTGAACAAATTTAGTGGAGATTAAAAAATGGGTCAAAAAATGTGCCAACTGCCTGGGGCAGAATCAGGAACCTGCCCCGTGTGGTTAACTCACAGTCGCAGAAACCTCCCCCTGGTATCCAACGCGAAGGCTCGAATATCATTAGAATAGAAAAGCAGCAGCCTTGCGAGGCGGTTCCGGTACTCACTGAGCTCCTCGGAGAGCTGGGGGAACTCGTAGATGTGCTCACACGTGTTCTTGCTGCTCGGAATGCAGAAACCGAACTCAAAGTCAAAGCTCTTCAGCAGCTGGTCTCGGAAGTAGTGCCGCTCAATCATTCTGAAGTTGTTGATGGGTTTATCGCCCACCGTGAATTCCACCCTGCAGACAGAAGGAAGCAGTGATCGATATCCGCAGCAAGAAATTGCCCAACGTTCCCACAGTGCTGGCTGTGGCTCAGTGGGTAGCACCTTCTCTCGCCTCAGAGTCAGATGGTCGTGGGTTCGAGCCCCACTCCAGAGACTCGAACCCCATAATCCAGGCCGAGACTCAGGGGCAGCACTGAGGGAGCGCCGCACTGTCGGAGGGGCAGCACTGAGGGAGCGCCGCCCTGTCGGAGGGGCAGCACTGAGGGAGCGCCGCCCTGTCGGAGGGGCAGCACTGAGGGAGCGCCGCACTGTCGGAGGGGCAGCACTGAGGGAGCGCCGCCCTGTCGGAGGGGCAGCACTGAGGGAGCGCCGCCCTGTCGGAGGTGCTGTCTTTCAAAAGAGATGTTAAACCGAGGCCCCGTCTGCCCTCTCGGGTGGATGTAAAAGATTCCACAGCCACTATTTCAAAGAAGAGCAGGGGAGTTCTCCCTCGTGTCCTGGTCCAATATTTATCCCTCAATCAACATAATTAAAAACAGATTATCTGGTCTTTATCACATTGCTGTTTCAGGGAGCTTGCTGTGCGCAAATTGGCTGCTGCGTTTCCTACATTACAACAGTGACCATACTTTAAAAAATACCTCATTGGCTGTAAAGCGCTTGGGGACGTCCTGAGGTTGGGAAAGGCTCTGTAGAAATGCACGTTCTTATCTTTGCTCTGGAACAATAAAGAACTGGATCCCCAGTGTCCGAGACTCACGGGCCGGAAAGGTCCGAGGCTCCAGGTCCAGGCTGAGCTCGTATCCCCCTCCCCCCCGCGGAATCTCACGGTCTCGGTTCACACACCAGCAAGAGGCAGGGAGAGAACGGACCAAACATCAAACCCAACCGAGCCTCGTCAAAATAACGATGCACAGTCCGGGGGCTGCAGTCGGTGTGGGGGTGGGGGTGGGGGGGGGGGGGGGTCGGGTCCCGGTCGGTGCAGGGGGGGGGGGGGGGGGTGCCTGGGTCGGTGCGGAGCGGGGGGACCCGGTTAGAGATGATCAGAGGTGATTTATTAACCCCCTCCCTTGTACAATATTTTGAGGCAGACGTTTAGCTGCTCGACAGCCTGCAGTCGATGACCGCACCGTTATCCCACTATCCCGAGGCCGCCGGTCAGTCCAGACTCCGGCCGCTCCACCCTCGAATCTCGGGACTTACGTGGCTCCTACTTGCCGCAGGCGGAGGAAGGCGGGGGTGAACTGGTAGCGCACGAACCGCCCCGCGTTGGGATCCACATCTTTCTTGTCACCCTGGTCACGCTCTGCAACACAAACACTTCGCCAGTCAGGAAAACACTCCACTTCATGGAAACCAGGAAGGAGGGAGGGGGGGGGGGAAAGAGGAGGGGGGGGAAGAAGAGGGAGGGGGGGGAAGAAGAGGGAGGGGGGGGAAGAAGAGGGGGGGGAAAGAAGAGGGGGGGGAAAGAAGAGGGGGGGAAGAAGAGGGAGGGGGGAAGAAGAGGGAGAGGGGGGGAAGAAGAGGGAGAGGGGGGGAAGAAGAGGGAGAGGGGGGAAGAAGAGGGAGAGGGGGGAAGAAGAGGGGGGAAGAGGAGGGGGGAAGAAGAGGGAGAGGGGGGAAGAAGAGGGGGAAGGAGAGGGGGAGATGGAGGGGGGGAAGGAGGGGGCAAGGAGGGGGGGAAGGAGGGGGGAAGGAGGGGGGGAAGGAGGGGGGAAGAAGAGGGGGGGAAGAAGAGGGGGGGAAGAAGAGGGGGGGAAGAAGAGGGGGGGTGGTGGGGGGAAAGAAGAGGGGGGGAAGAAGAGGGGGGAGGAAGAGGGGGGAGGAAGAGGGGGGAAGAAGAGGGGGGGAAGAAGAGGGGGGGAAGAAGAGGGGGGAAAGAAGAGGGGGGGAAAGAAGAGGGGGGGAAAGGGGGGGTGGGTGGGGGGGGAAGAGGGAGGGGGTGGGTGGAGGGGGAAAAGGGATCTCTGGAAGCAGATTTGCACCCCAAATGAAAAACTCCTGGGGGATGGGGGAGGGGGAGCCTCTCCCAGAGAGATGGCGGGGGAGGGGTGGGGGAGGGGCACCGGGGCAACAATCTGGCGGACCCCTGGCATGACCTCGATGAGCTGGATTCCCAAACACGAGCTAGGGAGGAAGTTAAAAAGTAGGACCTCAAAGGTAGTAATCTCTGGATTACTCCCAGTGCCACGCGCCAGCGAGTGTACAAACAGGAAGAGAGGGAGGATCAATGTGTGGCTTGAGGCATAGTGCAGGAGGGAGGGCTTCAGATTCTTGGGGCATTGGGACCAGTTCTGGGGCAGGAGTCACCTATTCAAAAGGGACCGGCTGCATCTCAACAGGACTGGGACCAATGTCCTCGCGGGGAGGTTCACCAGTGTGGTTGGGGAGGGTTTAAACTAAATTGGCAGGGGAGTGGGCACCAGCATATAGAAGTAGAAAAGAGGAATAAGGTGCATGAAGGAGGGAGAGTGTTGGATAGTACTAGGGAAGAAAGTAGTGCCATATTAAATAGGAACAGACCAAGAAGGACTACGAGGAATACAAAGACAGGTTTGGAATGCATGTATGTAACCGCACAAAGTGTGGTGAATAAGGTTGGTGAGCTACAAGCACAATTAGCCGTGTGGGAATATGATGTTGTGGCAATAACGGAAACGTGGCTGAAAAATGGTGAGGACTGGGCATTTAATATTCATGGATACAAGGTGTTCAGAAAAGATAGGGAAGGAAAAAAGGGAGGTGGGGTGGCAGTGCTGATTAAGGAAGACATTGTAGTGTTGGAAAGGGAGGATGTCCTTGAGGGGACAAGGACAGAATCCATTTGGTTAGAGTTGAGGAGCAAAAAGGGTATGATCACACTATTGGGGGTATTCTATAGGCCTCCAAATAGTGAGAGGGAGGTAGAGGAGCAAATCTGCAGGGAAATCGCAGAGATATGCAAGAGCTATAGAGTGGTGATATTGGGGGACTTTAATTACCCAAATATCGATTGGGATAATGCTAGGGTAAAGGGAAAGGAGGGGGAGGAATTTCTGTAATGTGTTCAGGAGAATTTCCTTGACCAGTATGTTCTCGGCCCAACTAGGAAGGAGGCATTGCTGGATCTGGTGCTGGGGAATGAGGTGGGCCAGGTCGACCAAGTGTCTGTGGAGAACACTTGGGTACGAGTGATCATCGTATCATAAGATTTAGTTTAGCAATGGAGAGAAGCAAGGAACAATCTAGAGTGGAACTTCTAAATTGGAAGAGGGCTAACTTCAATGGGATGCTAAAGGATCTAGCCAAGGTAAAATGGAACCAAAGATTGACAGGAAAAACTGTAACGGAATAATGGGAGATCTTTAAGGAGGAGATGTTCCAAGTACAGGCTAGGTACATTCCAACAAGAGGGAAGGGTAAGGGAACCAAAGCAAGGGCTCCTTGGGTGACGAGGGAGATAGAGAAGATGATGAAACAAAAAAAGATGATGTATGATGCATGTCAGGTGAATTCTTCAAGTGAGAACCAGGCCAAATAAAATAAGTTGAGAGGGGATGTGAAGATGAAAATAAGATTGGCAAAGAGAGAATATGAGAGTAGAATGGCAGTTAACATAAAAGGGAACCCAAAAATATTCTACCGGCATGTAAACAGTAAGCGGGTAGTAAGAAGCAGGGTGGGGCATATTAGGGACAAAGGTGATATCTTCTTCTTCTTAGGCAGTCCCTCGGAACCGAGGATGACTTGCTTCCACATTCAAAATGAGTTCACAGGTGACTGATGAGTCCAATGCGGGACCTACAGTCTCTGTCACAGGTGGGGCATGCGGTGGTTGAAGGGGCAGGTGGGTGGGGTGCTTAGGTGGACGTGCACTCCTTGCGCTGCCTGCGCTTGGCTTCCATTTACTCCCGGTGAAGAGACTCAAGGTGTTCGGCTATTCCCGGATGCTTCTCCTCCACTTTGTGCGGTCTTGGGCCATGAATTCCCAGGTGTCGGTGGGGATGTTGCACTTTTTCAAGGAGGCTTTGAGGGTGTCCTTGAAGCGTTTCCTCTGCCCACCTGGGGCTCTCTCAGTGTCGGATCTCCGAGTAGAGATATATGCTTAGAGGTGCTGGGCAAGGCTAGAATACTCAATGAGTACTTTGTATTGGTGTTTACTAAGGAAGAGGGTGCTGACAAAATATCGGTAGAAGTGGAGCTGATAGGGGTAAAGGATGGGGTGAAAATTGACAGGCAGGATGTACTGGAAAGGCTGGATATTCTTAGAGTGGATAAGTCGCCCGGTCCAGATGGCTTGCATCCCAGGTTGCTAAGGGAATTGGGGGAGGAGATAGCGGAAGGACTTGCCATAATTTTCCAATCTTCCCTAGATGCAGGGGAGGTGCCTGAGGATTGGAAAGTGACAAATGTGACACCATTGTTTAAGAAAGGGTGCAAGGACAATCCTAGTAACTACAGGCCAGTCAGTTTAACATCAGTGGTGGGTAAAGTTTTAGAAACAATAGTCAGGGAAAATATTAACAGGCACTCGGAGAGGTTTAAGCTAATTAAGGAGAGCCAGCACGGGTTTGTAAAAGGCAGATCGTGTTTGACTAATCTAATTGAATTTTTTGATGAAGTAACAAGAGAAGGTTGATGAAGGGAATGCAATGGATGTTGTCTATATGGATTTTAAGAAAGCGTTTGACAAAGTACCACATAGAAGGCTGGTTAACAAAATTGAGGTTCATGGAATAGATGGGTCAGTGGCAGCTTGGATAAGAAATTGGTTTAAGGACAGAAAACAGCGAGTTGTGGTAAATGGCTGTTTTTCAGACTGGAGGATGGTAGACAGTGGTGTTCCCCAAGGGTCAGTGTTAGGACCACTGCTTTTTTTGATATATAAATGACCTGGATATTGGAATACAGAGTAGAATTTCTAAATTTGCCGATGACAACAAACTTGGGGGTGTGGCAAACAGTGAGGATGATACCAATTGACTGCAACAGGACATAGAAAGGCTAGCAGAATGGGCAGATGGAATTTAATACAGAGAAGTGTGAGGTGATGCATTTTGGCAGAAGGAACAGGGAGAGGCAATATACACTTAATGGCACAGTTTTAAAGAGTGTGCAGGGACAGAGGGGCCTGGGAGTTAATGTGCATAGGTCCCTGAAGGTGGCGGGACATATTGAGAGAGTGGTTAACAAAGCATATGGGATCTTGGGCTTCATAAATAGAGATACAGGAAACTTTGTGCTATCCGGCACCCACGGGACCGAGCTGCTGCCGTTGCCTCAAAACTGCCGTACTCTCCAGAGTTAATGTTGAGAGATACGGAGATTCTTATCTCCGTATTTGACAACAAACACTGTTGCTTAGCAACAGCTTCTAAACACTCGGGTGTGGCCTGCAAACTCTGTAGCTGAAGCTGTTGCTATAGCTACAGACCTTGCACAGCTTGACTGTTCAAACAAAGCAAAAAAAAAACAAACAAAAAGAATAAAAAACGGCTGCTGATTTTTGCCGGTGGCTCCAGATTGCCGGATAGCTCACCTCCGGATAGCACAAAGTTTCCTGTATTGAGTACAAAAGTAGAGAAGTTATGCTGAACCTTTATAAAGCGCTGGTTAGGCCACAACTGGAATATTGTGTCCAGATGGGGGATCTTAGCTACAAGGACAGGTTGGAGAAGCTGGATTTGTTTTCATTAGAGCAAAGGAGGTTGAGGGGTGATTTGATAGAGGTGTACAAGATTATGAACGGTTTGGATAGGCTAGACGGGGAAAGGCTGTTCCCACTAGTTGATGGTACAAGGACTAGGGTTCACAGATTTAAGGTTTTGGGCAAGAGATACAGAGGGGATGCGAGTAAGAACTTTTTAAACGCAGCAAGTGGTGCGGACCTACCATAAAAACTGACTGCAAAAGCTTCTATAGATATGTGAAGAGAAAAAGATTGGTGAAGTCAAGCGTAGGTCCCTTGCAGTCAGAATCAGGGGAATTTATAATGGGGAACAAAGAAATGGCAGACCAATTAAATACATACTTTAGTTCTGTCTTCACAAAGGAGGACACAAATAACCTCCCAGAGATGTCGGGGGACATAGGGTCTAATGAGAGGGAGGAACTGAATGAAATCAGTATTTGTAGGGAAATGGTGTTAGGGAAATTGACGGGATTGAAGGCCGATAAATCCCCAGGGCCTGATAATCTACATCCTAGGGTACTTAAGGAAGTGGCCCTAGAAATAGTAGATGCATTGCTGGTCATCTTCCAAAATTCTAGAAACTCTGGAACAGTTCCCATGGATTGGAGGGTAGCTAATGTAACCCCATTATTTAAAAAAGGTGGTAGAGGGAAAATGGGGAATTATAGACCGGTAAGCCTGACATCGGTAGTGGGGAAAATGCTAGAGTCCATTATAAAAGATGTAATAGCAGAGCACTTGGAAAACAGTGACAGGATCGGACAAAGTCAACATGGATTTACAAAAGGTAAATCGTGCTTGACTAATCTACTGGAATTTTTTGAGGATGTAACTGGTAGGATAGATAAGGGAGAACCAGTGGATGTGGTGTATTTGGACTTTCAGAAGGCTTTCGAGAAGGTCCCGCATAAGAGATTAGCATGCAAAGTTAAAGCACATGGGATTAGGGGTAAGGTACTGCCTTGGATCGAGAACTGGTTGGCAGACAAGGAAAGAGTTGGAATAAACGGGTCTTTTTCTGAGTGGCAGGCAGTGACTAGTGGGGTACCGCAGGGATTGGTGCTAGGACCCCAGCTATTCACAATATATATTAATGATCTAGACGAGGGAACTAGATGTAATATCTCCAAGTTTCCAGATGACACAAAGCTGGGTGGGCGTGTGTGCTGTGAGGAGGATTTAGAGAAACTCCAGTATGATTTGGACAGGTCGGGTGATTATTCTGCATCTGCCATGCATCTGCCCAATGTGGATAAATGTGAGGTTATCCACTTTGGTGGCAAAAACAGGAAGACAGATTATTATCTGAATGGCAATAGATTGGGAAAAGGGGAAGTGCAACGAGACCTGGGTATCCTTGTGCACCAGTCGCTGAAGGTAAGCATGGAGGTGCAGCAGGTGGTTAAGAAGGCAAATGGTATGTTGGCCTTCATAGCGAGAGGGTTCGAGTACAGGAACAAGGATGTCTTGCTGCAGTTGTACAGGGCCTTGGTGAGACCACACCTTGAGTATTGTGTGTAGTTTTGGTCGCCTTATCTGAGGAAGGATGTTCTTGCCATGGAGGGAGTGCAGCGAAGATTCACCAGACGGAGACCTGGGATGGCAGGAATGACGTATGAAGAGAGATTGGGTCGATTAGGCTTATATTCGCTAGAGTTTAGAAGAATGAGAGGGGATCTCATTGAAACTTATAAAATTCTAACAGGACTAGACAGACTAGATGCAGGAAGGATGTCCCCGATGGCGGGAGAGTCCAGAACCAGGGGTCACAGTCTAAGGATAAGGGGTAAGCCATTTAGGACAGAGATAAGGAGGAATTTCTTCACCCAGTGAGTGGTGAACCTGTGGAATTCTCTACCACAGAAGGCAGTTGAGACCAATTCATTAAATATATTCAAGAAGGAGTTAGATATATTTCTTAAGGCTAAAGGGATCAAGGGATTTGGGGAGAAAGCAGGGACAGGGTACCGAGTTTGGATGATCAGCCATGATCTCATTAAATGGCGGAGCAGGCTTGAGGAGCCGAATGGCCTACTCCTGCTCCTATCTTCTATGTTTCTATGACCAGGAATTTGCTGCTGACGGAAGTGGTGGAAGCGGAGACAGTCAATGTTTTCAAAAGGAAATTAGATAGGCACTTGAGGGAAATAAACTTGCAGGGCTACGGAGATAGAGCGGGGGAATGGGACTGACTGGATCGCTCTAAAGAGAGTCGGCACGGACTCGATGGGCCAAATGGCCTCCTTCTGTGCCGTTATCACTCTATGACTCTATACGATCAGCAACATCCAGCTGTAGGGAAAGCCGGTGCCGTGTGGCGAGGGACCCGGGGTGGGGGTGGGGACAGGGACGGGCAATGCCTCCCATTGTAACCATTTTGTTCTTGCTTGGGATCACAAAGAAAGAAAGTGACCAACAGCGGGTCAGGATCCCACTCTGCGATTATCCCCCCCCAATGCTATCCCACCCGACCATCATCCCACCTCCTCCCCTCCCCGGGGGCACAGAACGATCCCATTCCCTCTCGCTGGACCAGCGTTACCGTGACACCCCGTGGTATCGCAGTCTGACCCACCTGACGCGGGTGGTTTGGTGATTTCGAAGAGGACGGCCCCAGACTCCATGTCACGAATCTTGAACCTCGTGAAATCGATGTTGTAAACGTTGTCCTCGGGGGCGCATAAATAACCTGGGGGGGAATAAATACAGGTCATTCCGCGGAATCACAACCCCAAGGGGCAGAAACTCAGCAACATCCACAGAGCAAAAACACAGCCCACGTTAAAGGAGAAAGAACAAAAACCCCGACCCATCGTCCCGACACCTGACCCCCGACCTAGCGCCCCGAGCCCATCGTCCCGACCCCCGAGCCCCTCCCCACTTGTTCAATCCCCAAGGTTCTCCCGTGTGTATACGACATCCCTGATGTTACCCGTATAGACTCCACCTCCACAACAGATCTGATCAAGGTGAAAACAATGCTCCAGGAAATGAGGGTCATAATCACAGCCCACACATAAATTAGCAAAAGGATGAACTGGAAACTCGGAGTGAAGGGTGAGCATTTATCCAGCGCCTTTAACATAGTAAAACAACCCAAGGCGCTTCACAGCAGCGATTAGCGAACAAAATTTGACATCGAGCCACATAAGGAGATATTAGGGCAGGTGACTAAAAGCTTGGTCAGAGGTCGGTTTTAAGGAACGTCTTAAAGGAGGAGAGAGGTGCGGAGAGGTTTAGGGAGGGAATTCCAGAGCTTAGGGCCCAGGCAGCAGGGGCACAGCCGCCTGTGGTGGAGCGATTAAAATCGGGGGATGCACAAGAGGCTGGAATTGGAGGAAAGCAGAGATCTCGGAGGGTTGTAGGATGTTACAGAGATGGGGAAGGGCGAAGCCATGGAGGGGTTTGATAATGAGGATGATCATTTTAAATTTGAGGTGTTGCTGGACCGGGAGCCAATGTAGGTCAGCGAGCACAGGGGTGATGGGTGAACGGGACTTGGTGCGAGTTAGGACACGGGGCAGCAGAGTTCTGGATGAGCTGAAGTTTACGGAGAGTGGGGGATGGGAGGCCGGCCAGGAGAGCGTTGGAATAATTGAGAGAGAGAGAGAGAGAGAGAGAGAGACAGAGAGCATCGAACAGCAGCAAGAATCTTCCCCGGTAATTAATCGGAGACAGTAATGGAATGGTTTAATTCCGAAAGATCGCCCTCCTCCCCTGCCCCACACTGGACCTAAACTGTCCTGCTGCCTCTGTCTCTCTGTCCGGGAGCTCGGCTAGACCTGCTTCACACTCTCTGCCAGCACTGCCTAGTAGAAGGGGCAGAGTTTTGCTGACCAGGTGTGTTTGGAAACCCCTCAATAAATTCGCTGGGACCAGGTATGCAGCGTGTGAGAGAAGCCGAATCTCACTTGCTTCACGGGACGGTGCTGAGTTGTCCCAGTGATTGAATTTTTTTAAAATCCCGACACTTTACAAAAGAACTTCGAAGAACAAAGTAACTTAAGGGACTCCTCGACACAAAAGCTCAAATGCCTTTATTTTTGCCAACGGACCGGGCATCTTAAAGAGTGGCAGAGAAATCATTTCACACAATTGAACAAAGTGGGTGCAGAACATGGGAACAAGAGGAGGCTATTCGGCCCCTCGAGCCTGTTCCGCCATTCAATCAGGTCCTGGCTGATCTTTACATCAACCCCATTTTCCCGACTTTGCTCCGTATCCCTCGATACCCTTACCCCAAAAAAAATCTATCGATCTCAGTCTGGAAAGCTCCAATTGACCCCCAGCATCCACAGCTTTTGGGGGAGAGAGTTCCAGATTTCCACCACCCTTTGTGTGAAGAAGTGCTTCCCGACATCTCCCCTGAACGGCCTGGCTCTACATAAGAACATAAGAAGTAGGAGCAGGAGTAGGCCATACGGCCCCTCGGACCTGCTCCGCCATTCAATAGGATCATGGCTGATCCAAACCTAGACTCACGTCCACTTCCCTGCCCTCTTCCCGTAACCCCTAATTCCCTTATCTGCTAGGAAACTGTCTATCTCCGATTTATATCTATTTAATAATGTTGCAGCTTCCACAGCTCTCTGGGGTAGCAAATTCCATAGATTTACTACCCTCTGAGTAAAGAAGTTTCTCCTCTTCTCAGTTTTGAAAGGGCAGCCCCTTATTCTAAGATTATGCCCCCTAGTTCTAGTCTCACCCATCAGTGGAAACATCCTCACCGCATCCACCCGATCAATCCCCCTCACAATCTTATATGTTTTGATAAGATCGCCTCTCATTCTTCTGAACTCCAATGGAGTAGAGGCCCAACTTACTCAACCTTTCCTCATAAGTCAATCCCCTCATCTCCGGAATCAACTGAGTGAACCTTCTCTGAACCGCCTCGAGAGCAAGTATATCTTTTCTTAAATATGGAAACCAAAACTGCACGCAGTATTCCAGGTGTGGCCTCACCAATACCCTGTATAACTGCAGCAAGACTTCCCTGTTTTTATACTCCATCCCCCTTGCAATAAAAGCCAAGATTCCATTGGCCTTCCTGATCACCTGCTGCACCTGCATACTAACTTTTTGTGTTTCATGCACCAGGACCCCCAGATCCCTTTGTATTGTAGCACATTGCAGTTTCTCTCCATTTACAGGAAACTTTCTGGTATCCGGCATGGACGGGACCGACGTGGTGCCGGTTCAGCAACAATTCCGGATAACCAAACGCTATAGTGAAAGATACGGACCTTAGAGCTCCGTATGAAGCAACAAACCCTGTTGCTTAGCAACAGCTTCAGAACAACGTCCACAAGTTGCAAGCGTCTCTGTAGCTTAGCAAAAGCTGCAGCCAAACCCTTGCCTTCCTCAATTTGTTGCTGTGCAAGTAATAAAAGTTATATAAGTTAGCTAAAACTGACTCCTGAATTTTGCCGGTTAACCGACATTTCCGGTTATTTAGGGGCCGGTTAATCGAAAGTTTCCTGTAGATAATAACTTGCTCTTTGATTTTTTCTGCCAAAGTGCATAACCTCACACTTTCCAACATTATATTCCATCTGCCAAATCTCCGTCCACTCACTTAGCCTGTCTATGTCCTTCTGCAGGTTTTTTATGTCCTCCTCACTCACTGCTTTCCCTCCCATCTTTGTATCGTCGGCAAACTTGGATATGTTGCACTCGGTCCCTTCCTCCAAATCATTAATATAGATTGTAAAGAGTTGGGGTCCCAGCACTGACCCCTGCGGAACACCACTAGTTACTGATTGCCAGCCCGAGAATGAACCATTTATCCCAACTCTTTGTTTTCTGTTAGATAGCCAATCTTCCACCCATGCCAGTATATTACCCCCAATCCCGTGATTTTTTATCTTGATCAGTAATCTTTTGTGTGGCACCTTGTCAAATGCCTTTTGGAAGTCCAAATACACCACATCCACTGGTTCCCCTTTATCCACCCTGTATGTTACGTCCTCGAAGAATTAGAGCAAATTTGTCAAACATGACTTCCCCTTCATAAAACCACGCTGACTCTGTCCTATTAAATTATGTTTATCCAAATGCTCTGTTACTGTTTCCTTAATAATGGACTCCAACATTTTACCAACCTACTTCCCTTCTTAAATAAGGGTATAACATTAGCAGTTTTCCAATCTGCCGGGACCTTTCCTGAGTCCAGGGAGTTTTGGAAAATAATCACCAATGCATCCACAATCCCTACCGCTACTTCTCTCAAGACCCTAGGATGTAGGCCATCAGGTCCGGGGGATTTATCCGCCTCAAGTCCCATTATTTTACCGAGTACCACCTCCTTAGTGATTTTAATCGTGTTTAGCTCCTCCCCCCCCCCCCCCCATTGCCCCCTGTTTGTCCAGTGTTGGGATATTTTTAGTGTCCTCTACTGGGTTCAGCGTCTTTGCCATCTCCATGTTCCCCACCACTAGTTGCCCGGTCTCATCCTCTAAGGGACCAACGTTCACTTTAGCCACCCTTTTTCTTTTTATATAGCTGTAGAAACTCTTGCTATCTGTTTTTATATTTTTTGCTAGTTTACTTTCATAATCTATCTTCCCTTTCTTAATTAATCTTTTAGTTATTCTTTGCTGGCTTTTAAATGCTTCCCAATCTTCTATCCTCCCACTAGATTTGGCTACTATATATGTCCTTGTTTTCAGTCGGATACTATCCTTTATTACTTTACTAAGCCACGGATGGCTGTCTTTTCTTTTACTCCCCTTTTTCCTCAGTGGAATATATTTTTCTTGAAAGATGTGAAATATCTCCTTGAATGTAGACCACTGCTCTTGTACCGTCTTACACTTTAATCTGTTTTCCCAGTCCACTTTAGTCAATTCTATTCTCATACCTTCATAGTCTCCTTTATTTAAGCTCAGTACGCTGGTTTGAGATCGAACTCTCTCACCCACAAACTGAATTTGGAATTCAACCATATTATAGTCACTCATTCCAAGGGGATCCTTTACTAGGACATTTTTTATTAATCCTGTCTCATTACACAGGACCAGATCTAAGATTGCCTGCCCCCTGGTTGGTTCAGTTACATACTGCTCAAGGAACCCATCCCTAATACACTCTATGAACTCTTCCTCAAGGCTGCCATGCCCAATTTGATTAGTCCAGTCAATATGAAAGTTAAAATCCCCCATGATTATAGCTGTTCCCTTATTACAAGCCCCAACTATTTCTTGACTTATACTCCGACCAAGAGTTGCAACTGTTAGGAGGCCTATAGACTACGCCCACTAGTGACTTTTTCCCCTTATTATTCCTTATCTCCACCCAAACTGTTTCACTATCCTGATCCTTTGACCCAATATCATTTCTGACTATTGCAGTGATTCCATCCTTGATTAACATAGCAACCCCACCTCCCTTTCCTTCCTGTCTGTCCTTCCTAATTGTCAAATACCCTTGTATGTTTAGTTCCCAGTCATGATCATCTTGCAGCCATGTTTCCGTAATGGCCACCAGATCATAACCATGTGTAGTTATTTGTACCGTCAACTCGTCTATTTTGTTACGAATGCTGCGTGCATTCAGATAAATAACTTTCAAATATGTTTTCTGACAATTTATTCCTGTTTTTAACCCCTTTTACTACTTTACCTTTATCATCATACATTCTGTCCCTTCCTGACACGCTCTGGTTTTTAATTCCCCCATTGCTACCTTGCTCTATTGCCTTCTCCGCTGTCATTTTTATTTTTCGCTTTCTTAAAACCTCCCCCCCACTAATTAGTTTAAAGCCCTCTCAACAGCCCTAGTTATTCGAATCGCCAGGATTCTAGCTCTAATTTTAAGGTTCTGCCGCCCCCCACCAGAGGAAATAGTTTCTCTGTATTGACCCTATCAAATCCTTTAATCATCTTAAACACCTCGATTAGATCAGCCCTTAATCTTCTAAACTCCAGGGAATACAAGCCCAGTCTGTGCAACCTGTCCTCGGAATTTAACCCTTTTAGCCCCGGGTATCGATCTGGTGAATCTACGCTGCTCCCCCTCCGAGGCCAGTATATCCTTCCTGAGGTGTGGGGCCCAGAACTGAACGCTGTATCGAGCTCAGTGTTCATTGCTTTTCCCCTCACGCCACTGATCAGGAAGTCTTTCCACATTACAGGCACTGTATAAACACATGTTGTTGTTGCGAGGGTGGGGGAGGCAATAGTGCACCGAGACCACCATACACCCCGAAGCACTAACCTGTCCCCTCCCAGCCCGAGGGCTGCACACCACAGCTCAGGTTAATGGGTGCTGGGTGGCGGGTGTGCGCGGTGTAACTGCAGACAGATTCTGGTCCAACACTGATCACCTGGCCAGGTTGCTGAGTTCCAATTCCCCGCAATATCGCGATGGGAGGATTTCAAACCATCACCAAGGCAGAGGCTGAAAGGAGCATTGATCACAGCCGGGCGTTACACACACGCGCATCCGCACCCCCCGTCTCACAGACAAAGGGAACGGCAGAGGGCGGTGTGATCCCTGCCGCCCACCCCAGGTTTACCGAGGTTGTTGGCGAATTGCTCAGGGAGTTGAAAGGGGAGCCGTGCGCGTGTCTGAGCGCGGAGCGGGGAAGGTCTGATCTCAGAGGCTCACCTGTCCTGCGCTGAGAGTCTCTGCTTAAATTGAAACGGCGAGCAGATTGAGGGGATAATGAGATTGCTCGCTGATTTAAGCTGGTGCTGCAGCTGAAAGTGTGTGGCTGCCCAGTCAGGATAAACAGCCCGCATCCCCCCCAGTCTGGTCTCCCTCAGTACTGCCCCTCCGACAGTGCAGCGCTCCCTCGGTACTGCCCCTCCGACAGTGCAGCGCTCCCTCGGTACTGCCCCTCCGACAGTGCGGCGCTCCCTCGGTACTGCCCCTCCGACAGTGCGGCGCTCCCTCGGTACTGCCCCTCCGACAGTGCGGCGCTCCCTCGGTACTGCCCCTCCGACAGTGCGGCGCTCCCTCAGTACTGCCCCTCCGACAGTGCGGCGCTCCCTCAGTACTGCCCCTCCGACAGTGCGGCGCTCCCTCAGTACTGCCCCTCCGACAGTGCGGCGCTCCCTCAGTACTGCCCCTCCGACAGTGCGGCGCTCCCTCAGTACTGCCCCTCCGACAGTGCGGCGCTCCCTCAGTACTGCCCCTCCGACAGTGCGGCGCTCCCTCAGTACTGCCCCTCCGACAGTGCGGCGCTCCCTCAGTACTGCCCCTCCGACAGTGCGGCGCTCCCTCAGTACTGCCCCTTCGACAGTGCAGCACTCCCTTAGTACTGCCCCTCCAAAAGCGCGGCGCTCCCTCAATACTGATTAATGTCAGGAACATGTTGTTCACACGGAGCGCAGGTCACTGAATGAACTCCAGATCGGATCATGGAGGCAAAAAACCTCGCAATCATTTCAAGAGTGGTTGGACGCAATTATGGGAGCGGGGACTAGGACCTTTCAAGATGGATGAGCTTGCGTTGGCCCAACGCTCTTCGTGGTATTGGTTCGTGTGCCTGCCTTGCTGTGGCAGAATGGGGAATGAGCCGGAGAGCTTCCCACTTGACACTGCGCCAGGACCCCAAGGGTTAAAGAGCGGCTGGTGACTCACCATCGCCCCCTGGCCCTGCCGGCAAGTCTAGCTGCCTGGGCTCGCAGCAGAAACACGGAGTAATCTCACAGATAAGCTACTGGTTATTTATACCACCCTGCAGATTATGGACAGCCTGCATCAACCTCCTGCCTTTTAGCAGCAATGTGTGAGCCGGGCTCGAGGTGACTGCATGGGCTTCCTGTGGGCAGAGCTGCCCAGACGCTGCTCAGCAGAATCCCCAGAATAAGAGCAGTCCTGGTGAGTTAATTCTTTCATGGCTGCTCTAGACATTGCCATGGAGCCCGAGAGCTCTGGGCTGCGAGTTTAATGAGGCTCTGAACGGCAGGCAGGTCGATGAATACCCTGCCTGTTTTAAGTGAGACCTATGTTTTTGTGTTTGTCAAACATCTCACTTGGATTGATTTTTACTGATGACCTGCTGTCTGGGAGGGAAACACAAGTGCCCGTTTTTTGTTGTTGTGCACAGCAAGATCCCACAAACATCGACGAGGCGGGAGAACCAGTTTATCCCGTGTGGGGTTTTTTTGGTGGCCTAGTTCGAGGGTGGGATGTGGGCCAGGACACCGGGAGAACTCCCTGCTCCTCTTCAAAATGTGCCGTGGGGATCTTTAGCATCCGTTTCTCAGACAGATGTTAAACCCGAGGCCCCGTCTGCCCACTCAGGTGGGCAAAAGATCCCACAGCCAGTATTTAAAGAGGAGCAGGGGAGTTCTCCCCGGTGTCTCAGGGCCAATACTTATCCCTCAATCAACATCAAGAACAGATTATCTGGTCATTATCACATTGCTGTTTGTGGGATCTTGCTATACACATCAGGCTGCCGCGTTTCATAAGAACATAAGAATTAGGAGCAGGAGTCGGCCATTCGGTAAGATCATGTCTGATCTTCTACCTCATCTCCACTTTCCTGCACTATCCCCATATTCCTCGATTCAATTCAAATCGCTTTATTGGCATGACAAGATACATCTTATGTTGCCAAAGCATCGAAAAACATTCATGAACACATAAATACAGATCTATCCATACAGTGTATAAACAGATATATCCCTGAGTGTATAAATATACATTCATATAATTTGTATATACTCTTCTTATATTTAGTGGTTGTCCCTCTGTTTATGGCAAGCTGTAACATAGTGTGCCGCTAAGGTTACACAATTTCTCTCTTCCCCTAGTAGGTATGGGAGTTTTTGGTCGTCATTCAAATTTCTGAATTCCGGGCATATTTTTGTGAATTTTGGGTAGAAATTCTCCCTTATGCCCGGATATTTTCTACAAGCTGTGAGGAAGTGCATCTCTGTCTCCACCACTCCCTGACTGCAGTGAGAGCATATCCTGTCCTCTCTTGGTAGCCGGGTCTGCCTGTGTCTACCTTTTTCGATCGCCAGGCTATGTTCACTAAGTCTGTACATTGTCAAGGTTTTTCTCAGTTTGCTATCCTTTACCATGGTCAGGTAATCAGCCATGTTGTAGTGTCTGTTTAGGGCCAAGTAGCAATTGAGTTTGTTTTGGGTTTTTGTTGTTTCTGCCCAATATGACATATTTTTCCTTTTGCTTAGTGACGATTGTGTTGGGTCGAATTCTTTGTGTTACGCTGTCACTGTCCTGGGGCTGGTTATTGTTAGTAGTGACTTCACGGAGTCCCAGGACTAGTTGACTGAGGGTATTCTTCTTTATGGTCCTCTCTTGGCATTTCAGGGCTTCGTAATGACAGCAGTGGGGGTTGCTCATTTTCAGGTGTTTCCAAAATTTGGTGGCTCTTTTTTGGATAGTGATTATTAATCCCCTAGTGCCCAAAAATCTATCGATCTCTGTCTTGAATATACTCAACAACTGAGCCTCCACAGCCCTCTGGGGTATAGAATTCCAAAGATTCACCACCCTCCGAGTGAAGAAATTTCTCCTCATCTCGGTCCTAAAATGGCCAACCTCTTATTCTGAGACTGTGACCCCTGGTTCTAGACTCCCCAGCCAGGGGAAACATCCTCCCTGCATCTACCCTGTAAGAATTTTATATGTTTCAATGAGATCACCTCTCATTCTTCTAAATTCTAGAGAATATTGGCCTAGTCTACTCAATCTGTCCTCATAGGACAATCCCCCCATCCCAGGAATCAGTCTGGTGAACCTTCGTTGCACTCCCTCTATGGCAAGTACAGGAAACTCCCTTTTAACCGGCACCTAAATATCCGGAAATCTCTCTTGAACCAGCAAAATTCAGGAATAGGTTCAGGTAAGTTTTACTATATATTAGTGGCCGTGTAACCAGGGTTCCTGGGTCTGTGGCCGTGTAACCGGGACTCCTGCACAAGTGCTGTGTAACCGGGGCTCCTGCACCTGTGGCCGTGTACGGGGCTCTCGTACCTTGGTAAGTATACCTCTCTGTAATCCGGACTTTTTGATCAACCGGCACCACGCCGGTCCCGGATAAAAAAAAGTTTCCTGTATATTGTTCCTTTGGTAAGGAGACCAAGAGTGTACACAATACTCCAGGTGCGGTTTCATCAGGGCCCTACATAATTACTGCAAGACTTCTTTACTCTTGTACTCCAATCCTTTTGTAATAAAAGTTAACATACCATTTGCTTTCCTAATTGCTTGCTGTACCTACGTTAACTTTCAGTGATTCGTGTACAAGGACACTCAAGTCCCGCTGAACAGCAACATTTCCCAATCTCTCACCATTTAAAAAATATTCTGCTTTTCTATTTTTCCGACCAAAGTGGTGGATAACTTCACATTTTAACAGATTATATCCCATCTGCCATGTTCTTGCCCACTCACTTAACCTATATAATTGGCAAATGAAGTTCAACACAGATAAATGTGAGGTATTACATTGTGGTAGGAAGAATAGGGAGGTCACGAGTCTGGATGGGGTAGAAGAACAAAGGGATCTCGGAGTACAAATACACAAATCACTAAAAGTTGCTGTAATGATCAATAACATGTCATTCTATAGTGGACACTAGGTGGAACCGTAGAGCTGTATATAGCTGTATGTATAAGACTACACTACCCAGCTGTATATATATTAAGACTACATTACCCATGAGGCACTAGGCTACCCACAAGGCAGCAGTCAAAATGGAAGCCTCTACAGATACAGTACCTAGTCCACATGTGCTCAATAAAAGTGTCTAGCAAAAGCTAGCTGTGTTCATAATAAGAATGTCTATTTATTAATGAACATAATATGGTACCAGAGTGGTGAAGATCTGCTGAAAATTGTGAAAAGCGACATGGAGAATTTGAAGCCACCAGAGCGTTTGAAACTCACAGAAAAAATCGACTACAATTGGCAGACTTTTAAACAGCAATTCGAACTCTACATTGCAGCCATCGGATTCGGTATGAAGCCAGACGCAAGGAAGATAGTGTTGCTGCTTACGGTTGCAGGCCCACAGGCGATAGAGGTATTTAATACATTTGTATTTAATCCAGTGGAGAACAGAGACAAATTAGACGATGTGCTACAGAAATTTGATGCACATTGTTCTCCCAAAAAGAATGAGACGTATGAAAGATACATCTTCCGCTCTCGGACACAGCAACAAAATGAGACTTTTGATAGCTTTATAACTGATCTGAAACTGAAAGCACAGACATGTAATTTCTCTGAGCTCAAAGCATCCATGATTCGTGACCAGATTGTGTTTGGTATTCATGATAAAAAAAGTCAGGGAACGTCTGTTGAGAGAAACCGAACTAAATTTGGAAAATGCGGTGAAAATATGCCAAGCCAGCGAGCTAGCTCGTAAGCACGCGAAGACTTTCAGTGAAATCAATAATGATGCAATTCTAATGAGTGATAATGCTGCTGTCGGTGCTGTGTCCTACAAGGGGAAGAAACGTGGGCAGAACAGAAATGAAAAGCAATCGGAGGATGAAATTTTTAATTGTAAACGCTGTGGTTACAAACACCAGCTAAAACAATGCCCAGCGTTTGGAAAAATGTGCATAAAGTGTAATGGAAAGAATCACTTTGCCAAACAATGCTTTTCAAAAGTAAAAACTAAGAAAGGGCAACGAGTTAATGTAATTGAGGACACTGATTTAAGTGAGAGATTTTTTGTAGGAATGGTGTCATGTGATGATATCAAAAAAGATACAGAAAATGTGCAGCCCTCAGAAATGGACAATGCTGAACATAAAGTCAATGCAGTAAAAGTGGACAAATGGATGATCCCACTGCAGATAAATGGAGCATTAGTTACATTGAAACTGGACACTGGGGCAAAAGCAAACTTAATCAGTATGAGTGACATAAAAAATATGAAAGAAAAGCCCAAAATACAGAAAAAGTCAGTACTACTGAAGGACTATAATGGACAGAAAATAGATAGCTTAGGTGTATGCAGACTTAAAGTGACAGTCAAAGACAAAGTGCATCATCTCATGTTTTCTGTTGTGGCTGAAAGACTTGATTCGATACTAGGTGACAAAGCTTGTGAAGACTTAGAACTGGTCAAGAGAGGCTACCGTATAAACTGTGCCATAAGCAGACCAGATGACTCAGGTGATGAAGCAGAGAGTCCATCAAGGATGAAAAGGCCAAAGGGTATCCATGTCTTCAAAAAGTCTAGTTTCTCCAAGAAGAAAGAAAAAGACTTTAAGGTCAAAGAGAAGCCAAAGGAAGAAAAGCACAAAGAGGAAAAACACAAGGAGAAAAAGTCCAAAAATATAACCGCAGCAGATGTTGTTAAGCAGTGGAAAGAGAAAAAGAAAAAGAAGAAGCCTGCACCAGAGCAGGAAGCAGTTCCGGTGGATACTCCTTCTTCCCTCAGGCCAATCTTTGGTGTTCCATTAGCCGAGGCTGCTGAGAGGACTATGCTGTATGATGGGATCCAGCTGCCAGCAGTTTTTCGAGAGTGCATTGACTACATTGAGAGTTATGGCATGAAGAGTGAAGGAAACACTGAAACCCTCTCCAAGCAAAGATCGCAAGGAGACCTTGATCTATACAAGAGCAGATTGATGACAATGCCGCAACTGCATCTTGTCATTCACCGCCAGAACAATCTCATGAAGACACATCAGACTTACCCGTGTTGAGAAGATCCACACGTGAAGTAAAAAAGCCTGATAGACTTAATCTTTGAGTACAATGTAAAGCTTTGAAAATGTGTTGACTGTTTTGAAAATGTTTATGTTTATAGAGCACTAACAAAAGTGTTACTGATATTATCTTTATTGTTTTCTTGAAAGTTGACTGATATTGATTTTGTTAAACCTCAAAGAAAGGGGGATGTAATGATCAATAACATGTCATTCTATAGTGGACACTAGGTGGAGCTGTAGAGCTGTATATAGCTGTATGTATAAGACTACACTACCCAGCTGTATATATATTAAGACTACATTACCCATGAGGCACTAGGCTACCCACAAGGCTGCAGTCAAGATGGAAGCCTCTACAGATACAGTACCTAGTCCACATGTGCTCAATAAAAGTGTCTAGCAAAAGCTAGCTGTGTTCATAATAAGAATGTCTATTTATTAATGAACATAACAGTTGCGACACAGGTTAGCAAGGCCATAAAAAAAGCAAACCAAGCACTAGGGTTTATTTCTAGAGGGATAGAATTGAAAAGTAGGGAAGTTATGCTAAACCTGTATCGAACCTTGGTTAGACCACACTTAGAGTAACTGCGTACAGTTCCGGTCGCTATATTATAAAAAGGATATAGAGGCACTGGAGAGGGTGCAGAGAAGATTTACAAGGATGTTACCAGAAATGCGAGGGTATACCTATCAGGAAAGGATGAACAGGCTGGGTCTCTTTTCTCTTGAAAAAAGGCTGAGGGGTGACCTAATAGAGGTCTTGAAAATTACGAAAGGTTTTGATAGAGTGGATAGAGAGAGAATGTTTCCATTTGTGGGGAAGAGCATAACTAGAGGCCATCAATATAAGATAGTCACCAAGAAATCCAATAGGGAATTCAGGAGAAACTTCTTTACCCAGAGAGTGGTGAGAATGTGGATCTCGCTACCACAGGGAGTGGTTGAAGTGAATAGTACAGATGTATTTAAGGGGAGGCTAGACAGCATATGAGGGAGAAGGGAATAGAGGGTTATGCTGATAGTTAGATGAGGAAAGACGGGAGGAGGCTCTTGTGGAGCATAAACGCCGGCATGGACTGGTTGGACCGAATGGCCTGTTTCTGGGCCGTATATCCTATGTAATCCATCTATATCCCTTTGCAGCCTCTGTGTCCTCCTCAAAATTTACTTTCCCACCTAGCTTTGTAACGTTAGCAAACTTGGATACATTACACTCAGTCCCCTCATCTAAGTCATTGATGTAGATTGTGAATAGCTGAGGCCCAAGCACTGATCCTTGCGGCACCCCACTCGTTACAGCCTGCCAACCCGAAAATGACCCGTTTATTCCTATGCTCTGTTTTCTGTATGTTAACCAATCCTCAATCCAAGCTAGTATATTACCCCCAATCCCATTAGAGAGTGTTTGAAGACCAGGACCTCAAACCCAGCACTAAGCTCATGGTCTACAGAGCAGCAGTGATCCCGCCCTGCTGTATGCCTCAGAGACATGGACCATGTACAGCAGGCACCTCAAAGCACTGGAGAGATACCACCAACGCTGCCTCCGCAAGATCCTGCAAATACATTGGCAGGATAGGCGCACCAACGTCAGTGTTCTTGCTCAGGCCAACATCCCCAGCATTGAAGCTTTGACCACGCTCAATCAGCTCCGATGGACGGGTCACATTGTCCGCATGCCCGATGAGACTCCCAAAACAAGCGCTCTACTCGGAGCTCCGGCACGGCAAGAAAGCCCCAGATGGGCAGAGGAAACGCTTCAAGGATACCCTCAAAGACTCCTTGAAAAAGTGTAACATCCCCACCGACGCCTGGGAATCCCTGGCCCAAGACCGCACAAAGTGGAGGAGAAGCATCCGGGAAGGCGCCAAACACCTCGAGTCTCTTCGCCGGGAGCAAGTGGAAGCCAAGCGCAGGCAGCTCAAGGAGCGCACATCAACCCAAGCACCCCACCCACCCGCCCCTTCAACCACCGTCTGCCCCACCTGTGACAGAAACTGCAGGTCCCGCATTGGATTCATCAGTCACCCGAGAACTCATTTTTAATGTGGAAGAAAGTCATCCTCGGTTCCGAGGAACTGCCTAAGAAGATATTACCCCCAATCCCATTAGTCCTAATTTTATGTAATAACCTCTTGTATGGCACCTTATCCAATGCTTTCTGAAAATCCAAACACACTGCAACCACTGGTTCCCCCTTATCTATTCTGCTAGTTATAACCTCAAAAAAGATTTGTCAAACACGATTTCCCTTTCATAAATCCGTGTTGACTCTGCCCAATCATAGTGTGATTTTCTAAGTGCCCTGTTACCACGTCCTTAATAATAGATTCTAGCATTTTCCCTACCACTGATGTCAGGCTAACTGGTCTGTAGTTCCCCGTTTTATCTCTCCCTCCTTTCTTGAATAGTGGGGTTACATTTGCTACCTTCCAGACCATTCCAGAATCTAGAGAATTCTGGAAGATCAAAACCAATGCATCCACTATCTCTGTAGCTACCTCTTTTAAAACCCTAGGATGTAGGCCATCAGGTCCAGGGGATTTATCAGCTTTCAGTCCCATTAATTTCTCCAGTACTATTTCTTTACTAATACGAATTTCTTTCAGTTCCTCATTCTCGCCAGACCCTTGGTTGTCCACTATTTCCGGAATGTTTTCTGTGTCTTCTTCCATGAAGACAGATACAAAGTATTTGTTTAATGTCTCTGCTATTTCCTTATTCCCCATTATAATTTCTCCTATCTCTGCCTGTAAGGGACCCACGTTTACCTTCATTAATCTCTTCCTTTTTACACACCTACTTAAGCTTTTACAATCTGTTTTTATGTCTCTTGCTAGTTAACTTTCATATTCTATTTTCTCTCTATCAATTTCTTGGTCCTCCTTTGCCGAATTCTAAAATCCTTCAAATCCTCAGGCTTACTACTCTTTTTGGCAGCATTATAAGCCTCTTTCTTTAATCGAATACTATCTTTAACTTCTCTTGTTAGCCACAGTTGGATCATTTTTCCCATGGGGTTTGGGAATGTATATTCATTAAATGTTTGCCATTGCTTGTCTACCGTCATATCTTTTAATCCAGTTTCCTACATTAAAACAGTGACTACACTTCAAAAAGTACTTCATTGGCTGTAAAGCACTTTTGGGGTGTCCAAAGGTCGTAAAAGGCGCTATAGAAATGCAAGTTCTTGCTTTTTAATGTCCACCTGAGGGGGTAGATGAGGCCTCGGTTTATCGCCTCATCCGATAGATGGCCCCTCCGACAGAGCAGCGCTCCCTCAGTACTACCCCTCCGACAGTGCGGCGCTCCCTCAGCACTGCCCCTCCGACAGAGCAGCGCTCCCTCAGTACTGCCCCTCCAACAGTGCAGCGCTCCCTCAGCACTGCCCCTCCGACAGTGCGGCACTCCCTCAGTACTGATCCTCCGACAGAGCAGCGCTCGCTCAGTACTGCCCCTCCAACAGTGCAGTGCTCCCTCAGTACTGCCCCTCCGACAGTGCGGCGCTCCCTCAGTACTGATCCTCCGACAGTGCAGCGCTCCCTCAATACTGCCCCTCCGACAGTGCGGCACTCCCTCAGTACTGCCTCTCCGAGTGTCAGCCTGGATTTTGTGCTCTAGTCTCTGGAGTGGGACTCGAACCCACAACCTTCTGGCTCAGAGGCAAGAGAGGCAGAGCGAGAGGCACCCACTGAGCCATGGCTGACACTGAATGCAAGCCAGAGTATTTAAATTCTGACGAAGGGCCACACCGGAAGCGTTCCCGGTTTGTTTCTGATGCTCGTGTTCTCCTGCGGATTTCCAGCATTTTTTTTTTTTAAAGTTTGTCACAGAATATTATCATACTTAAGAAGCTCGTGACAGATTCGATACTGAACCAACTTTCTCATTATTTGGAAGTGAAATTGAATCGTCCTGCTTGGACCGGCCTGGGCATCGAGAGTTCGGGGTGAAAGGTCGGCGTGACGATGGGTGCCGAGAGCAAAATTGCCAGAGAGAGCCCCCTTTCTTCCGCTAATGATCTTTCTCTGCCGGGACGGGGCAGAGCAGGGGCTCCTGGGGTTTACTGGTACGAGGCAGGAATCGGAGAACTGAGGGTTGAGCCCCACTCCTCAGCCCAACGCACCCCAGCGACACTGGGCAGGAGCTGGACTTAATCTGAAGCCTTGGTCTCAAATACGGAGTTGGGAAGAAGCCCCGAATGGAGGATAATCCCCCTGCCTCTGTCTATTCTGGGAGCAAGAGATTTAATCAGTTTACACTGGCGTGCAGCAACTTGCTGCTTTGAGACTCGAAAGCATCGTCTCGCCTCTTGCTGCAGGTCTGCCCCGTGCAAGCAGCAATTGGATCCCTGCGCTCGCTCTAATCTGAAGTTAAGCAGGTTTGGATTTAGGCTTGTAATGAGGTAAATCTGTCTAATAAAAGGAATGAGAAATTCTGCTCTAATCCTCATGCTGTGAAGCCCAGGATCACCAGCAGCGAGATCCTCAGCCACCTGGTACAACTGACCTCACGTCGCTCGATGTAACCTGTCCTCAGAGATTCGATGCAGAGACTACATTAAAAAAGATTAAACTCTCAGCACCAGAGACGGCAGAGGAACTTGTAGGGGGTACAGTGATGTAGTGGTTCTGTTACAGAGGAACATGTAGGGGATAGAGTGATGTAGTGGGTCTGTTACAGAGGAACATGTAGGGGATAGAGTGATGTAGTGGTTCTGTTACAGAGGGACATGTAGGGGATAGAGTGATGCAGTGGGTCTGTTACAGAGGAACATGTAGGGGATAGAGTGATGTAGAGGGTCTGTTACAGAGGAACATGTAGGGGATAGAGTAATGTAGTGGGTCTGTTACAGAGGAACATGTAGGGGGTACAGTAATGTAGTGGGTCTGTTACTAGACTGATAATCCAGAGAACGGGGGCTCAGCTCACGCCATGGGCAGTTTGAGAATTTGATTCAGTTTTTAAAAATCGTAGAATCACACAGCACAGAAGGAGGCCATTCGGCCCATCGTGCCTGTGCCGGTCTTTGAAAGAGCTCTCCAATTAGTCCCACTCCCCGCTCTTTCCCCATTGCCCTGCAAATTTTTTCTTTTCAAGTATTTATCCAATTCCCTTTTGAAAGTTGCTGTTGAATCTGCTTCCACCGCCCTTTCAGGCAGCGCATTCCAGATCACAACAACTCGCTGTGTAAAAACATTCTCATCATCTCCCCTCTGGTTCTTTTGCCAATCAACTTGAATCTGTGTCCTCTGGTTACCGACCCTCCTGCCACTGGGAACAGTTTCTCTCTATCAAAACCCCTCATGATTCTGAACACTTCTATTAAATCTCTTAATCTTCTCTACTCTAAGGAGAACAACCCCAGCTTCTCCAGTCTCTCTCCACGTACCGAAGTCCCTCAGCCCTTGAACCGTTCTGGTAAATCTCCTCTGCACCCTCTCCAAGGCCTTGACATCCTTCCTAAAAAAAAATTAAAATCACAGTGCCAGAGAGAGCAGAGGAGCTTGTGGTGTACGGGAGTTCAGTGGTTCCGTTACTGGACTAACAGTCCAGAGAATGCGCGCTCAAATCGCGCCGAACAGTTTGAGAATTTGAATTCAGTTTTGAAAAATCTGGAAATAAAAAGCTGGGATCAGTAAAAGTGATAACACCGACCTGGTCGTCTCTCACCTGCCCTCTGAAACGGCCGCCCGGGCCGCTCAGTTGCATCAAACCAGGAGATGGGCAATAAATGTCGGCCTTGCCAGCGACGCCCACATCGCGGGAATGAACAAACACATTTGTTTCTTTAACAGAGTCCACTGAGCAGAATGGAGCGAGCTAGTGTTTCGATGCTGCACTCGCTGCGGGCGTCAACATCATGGAATCGATTCACGATCATATCCCTGTTCCCGGGTCTGTCCTGCTCCAGGCGAAGTGGGCGTTAGCAGCAGGTTAGCTGGGGCCACGGGGTGGGGGGGGGGGGGTGGGGGGGAAGAGAAGCGAGAGTCCGCGGTCTGACCGTTTCCCCCAGGCAGGATGGTCCAGTCACCCTGGGTGTCTTCTACAGTTACTGACAGATTGAGACAGGCCCACTGCAGCAGACGTAAGTGGGGCTCAAATCCTACCCCACAACCAGACATTTATTCCCATGTAGCATCACCCACTGCAACTGTACAGCACCAACAACAACTTCTAATTATACAGCGCCTTTAACATAGCAAGCTGTCCCAAGGCACTTCACAGGAGCTTTATCAAACAAAATTTGACACCGAGCCACATAAGGAGATGAGATGGGTTTTAAGGAGCGTCTTAAAGGAGGAGAGAGAGAGAGAGAGAGAGAGACCGTGAGGCGGAGAGGTTTAGGGAGGGAATTCCAGAGCTTGGGGCCCAGGCAGCTGAAGGCACGGCCGCCAATGGTGGAGCGAATAAAAATCGGGGATGCGCAAGAGGCCAGAATTGGAGGAGCGCCGAGATCTCGGAGGGTTGTAGGGCTAGAGGGGGTTACCAAGATAGGGCAGCTTGAGACAGGCCCCACAGCTGCAGATGGTCGCGTCACGTACAATGCCACCCAGTCTCCTTGTCACTCTACAGATCCCTTGTGTCCCCACTAGTCCTACGTCTCTCGGTGATCTGGCCGATTTCCCCCCTTCTTACTCCGTGGCACTGAGTCCAACGATCGCGCTCCCACCGCAGCCTCTGCCCCGACTCGGGGGGACATCTGGGGTTGGGCAATAGGCGCAGCCTTGCATAGAATGTATGGCACGGAAACTGACCATTCGGCCCAACTGGTCCGTGCCGGTGTTTATGCTCCACACGAGCCTCCTCCCACCCTTCATCTAGCCCGATCCTTCTGTTCCTTTCTCCCTCATATGCTTATCTAGCTTCTCCTTAAAGGCATCTGTGCTATTCGCCTCAACCACTCCCGGTGGTAGCGAGTTCCACATTCTCACCACTCTCTGGGTGAAGAAGTTTCTCCTGAATTCCCCATTGGATTTATTAGTGACTCCCTTATATTTATGGCCCCTAGTTCTGGTCTCCCCCCCCCACCCTCCCCAAGTGGAAACAGTTCTACCTCTACCCTATCAAACCCTTTCATAATTCCAAAGACCTCCATCGGGTCACCCCTTAGCCTTCTCTTTTCTAGAGAAACGAGCCCCACCTTTGCCAGTATCTCCTACATCCCGAGAACAAATTTTTAATAAAACTCAGCACAGACCAGAAATCAAACCAGAGACATTTCTGACCTCTGGTTCAGTACCAGATCGGCGAGTCCATTCGTTCAGACAATTACCAGGGGCCACTGATGTGATTTACACGGGAACGAGTCTGTCTGGACCAGTCTCGGAGACGTGATGGGTCCAGGCTTGTATCTCCCCATCTTGTGTGTTTTGTTGAAAACACTGGTTCGACCCCAGCTGGAGTATTGTGTCCAATTCTGGGCACCGCACTTTAGGAAGGACGTGAAGGCCTTGGAGCGGGTGCAGAAAAGATTTACAGGAATAGCTCCACGGATGAGGGACTTCAGTTATGTGGATAGACTGGAGAAGCTGGGGTTGTTCCCCTAAGAGCAGAGAAGGTTAAGAGGAGATTTGATCGAGGTGTTCAAAATCATGAGGGGTTTAGATAAAGTAAATAAAGAGAAACTGTTTCCAGTGACTGAAGGGTCGAGAACCAGGGGACACAGATTTAAGGAGATTGGCAAAAGTACCAGAGGCGACATGAGGAAAAACTTTTCTACGCAGCGAGTGGTTAGGATCTGGAATGCACTGCCTGAAAGGGCGGTGGATACTGATTCAATAGGAGCCTTCAAAAGGGAATTGGATAAATATTTGAAGGAAAAAAAAATGCAGGGATATGGAGAAAGAGCAGGGCAGTGGAACTAACTGGATTGCTCTTCGAGGGAGACAGTGAGACTCGATGGGCCGAATGGCCTCCTTCTGTGCTACACTATTCTATGATTCTGTGAGGGGCTGTAGCTGGTGGACACAGCTGAAGGATTGGTGCGTTGGCGAGAAATGATCCTCTCGTGCTTTCATAGGGAACATAGGAACAGGAGGAGGCCATTGAGCCTGTTCCGCCATTCAATGAGATCATGGCTGATCTGCGACCTAACTCCATATACCCACCTTTGCCCCGTATCCCTTAATACCTTTGGTTAACAGAAATCTATCAATCTCTGATTTAAAATTAACAATTGATCCAGCATCAATTGCTGTTTGCAGAAGACAGTTCCAAACTTCTGCCACCTTCTGTGTGTAGAAGTGTTTCCTAATTTCACTCCTGAAGGGTCTGGCTCTAATTTTTAGACTATGCCCCCTAGTCCTAGAATCCCCAAACAACGGAAATAGTTTCTCTCTATCTACCCTATCAGTTCCCCATAATATCTTGACAACTTCGATCAGATCACCCCTTAACCTTCTAAATTCCAGAGAAAAATATAACCCTAATTTGTGTAATCTCTCCTTGTAATTTAAGCCCTGGAGTCCGGGTATCATTCTGGTAAACCTACGCTGCACTCCCTCCAAGGCCAATATATCCTTCCTAAGGTGTGGTGCCCAGAACTGCTCACAGTGCTCCAGGTGTGGTCTAACCGGGGTTTTGTATAGCTGCAGCATAACTTCAAACACTGCGACACATCAGGGAGGGGGAGAGTTACCTGGACTCTGTGTTCCAGGAAGTAGTCACACCAATTAGATTAACTAATTCAGATGTAGTCCGTGGTCAGGGACAGGAGGGTGTGACTATGAGTGAGGCAGGTACGGGGATCCAGGAGGTAGTGTTGGAGGAGCCGCAGCCCTTGCTCTTGTCCAACAGGTTCGAGGCTCTTACTTCCTGTGAGGACGGGAACTGCAGGGAGGATGAGCAACCTGGCCACAGCACCGTGAAACGAGGGGCCATTCAAGTGGGGGAAGTAAAAAGAAATGTTGTAGTGGTAGGGGATAGTATCATTACGGGGATAGATAGGGTTCTTTGCAGCCAAGAGTCCCGAAGGTTGTGTTGCCTGTCCGGTGCCAGGGTTAAGGACATCTCCTCTGGGCTGGAGAGAAACTTAGAGTGGGAGGGGGAGGATCCAGTTGTCGTGGTCCATGTTGGTACCAACGACATAGATAGGACAAGGAAAGAGGTTCTGCTGAAGGAGTATGAGCAGCTAGGGGCCAAACTAAAAAGCAGAACCACAAGGGTAATAATCTCTGGATTACTACCTGAGACACGAGCAAATTTGGCTAGGGTAAATAAAATCAGAGAGTTAAATGCGTGGCTCAAAGACTGGTGTGGGAGAAATGGGTTTTGCTTCTTGGGACACTGGCACCAGTACTGGGACAGGAGAGAGCTGTTCCGTTGGGATGGACTTCACTTGGCCAGTGCTGGGACTAGAATCCTGGCGAATCGAATAACTAGGGCTGTAGAGAGGGCTTTAAACTAATTAGTGGGGGGGAGGTTTCAAGAGAGCAAAAAATAAAAATGTCAGCGGAGAAGGCAATAGAGCAAGGTAGAAGTGGGGGAATTAAAAACCAGAGCGTGTCAGGAAGGGACAGAATATATAAAGAGAAAGGTAAAGTAGTAAAGGGGGTAAAAGCAGGAATAAATTGTCACAAAACATATTTAAAAGTTCTTTATCTGAATGCACGCAGCATTCGTAACAAAATAGACGAGTTGACGGTACAAATAACTACACATGGGTATGATCTGGTGGCCATTACAGAAACATGACTGCAAGGTGATCATGACTGGGAACTAAACATCCAGGGGTATTTGACTATTAGGAAGGACAGGAAGGAAAGGGAGGTGGGGTGGCTATGTTAATAAAGGATGGAATCACTGCAATAGTCAGAAATGATATTGGGTCAAAGGATCAGGATAGTGAAACAGTTTGGATGGAGATAAGGAATAATAAGGGGAAAAAGTCACTAGTGGGCGTAGTCTATAGGCCTCCTAACAGTTGCAACTCTGTTGGTCGGAGTATAAATCAAGAAATAGTTGGGGCTTGTAATAATGGAACAGCTATAATCATGGGGGATTTTAACTTTCATATTGACTGGACAAATCAAATTGGGCAGGGCAGCCTTTGGAAGAGTTCATAGAGTGCATTAGGGACGGGTTCCTTGAGCAGTATGTTACTGAACCAACCAGGGGGCAGGCAATCTTAGATCTGGTCCTGTGTAATGAGACAGGATTAATAAAAAATGTCCTAGTAAAGGATCCCCTTGGAATGAGTGACCATAACATGGTTGAATTCCAAATTCAGTTGGAGGGTGAGAGAGTTGGATCTCAAACCAGCGTACTAAGCTTAAATAAAGGAGACTATGAAGGTATGAGAGCAGAGTTGACTAAAGTGGACTGGGAAAATAGATTACGGTGTAAGACGGTACATGCGCAGTGGTGTACATTCAAGGAGATGTTTCACAACTTTCAAGAAAAATATATTCCACTGAGGAAAAAGGGGCGTAAAAGAAAAGACAGCCATCCGTGGCTAAGTAAAGTAATAAAGGATAGTATCTGACTGAAAACATGGGCATATAAAGTAGCCAAATCTAGTGGGCGGATAGAAGATTGAGAAGCATTTAAAAGCCAGCAAAAAATAACTAAAAGATTAATTAAGAAAGGGAAGATAGATGATGAAAGTAAACTATCAAAAAATATAAAAACAGATAGCAAGAGTTTCTACAGTTATATAAAAAGAAAAAGGGTGGCTAAAGTGAATGTTGGTCCCTTAGAGGACGAGACCGGGAAATTAGTAGTGGGGCACATGGAGATGGCAAAAATGCTGAACAAATATTTTGTATCAGTCTTTACAGTAGAGGACACTAAAAATATCCCAACACTGGACAAACAGGGGGCTATAGGGGGGAGGAACTAAACACGATTAAAATCACTAAGGAGATGGTACTCGGTAAAATAATGGGACTTAAGGCGGATAAATCCCCTGGACCTGATGGCTTACATCCTAGGGTCTCGAGAAGTGGCGGTAGGGATTGCGGATGCATTGGTGGTAATTTTCCAAAACTCCCTGGATTCAGGAAAGGTCCCAGCAGATTGGAAAACTGCTAATGCAACGCCCTTATTTAAAAAGGGAGGTAGACAAAACTATAGACCAGTTAGCCTAACATCTGTGGTTGGTAAAATGTTGGAGTCCATTATTAAGGAAGCAGCAACAGGACATTTGGATAAGCATAATTTAATCGGACAGAGTCAGCATGGTTTTATGAAGGGGAAGTCATGTTTGACAAATTTGCTCAAATTCTTTGAGGACGTAACAAACAGGGTGGATAAAGGGAAACCAGTGGATGTGGTGTATTTGGACTTCCAAAAGGCATTTGACAAGGTGCCACACAAAAGATTACTGCACAAGATAAAAAAATCACGGGATTGGGGGTAATATACTGGCATGGGTGGAAGATTGGCTTTCTAACAGAAAACAGAGAGTTGGGATAAATGGTTCATTCTCGGGTTGGCAATCAGTAACTAGTGGTGTTCCGCAGGGGTCAGTGCTGGGACCCCAACTCTTTACAATCTATATTAACGATTTGGAGGAGGGGACCAAGTGCAACATATCCAAGTTTGCCGACGATACAAAGATGGGAGGGAAAGCAGTGAATGAGGAGGACATAAAAAACCTGCAAAAGGACATAGACAGACTAAGTGAGTGGGCAGAAATTTGGCAGATGGAATATAATGTTGGAAAGTGTGAGGTTATGCACTCGATTTTTTCTGCCAAAGAGCAAGTTATTATCTAAATGGAGAGAAACTGCAAAGTGCTACAGTACAAAGGGATCTGGGGGTCCTGGTGCATGAAACACAGAAGGTTAGTATGCAGGTACAGCAGGTGATCAGGAAGGCCAATGGAATCTTGGCTTTTATTGCAAGGGGGATGGAGTATAAAAGCAGGGAAGTCTTGCTTCAGTTATACAGGGTACTGGTGAGGTCACACCTGGAATACTGCATACAGTTTTGGTTTCCATATTTAAGAAAAGATATACTTGCTCTCGAAGCAGTTCAGAGAAAGTTCACTCGGTTGATTCCGGAGATGAGGGGGTTGACTTATGAGGAAAGGTTGAGTAGGTTGGGCCTCTACTCATTGGAATTCAGAAGAATGAGAGGCGATCTTATCGAAACATATAAGATTGTGAGGGGGCTTGATCGGGTGGATGCGGGGAGGGTGTTTCCACTGATGGGCGAGACTAAAACTAGGGGACATAATCTTAGAATAAGGGGCTGCCCTTTCAAAACTGAGATGAGGAGAAACTTCTTCACTCAGGGGGTAGTAAATCTATGGAATTTGCTACCTCAGAGAGCTGTGGAAGCTGCAACATTAAATAAATTTAAAACGGAGATAGACAGTTTCCTAGCTGATAAGGGAATTAGGGGTTACGGGGAGCAGGCAGGGAAGTGGACGTGAGTCTAGGTTCAGATCAGCCATGATCCTATTGAATGGCGGAGCAGGCCCGAGGGGCCGTATGGCCTACTCCTGCTCCTACTTCTTATGTTTATGTTCTACCCCCTTGTATTCTAGTCCTCTAGATATAAAGGCCAGCATCCCATTAGCCTTTTTGATTATTTTCTGTACCTGTTCAAAACATTTATGTACCTAGACCCCCAAGTCTCTTTGGACCTCCACTGTTTTTAGCTTTTCATCATTTAGAAAATACCCTGTTCTATCCTTTTAAGGTCCAAAGTGGATGACCTCACATCTGCCTACATTTTAATCCATGTGCAGTTTTGGTCTCCTTACCTAAGAAAGGATATATTTGCTACAGAGGGAATGCAGACTGATTTCTGGGATGGCAGGACTGTCGTATGAGGAGAGATTGGGTCGACTAGGCCTGTATTCACTAGAGTTTAGAAGAATGAGGTGGGATCTCATGGAAACGTATAAAATTCTGACAGGGCTAGACAGAGTGGATGCAGGGAGCATGTTTCCCCTGGCTGGGGGGTCTAGAACGAGGGGTCACAGTCTCAGGCTACGGGGTAGGACATTTAGGACTGAGATGAGGAGAAATTTCTTCACTCAGAGGCTGGTGAAGCTGTGGAATTCTCTACCACAGAAGGCTGTGGAGGCCAAGTCACTGAGTATATTTAAGAAGTAGATAGATTTCTAGACACAAAAGGCATCAAGGGGTATGGGGAAGAGAGCGGGAATATGGTATTGAGATAGAGGATCAGCCTCGAAGGGCCGAATGGCCTACTCCTATTTTTTTTTCTATTTGCCACAGTTTTGCTCACTTAATCTATTAATATCTTTGCAATTTTATGCTTCCATCTACACTGCCTACAATGCCACCTATCTTTGTGTCATCGGCAAACTTGGATATGTGGCTTTCTATCCCATTATCTAAGTCGTTAATAAATACTGTGAATAGTTGAGTCACATCCTGCCAATTTGAGTACCTGCCCATTATCCCCACTCTGTCCCCTGATGCTCAGCCAATCTCCTAACCTGGTCAGTAATTTGCCCTCAATTCCATGAGCTTCAACTTTAGCTAAGTCGCTTATGTGGGACTTTATCAAATGCCTACTGAAAGTCCATATAAATAACATCCATAGACATTCCCCTGTCCACTACTTTAGTCACCTCCTCAAAAAAATTCAGTCAGGTTTGTCAGGCATGACCTACCTTTCACAAATCCATGCTGGCTCTCTGATCAGCTGAAAATGTGAGGTATTCAGTCACTCTATCCTTAATTATAGACTCTGGCAATTTCCTGACAACTGGTCTAGAATTCCCTGGTTTTCCTCTCTTGCCATTTTTAAATAGCAGAGTGACATGCGCAATTTTCCAATCTAAAGGAATGGTTCCTGAATCGAGAGAACTTTGGGAGATTATAGTTTGGGCATCTGCAATGTGCTCACCTACTTCCTTTAAAACCCTGGGATGGAAACCATCTGGTCCTGGGGATTTGTCATTCTTTAGTGCCATTATTTTCTCCATTACTGTTATTTTGCTTAGGTTAATTTTGGTGAGTCCCTGTCCCCGATTCAATATTAGTTTCCTTGGGATGTCCGGCATGCTATCCTCCTCCTGTACTGTAAATACGGGCGCAAAGTAATTATTCAACATGTTCGCCATTTCATTATCATTGACAACATCACCGATCAGTTTTCAAGGGGCCCACATTGCTTCTGACCACTCTTTATCCTAATGTAATTGTAAAACATGTGTGTTGATTTTGATATTCCTTGCAAGTTTCTTTTCGTACTCTCTTTTGTAGCTCTTACTATCTGTTTTGTCACCTTTTGTTGTCCTTTATTTCTCTCCCAGTTGCCACAATTTGTATTTTTTTGGCAAGTAGTGCTCTTGCCCCTGGAGTATAAAGTGGTTCTGTATTCTGGTTTGAAAATCTCCCACTGACCTTCTGTCCTTTTACCCATCAACAGATTTACCCAGTTTACTGTGGACAGTCTCTGTCTCACCGCATTGAACAGTCTTACCTAAATCTAGAATCTTAGTAGCTGTTTCATGTTTCTCCCTTTCAAACGCTATGTTGAACTCAATCATGTTAAGATCGCTATTGGATAAATCTTCACACAGAGTTAGGTTGTTAGCTAAATCTGCTTCATTACTCATTTTTAAATGTAATATGGCTTGTCCCCTTGCTGGTTCTAGGACATATTGTTGCAGAAAACTGTCCTGAACACACACAAGAAATTCACGACCTTTCTGACAGGAGAATGTCTGCTTATCCCAATCCGTGTGGCAGCTAAAACCCACCATTAGCTCACTCGGCCTTTGTCTCTGTGTAAGGAAGTCTAGCGCCAGGAAAAGCAAGTACTGAAAATAAATTACAATGATGAAGTGCGCTGTAGGGGAAACTGCCAAATCAGTTCAACGGTTGCAGTAATACTTGTCAGCGGGCAGCACGTGCTGCGCGCCTCTGGGTCAGAAGGTCGTGGGTTCAAGGCCCACTCCAGCACTGATTTAGACTGACGCAGCGCTGGAGCGGCTCTTTCAGATGAAACATTAAACCAAGACCCCGTCTGCCTCTTTGATGAATATTAAAAGTAGGGGGGAGTTAAAAAAAAAAATTCTCGGGATGTGGGCGTCGCTGCCATGGCCGGCATTTACTGCCCATCCCCAACTGCCCTGGAGAAGGTGGTGGTGGGCCGCCTTCTTGAACCGCTGCAGTTCTCCCGGTGCCCTGGCCAACGTCGCTCCCTCCCCCACTCAACCCCTATCCAAAAAAAAGGGCCTTCATTCGCTGCTGTTTGTGGGATCTTGCTGTGCGTGAAACGGCTGCTGCATTTGACCCCACAGCAGTCACTGCACTTTAAGAGCAGCACTTTGTGGTATTTGGGATGTGATATAAATGCATGTCTGTCTTTGCCTTTAACCGCCAGTCAGTCTGCGTGCTTTAGCATTCTGGCAGTGGCTGCAGACTCGTTTGCATTCTGCTCACATTCCAAAATGCCGCTCAATCTTCCCGGTTCAATATACAAAGGAGGTTTATTTTTTGCCATTTCAGTAAAAGTCTCTCATCAGCATATCCGCCTTCTTTTGTGCCCTGATCTAAATGCAGTCCCTTACACACACACAGAGAGGGCTTTGTTTAACTCAATTTTACCTCCCGCTCCCATTCTTAATTCGCCGCTCCCTCTCTCTCTCTCTGTGTCTCTCTCACACACACCTGGGCAGTGAGGTCAGCGAACAAGCAGAGGGGCAGATGAAGGTTTGCAGCTGCCTTTGGGAGGTCGACCCACTCCCACCCCGTTTCAGCTCCCTGGACAGAACAGGCTGCCCGGTGAATGTGGGTGAAGTTTTGATGGACCATGTGCCTGATGCAGAATCTGCCACAGCTTCCACTGTCAGGAGCCTCGGGTTTTGTGTAAAGGAAGCTCTCAATACCTCGATGGCCTGGTGTCTCACCAAGCCCTGTGCAGCAAGAGAGTCCCAGGCTTAATTCCTGGCCTCTGTTGAGTCAGCTGATCTCGGTGCGGGGGATGGAACAATTGGCCTCAGCACCCTCGACAGTGAGGATGAAAAACCCACCTGGTTTCTTGCTCCTGATCGCTGTCCAGCAGTCACAGCTGCAAAGTGCGAGCGTGTGTGGCTGTTCGGGGAGGACAGGATTGGGGCTCTGTTGTGATGCCCCCCATGACTGACTGGCTGGTTCATGCATGGCGAAAGGTCACTTGGGTGAGCTGCCAGAGGGCGACAACAAGCACACTCACTGGCAGGAAGTAATCAGGAGTGTGAATCCCGGCTACTTTCCTCCTCGGAACTTTCAGGTCTGTGTTGGTCAGTGACCCATTGGGAGTGGAGAGACCAGTAATTACTGGACACTGACCCACTGACCTTTCCTTGACCGAGGTCCCTCTGCTGTCTCTTTTCAGGTGCATGTTGAGGATTGTCTTTTTAATTAATTCTCAGGAAGTGGCCGTCGCTGGTTTGGGAGGTGCTGCCGAAGAAGCCTTGGCCTTTGGTGTACACCCCCCCGAGAAGGTTTGGGCTTGCTAGGAGTTAAGAGTCAACCACTTTGGAGTCACACATTGGCCCAGACTGGGTAAGGACGGCAGGATTCCTTCCCTAAAAGGACGCCAGTGAACCAGATGGGTTTTTACGACAATCCGACAGCGTCACGGTCACTTTTACTGGGTTTGTTATTTCCAACTGAATTCTAATTCTCAAACTGGCGGGCTGGGATTTAAACTCACGTTCTCTGGATTATTAGTCTGGTAACAGAACCACAATGCTACCGTACCCTTAAACATGGACAACATCAGGCTGCTGTGCAACACATCAGGATATCCTCTCTGACTACATGCAGGAAGTCCCTTGCAGTTGCTTGCAACACAGATAGACACATTTGAAAAAAGATAGAGTTGTGAAGGGCGAGTTTAGGACAAGAGTGTTTCTTTATCCATAGAGATCCTGGGCTTTATTAACAGAGGCAAAGAGCACAAAAGCAACAAAGTTGTGCTAAACCTTTATAAATCACTGTTTCGGCCTCAGCTGGAGTATTGTGTCTAATTCTGGGCACCACACTTTAGGAAGGATGTCAAGGCCTTGGAGAGGGTGCGGAGGAGATTTACCAGAATGGTACCAGGAGATGAGGGACTTCAGTTACATGGATAGACTGGAGAAGCAGGGGTTATTCTCCTTTGAGCAGAGAAGGTTAAGAGGAGATTTGATAGAGCTGTTCAAAATCATGAATGGTTTTGATAGAATAAATAAGGAGAAACTGTTTCCAATGGCAGGAGGGTCGGAAACCAGAGGACACAAATTTAAGGTGATTGGCAAAAGAACCAGAGGGGAGATGAGGAGAATGTTTCTTTTTTTTTTAATAAACGCAGCGAGTTGTTGTGATCTGATAGGAGATTCAATCGTAACTTTCAAAAGGGAATTGGATAAATACGCAAAAAGGAAAAATCTGCCGGGCTATGGGGAAAGAGCAGGGGGGAGTGGGACTAATTGGAGAGCTTTCAAAGAGCCGGCACATGCACGATGGGCCGAATGGCCTCCTCCTGCGCCGTGTGATTCTATAACAGCTTAAAGAACAGTTTCATACTGGAACAGGAAAAGTGATATCTGGAAGGATGGGATCAACCTGTGCCGAAGGGTCTGCATCGTACAAACTGATCGTAACTCCACCTTTGTCACTAGCCTGAAGGGCTGCCATTTTTGCTAGTGGAATCTTGCTGTGCACAATTTGGCTGTCACGTTTCCCAATAATACATCAGTGAATTCAATAGTTGCAAAGCGCCTTGGGGAGAAAGTATTTTTTCTTCTTTCTATCTATTTATCCTTTTCACAACCAGACGTATATCTAGCTCGCGACGGAGGGAGCCGAGAGTAGGAAAAGCTAAAAAAAAATCTCCCGGGCAGAGACAACCCGCTACTCAGGAGAACTGAGGGGGAAGAAAAAAAATCCCCGTCTGCGCAGTGCGAGATACGTTGCTGAAGTCGCCTCAGAAACTGGACACAGACCAGGAGGGACATGAGGAGGCGGCTTAATTGGTAATTCGCACAGTGAGGGAACTAATAAATCCAAAAGGGAATTCAGGAGAAACTTCTTTACCCAGAGAGTGGTGAGAATGTGGAACTCGCTACCACAGGGAGTGGTTGAGGCGAATAGTGTGGATACATTTAAGGGGAATCTAGATAAACACAGGAGGGAGAAAGGAATCAAAGGATGTGCTGATGGGGTGAGATGAAGAGGGGTGAGAGGAGGATCGTGTGGAGCATAAATACCAGCACGGACCAGTTGGGCCGAATGGCCCATAGAAACATAGAAGATAGGAGCAGGAGTAGGCCATTCAATGAGATCATGGCTGATCATCCACACTCAGTACCCTGTCCCTGCCTTCTCCCCATATCCCTTGATCCCTTTAGCCTCAAGAAATATATCCAACTCTTTCTTGAATATATTTAATGAACTAGCCTCCACCGCCCTCTGTGGCAGAGAATTCCACAGGTTCACCACTCTCTGGGTGAAGAAATTCCTCCTCATTTCAGTCCTAAATGGCTTACCCCTTATCCTTAGACTATGACCCCTGGTTCTGGACTCCCCGGCCATCAGAAACATCCTCCTGCATCTAGTCTGTCCAGACCGGACAGAATTTTATAGGTTTCGATGAGATCCCCTCTCAATCTTCTAAACTCCAGTGAGTATAAGCCCAATTGACACAATCTCTCCTCATACGTCATTCCTGCCATCCCAGGTATCAGCCTGGTGAATCTTCGCTGCACTCCCTCCATGGCAAGAACGTCCTTCCTCAGGTAAGGTGACCAAAACTGCACACAATACTCAAGGTGCGGTCTCACCAAGGCCCTGTACAACTGTAGCAAGACATCCTTGTTCCTGTACTCGAACCCTCTTGCTACGAAGGCCAACATACCATTTGCCTTCTTAACCGCCTGCTGCACCTGCATGCTTATCTTCAGTGACTGGTGCACAAGGACACCCAGGTCTCTTTGCACTTCCCCTTCTCCCAATCTATTGCCATTCAAATAATAATCTGCCTTCCTGTTTTTGCCACCAAAGTGGATAACCTCACATTTATCCACATTATACTGCATTTGCCATGTTTCTGCCCAATCACCCAACCTGTCCAAATCGTACTGGAGTTTCCCCGACATCCTTCTCGCAGCTTACCCTCCCGCCCAGCTTTGTGTCGTCTGCAAAGTTGGAGATATTACATCCAATTCCCTCGTCCAGATCATTAATATATATTGTGAACAGCTGGGGTCCTAGGACCGATCCTTGCGGTACCCCACTAGTCACTGCCTGCCACTCGGAAAACGACCAGTTTATTCCAACTCTTTGCTTTCTGTCCGCCAACCAGTTCTCTATCCAAGTCAATACCTTGCCCCCAATCCCATGTGCTTTAATTTTGCACGCTAATCTCTTATGTGGGACCTTATCGAAAGCCTTCTGAAAGTCCAAATACACCATATCCACTGGTTCTCCCTTATCTATTTTACCAGTTACATCCTCAAAAAATTCCAGTAGATTAGTCAAGCATGATTTACCTTTTGTAAATCCATGTTGACTTTGTCCGATCCTGTCACTGCTTTCCAAGTGCTCTGCTATTACATCTTTTATAATAGACTCTAGCATTTTCCCCACTACCGATGTCAGGCTTACCGGTCTATAATTCCCCGCTTTTTCTCTACCACCTTTTTTGAATACTGGGGTAACATTAGCTACCCTCCAATCCATGGGTACCGTTCCAGAGTCTATCGAGTTCTGGAAGATGACCAGTAATGCATCTACTGTCTCTAGGGCCACTTCCTTAAGTACCCTGGGATGTAGACCATCAGGCCCTGGGGATTTATCGGCCTTCAGTCCCATCAATTTTCCTAACCCCATTTTCCTACAAATACTGATTTCTTTCAGTTCCTCTCTTTCATCAGACCCTATGTTCCCCGGCATCTCTGGGAGATTATTTGTGTCCTCCTTTGTGAAGACAGAGCCAAAGTATGTATTTAGTTGGTCTGCCATTTCCTGGTTTCCCATTATAAATTCCCCTGATTCTGACTGTAAGGGACCTACGCTTGACTTCACCAATCTTTTTCTCTTCACATATCTATAAAAGCTTTTACAGTCAGTTTTTATGTTCCCTGAAAGCTTACTCTCATATTCTATTTTCCCTTTCTTAATTAATCCCTTTGTCCTCCTTTGTTGACTCCTAAACTGCTCCCAATCCTCAGGATTATTGCTTTTTCTAGCCAATTTATATGTCCTCTCCTTGGATCTTATGCTATCCCTAATTTCCCTTGTTAGCCACGGTTGAGTCACCTTTTTTGTTTTATTTTTATGCCAAACTGGGATGAACAAATTCTGTAGCTCATCCATTCGGTCTTTGAATGTTTGCCATTGCCTATCCACCGTCAACCCTTTGAGCGCCATTCCCCACTCAATCCTACCCAACTCGCTCCTCAGACCATCGTAGTTTCCTTTATTTAAATTGAGGACCCTTGTCTCTGAGTCAACTACTTCATTCTCCATCTTAATGAAGAATTCGATCATATTATGATCGCTCCGACCCAAGGGGCCTCGTACAACAAGATTGCTAATTAATCCTTTCTCGTTACATAATACCCAGTCTAAGATGGCCTGATCTCTGGTTGGTTCCTCGACATATTGGTCCAGGAAACCATCCCGTAAGCACTCCAGGAATTTCTCCTCCACAGTATTGTTACTAATTTGGTTGGCCCAATCTATATGTAGATTAAAGTCACCCATGATGACTGCTGTGCCCTTATTGCACGCTTCTTTAATTTCCCTTTTAATGCCATCCCCAACCTCCACCTGTTTGTGTAATGTATGTGCCTTTAAGAGCAATTATGGTGTATGTGCCTTTAAGAGCCCCAGGTGTGCGTAATGCCGGTAATTGCCACTTGGGCTATATAAGCCTGTGTATTGTGTATATCCTTTAGAAACCCCCACCCCAGACTTGCTTAGTAAATACCTATGAACCAACTCCTGTCTTCAGTGTCTTTATCTACACACGGACACTACAGTGGCGACGAAGTGGAAACGGACTTACCTGCAATTCGGCAGCACCTCAAGGACATCGATTCCTCCAGCGTCCAGAAGACTCAAGGAAGTAAGAGAAACTGTGGTTTCACCAGCTGGCCAAGCTGGTGACAGGTACTGCGCTAATCCTTCCTGGGCGTCAGGCTGGAGCTCCAGCGGCGGGCTCTACAGCTGAGACAGGCAGCAAAATCGGAGGCAAGCAATAACGGTCTGGGAGGGTGCACTCGAGAGACGGCCGGCGCGGCAAGCAGGTCAGCGTTTAGACCTCCGTCGGGAACGAGTCTCCAACAGTGAATAAACGGAAACCACAGTAAAACAGTGTTGTTGTCGGTAGCAGCGGCGGGAAAGCGCGGGAAGCGCCATATCGTTGCTACAGAGAAAAAAAAGCGCGCGGGAAGCGCCATATCTTTTCTGAAATGCCTAAATCTGGTAATATTGAGGCTTTTGATGGCGAAATAGAAGATTGGACCACATACGTGGAAAGAGTAGAGGTTTATTGCACTGCAAATGGAATAACAGATGAAAAAAAAGCTTCAGTACTTCTGAACTTAATGGGCGCGAAGACATACGGGCTGTTACGAAATTTAATCACTCCAGCCAAACCAAAGGACAAGACTTTTAAAGAAATTGTTGATACCCTGCAGGAGCATTTAAACCCAACACCGCTGCTGATAGCGGAACGATTCAAGTTCTTCAAGAGAAATCAACACAAGAATGAAAGTAACGCTGATTACCTAACCGAATTAAGAAAGCTATCAAAGTACTGCCAATTTGGAGCAGGACTATCGGATTATCTTCGAGACAAATTTGTTTGCGGTCTCTTAAGTGAAGGAACACAAAAAAGACTGCTTTCTGAAAAAGATTTAACATTGGACAAAGCTTTCAGTATGGCTGTATCATACGAAGCAGCAGCAAAAGGAGCTGCAGAGATACAACAAGAGACACAGGACTTCGGCACCCATAAAATGACACAGGAGTTCGGAAGATGTTATCGCTGCGGCAGATCCACCCATAACCAGAGGGACTGCTGGTTCAAGGGCAAAGCATGCAGGCAATGTGGTAAGATTGGACACATTGCACGGGTATGCCAATCTGGACAAAATAAATCCACTGACAGAAAACAAAAAATCAATAAAGAAAAGTACAGGAAGGTACAAATGATGACGGACAATAGCTCCGAAGACCAGAATAGCGATAGCGACTCCGGAAACAAGAGACTAAGCTGTCTCAAATTACATAATGTACTTGCCAAAGAGGATTACCAAACCATTTGGGTTACCCTCACAATAGCAGGGTCCCCAGTTAAAATGGAGCTAGATACAGGATCAGCTCTAACCGTAATAAATCGACGAGATTACGAGAGGCTATTTTCGCATATACCTCTAAAAGACACATCCATTATCTTAAAAACATATACGGGGCAGAAAGTCTACCCCAAAGGAAAAATAAGGGTGCCTGTGGTATACAACGGCAAAGAAATACAAAAGTTGTATTTATACATTCTACAAGATGGTGGTCCACCGTTGTTGGGACGTGAATGGATAAGGAAGATACGTTTAGACTGGCACTCCATTCAGGCACTGACGGTGACCAGTAAGGAAAAAAACAATGATGACATCATACCTGAACGATTAAAAGACATCTTGGCCAACGCCAAAGAAGTGTTTCAAGAGAAACTAGGAACCTTGAAAGGCATCACCGCCTCAATAAAAGTGGAAGATACAGCAATTCCAAAATTTTTTAAGGCAAGACCGGTGCCATACGCAATACGTCCGGCAGTCGAGGCAGAGCTGAAGAATTTGGAAAAGGCAGGCGTATTATCCAAAATAGATTGGAGCGAATGGGCAACACCCATCGTTCCAGTCATAAAAAAAACATTGAAAAATAACTCTGAGGAACAGAAAAAAATTTGCATCTGTGGGGACTTTAAGGTGACTGTAAACCCGGTCCTTCACACGGTACAGTATCCTCTTCCGAGGATAGAAGATATTTTCGCCTCACTATCCGGAGGGAAACGTTTCACAAAAATTGACTTGGCACAGGCATATCTACAGATGGAGGTTGAGGAGACCTCTAAAAAGTATCTCACAATAAACACACACAAAGGCCTGTACCAGTACAATCGACTGGTTTTTGGAATAGCATCAGCTCCAGCTATCTGGCAAAGAGCTATGGAGCAAGTCCTGCAAGGGATTCCGGGGACTCAATGCTACCTAGACGACATCCTTATAACAGGAGAAAACGACAACGAGCACCTTGCCAATTTGGAGCAGGTGCTCACTAGGCTGAAAGAACGGGGCCTACGAGCAAATCGCCCCAAGTGCGAATTTTTCCAAAATCAGATATCATATTGTGGCCACATAATTAATAAGGAAGGGTTGCATAAGTCACCTGAAAAAATTGAAGCAGTTATAAAAGCCCCAGCACCTGAAAATGTTTCACAATTAAGGTCATTCCTGGGATTAATAAATTACTATCATAAACTTTTACCGAACTTATCAACTATTCTACACCCTCTTAATGATCTTCTACAGACAGGAGTGATTTGGAAATGGAACGAAGACTGTAAACGTGCCTTCCATAAATGTAAAGACTTAATCACATCCGAGAAAATTTTGGCTCATTACAACCCATCACTACCAATCAGACTGGCGTGCGATGCATCCCCTTATGGCATAGGAGCGGTATTGTCCCATAGATTCCCTGATGGCTCGGAACGGCAGATAGCTTTTGCGTCACGCTCATTGAACTCAGCTGAGCGTAACTATGCCCAGATAGACAGGGAAGCACTCAGCCTGGTATGGGGAGTGAAGAAATTCAACCATTACCTACACGGACAAAAATTTACCTTGCTGACTGACCATCAACCCCTCATCTCCATATTCAACCCTAAAAAAGGTGTCCCCATTATGACGGCACAAAGACTACAGAGGTGGTCCCTTTTTCTAGGGGCACACCAATACAACATTGAATACAAAGGGTCAAAACAGCATGGGAATGCTGACGGTTTATCACGCCTACCGTTGCCAACGATAGAAGAGGCACCTACAGTAGACCCAGTAGAGATATTCCACTCTATCATAGTGGAATGTCTACCGGTGACAAATTCTGCCATTGAAAGGGAGACAAGAAATGACCCTACTCTCTCACGGGTCTACGATTTAACAGTGAAGGGATGGCCAGCACATGGCGAACCACTGTTGCCAGCATTCTCGCAAAGAAGAGAACAGCTGTCAATGTGCCGAGGAACCTTGATGTGTGGATCCAGAGTGGTGATTCCACCCAAACTCCAGGATAAAGTGCTAAAGGAGCTTCACGAGGGGCATCTGGGTGGAGTGAAAATGAAGAACCTAGCTAGGGCGTTTGTATGGTGGCCAGGTATCGATGGAGACATCGAAGACATGACCAAGAGCTGCCTAGGATGTCAGAAGGTCCAAAATGCTCCGCCACAGGCCCCTCTACATCCATGGGAGTGGCCCTCATCTCCCTGGCAAAGGGTGCACATCGACTTTGCTGGTCCATTTATGGACTCAATGTTCTTAATCGCAGTTGATGCACACTCCAAGTGGCCGGAGGTAATAAAGATGTCCTCCACCACCACGGAAAAAACCATCACAGTATTAAGGACCATATTTGCCAGGAATGGGCTGCCGGAACAGATATGTTCTGATAATGGACCGCAATTTGTGTCCGAAGAATTCAGAAAGTTCTTAAAGAACAATGGGGTAAAGCACTACACGTCCGCCCCATACCATCCCGCCACCAATGGATTGGCTGAAAGGTTTGTCCAGACCTTCAAGAAGGCCATGGGTAATGAAGACATAAAACTTCAGCACAAGGTGGATAACTTCTTATTTGCATATAGGAATGCAACGCATATGGTTACTAACCAAACTCCCGCCATGATGTTCTACAATAGAAACCTAAGATGCCGGCTGGATTTGGTCAAGCCCAACATCCGAAGGGACGTGGAGAACCGGCAGTTTCAGGGCATGAATGAAAGGCCAACTAGGGCCTTCCAGATAGGCCAACCGGTTTTGGCCCGGGACTACCGTACCGAGAAATGGCAGCCTGGAACTATCTCTACACGATTAGGACCACTGATGTATACCGTGGACATCGGAGACAGCATAATAAGGCGCCATGCTGACCAAATCATCAAGTCATCCGAAAAGGGACAACCTACACCACCACTCTATACATCTAACGATGAAGTAGAGATACCCATATCTACCTCCGATCCGGTGATACTGGAGCCCGATGAACCTGACACTGGCCTTCAAGCCAAATCAGCCTTGCCAGAAGAAACTACTACACCCCCGAGGCGTTATCCAGACCGAGTCAGGAAGCCTCCTGAGAGACTAACTTATAATTAATTAATACAGCAATGTATATTATTTTGCATATAACATGTAATTAATAATTACTTAAAATATGATGTACTAGTTAGCTAGAAGGGGAGGAATTGTAATGTATGTGCCTTTAAGAGCAATTATGGTGTATGTGCCTTTAAGAGCCCCAGGTGTGCGTAATGCCGGTAATTGCCACTTGGGCTATATAAGCCTGTGTATTGTGTATATCCTTTAGAAACCCCCCCCCACCCCTGCTTAGTAAATACCTATGAACCAACTCCTGTCTTCAGTGTCTTTATCTACACACGGACACTACAGTTTGGAGGTCTATATACCACTCCCACTAATGTTTTTTTCCCCTTTGTATTTCTCAATTCTACCCATGCAGATTCCACATCATCAGGGCTAATATCCTTCATTACAATTGTATAAATCCCTTCTTTAACCAGTAATGCTACCCCACCTCCCTTTCCTTTTTGCCTATCTTTCCTGAATATCGAATACCCCTGGATGTTGAGTTCCCAGTCTTAGCCATCCTTGAGCCACGTTTCTGTAATCCCAACCAAATCATATTAGTTTACCTCTATTTGCGCAGCCAATTCATCCACCTTATTACAAATGCTCCTCGCATTAAGACACAAAGCCTTCAGGCTTGTTTTTTTAACGCTCTTAGACCTATTAGAATTATTATTTACTGTGGCCACGTTTGATTTAAACCGTTGATTTCTCTGACTGCCACTTTTGTTTTTCTCCTTCCTATCTTTTGCTTTTATCCCTGTTTTCCTTTCCTCTGTCTCCCTGCTCAGGTTCCCAACCCCCTGCCATTTTAGTTTAAACCCCCCCGAACAGTGCTAGCAAACCTCCCCGCAAGGATATTTGTCCCGCTGTGGTTCAGGTGCAACCCGTCCGACTTGTACAAGTCCCACCTTCCCCAGAAGCAGGCCCAGTGATCCAGGAAACTAAAGCCCTCCCTCCTGCACCAACTCTTTAGCCACGCATTCATCTGCTCTATCCTCCTATTCCTATACTCACTAGCACGTGGCACCGGGAGTAATCCAGAGATTACAACCTTTGAGGTCCTGCCCGTTTCTGGGCTGTAAATACTTTGTAATTAAAATGCTTCTGCTATTGGATGAAAGTGTGTTGCAATTCAGATGTTTCAGAAAATAAATTGCTGGCTTCAGAAATATACATATCAGGAGCGCAGGCTCCCACACACGGCACATCGCTTCCCACCGTCCACAGGCTCCCACACACGGCACATCGCTTCCCACCGTCCACAGGCTCCCGCACACGGCACATCGCTTCCCACCGTCCACAGGCTCCCGCACACGGCACATCGCTTCCCACCGTCCACAGGCTCCCACACACGGCACATCGCTTCCCACCATCCACAGGCTCCCACACACGGCACATCGCTTCCCACCATCCACAGGCTCCCACACACGGCACATTGCTTGCCACCATCTACAGGGCACAAGTCAGGAGTGTGATGGAATACTCTCCACTTGCCTGGATTAGTGCAGCTCCAACACCACTCACGAAGCTCGACACCATCCAAGACAAAGCAGCCAGCTTGATTGGCACCCTATCCACCACCTTAAACATTCACTCCCTCCACCACCGGCGTACCGTGGCTGCAGTGTGTACCATCTACAAGATGCACTGCAGCAACTCGCCAAGGCTTCTTCGACAGCACCTCCCAGACCCGCGACCTCTACCACCTAGAAGGACAAGAGCAGCAGGCGCATGGGAACACCACCACCTCCAAATTCCCCTCCAAGTCACACACCATCCTGACTTGGAAATATATCACCGATCCTTCATCGTCGCTGGGTCAAAGTCCTGGAACTCCCTCCCCAACAGCACTGTGGGAGCACCTTCAGCACACGGACTGCAGCGGTTCAAGAAGGAGGCTCACAACCACCTTCTCAAGGGCAACTAGGGATGGGCAATAAATGCTGGCCTTGCCAGTGACGCCCACATCCCATAAACAAATAAAAATAAACAGACCAGCTCACCCTCTGAACAATACGACTGGCTTGTAACCCAACAACAATATCCCAAGTAAGTTGTGAAGGTTGCTCCATTCCACTATTCCAACACTCTCCTGGCAGGCCTGCCATCTTCCACCCTCCTTAACCTTCAGCTCATCCAAAGCTCTGCTGCCCGTGTCCTAACTCGCACCAAGTCCGGCAACGCCTCGATTTTAAAAATTCTTATCCTCGTTTCCAAATCCCTCCATGCCCTCGCCCCTCTCTATCACTGTAATCTCCCCCAGCCCCACAACCCTCCGAGATCTCCGCGGCTCTTCCAATTCTGGCCTCTTGTCCATCCCCCAATTCCTTCACCCCACCACTGGCGGCCGTGCCTTCAGCTGCCTGGGCCCCGAGCTCTGGAATTCCCTCCCTATACCTCTCCGCCTCCCTCTCCTCCTTTAAGACGCTCCTTAAAACCGACCTCTTTGACCAGGTTTTTAACACCTGTCCCAATATCGTCTTTGGTACGGTGTCAATTTCTGTCTGATAACACTCCTGTGATGCGCCTTGGGACATTTCACTGTGTTAAAAGGTGCTATATAAATGCAAATTGTTGATCGCTCTCCCACAAACTCGCCCAGCCCCCTCAAACCCAGACCCAGAGAATACCCAAACTCACCCAGCCCCCTCAAACCCAGACAATACCCAAACACAACCAGCCCCCTCACACCCAGACCCTACCCAAACTCACCCAGCCCCCTCAAACCCAGACAATACCCAAACTCACCCAGCCCCCTCAAACCCAGACCCAGAGAATACCCAAACTCACCCAGCCCCCTCAAACCCAGACCCTACCCTACCCAAACCCAGACACTACCCAAACACACCCAGCCCCCTCAAACCCAGACCCAGATCCTACCCAAACACACCCAGACACTACCCAAACACTACCTAACCCCCTCAAACCCAGACACTACCCAAACACACCCAGCCCCCGGGTCCCAGACCCAGACACTACCCAAACTCACCCAGTCCCCTCAAACCCAGACACTACCCAAACACACCCAGCCCCCGGGTCCCAGACACTACCCAAACTCACCCAGCCCCCTCAAACCCAGACAGTACCCAAACACACCCAGCCCCCGGGTCCCAGACCCAGACCTAGACACTACCCAAAGTCACCCAGCCCCCTCAAACCCAGACACTACCCAAACACACCCAGCCCCCGGATCCCAGCCACTCCCGAAAACAGCCCCCTCAAACCCAGACCCAGACACTACCCAAACACACCCAGCCTCTTGGATCCCACCTGACCCTAAGCAGGTCATCAGCTTACACCAAAGTGATAAATATAAACAGACAAGAGGGAGAGGATTGGGGATAAAATAAAATAAAAACACGTTCCTGAACAGATCGATTAAATTGGCCTGTTCCTCATCAGAACTCACCTGTATGGATGTCATCCCAGAACCAGTCACATGATACACAGTAACTAGTGTACCTGTAATTCTAGGTCAAGGGGAAATCGAAGCAAAGACACATGGGGAGAAATTCCCCCACCCCCATCTTTTCTGAAGACGCTGACTCCCGCTGGGACTGAGCTCCCCACAACCCTCTCCTGTACCCAAGCCCAGTGACACATCATGCCCCAGTCTGCGCGATGAGAGCAGTATGCTATTCCACTACGGGGGCACCACAGTTGAGCCTGCTCCCGCGCTCACCCGAGCGGGATTGGGTCTCGAGGAAGAGTAGTGGCCTTTCCCCCTCCCGAGCCGATGGAGACGCTGGGAATTGCCACGTCCCTGCTCCCGCTCCGCCCTGACTGACAACAGACCAGGGTCAGAACCCAGGCAGTGGGAGGAATGACTCAGCTCCCCAGACCTGCCTACTTTTTACACACTGTATAAACCAGCATTAAGATGCAATAAAAGGCACTGTAAATCATTCCAGTGGATGTACCAGGGACCTAATGCCCAGGCAAGCACCTGGCACTGGGTGCAAGGGAATATAATGTGATGCACGGAGGTGCTAAAGATTCAAATTCTGATTCTAATACAATGGGAGGAGTGACCTGGATGGATGAGGCACGGACCAGTCACCGTGAGAGTCTTTAGAAACCGAACAAGGACAGAAATAGGAGGATGTACTGGCAGGGAGACAGATTACCAGCCATGGGACGGATCAATGTGTCAGCCGTGCCTCAGTGGGAAGCACTCTCTCCTCAGAATCAGAAGGTTGTGGGTTCGAGTCCCACTCCAGACACCTGAGCACATAATCCAGGCTGACACTCCCAGTGTAGTACTGAGGGAGCGCCGCACTGTCGGAGGGGCAGTACTGAGGGAGCGCCGCACTGTCGGAGGGGCAGTACTGAGGGAGCGCCGCACTGTCGGAGGGGCAGTACTGAGGGAGCGCCGCACTGTCGGAGGGGCAGTACTGAGGGAGCGCTGCACTGTCGGAGGGGCAGTACTGAGGGAGTGCCGCACTGTCGGGGGGGCAGTCTTTCGGAGGAGACCTTAAATGAGGCCCCGTCTGCCCCCTCGTGGATGTAAAAGATCCCATGGCCACTATTTGAAGAGGAGCAGGGGAGTTCTCACCGGTGTCCTGGTCAGTTTCAACCAACATCACTAAAACAGATTATCTGGGAGCTTGCTGTGTGGCTTTCCTGGATTACAACAGTGACTATACTTCCAAAAAGTACATAATTAGCTATAAAGCGCTTTGGGACGCCCAGAGGTTATGCAAGGCGCTATAGAAATGCAAGGCTTTCTTTCAATGATGCTCCGTATCACCTGGGAACTCAGTCCTCACCGTATCGGGGTGCAGCGCCCGTTCAGCTCTGGGGAAATCAGACGCTCAGCCCAGGAGCCCACGGCAAAAACCGGGCCAGAACTGGGCACAAATTGGCAAAGCTTACTGAAAGTAAAGACTGCTGGTGTGGGAAAGGGAAGCAAAGTAGAGAGAGGCCCAGCCAACGGCTACAAGGCCCAGTCTGTGCGTCGCATCGACCTTCACCCAGAGAGTGGTGAGAATGTGGAACTCGCGACCACAGGGAGTGGTTGAGGTGAATAGCATAGATACATTTAAGGGGGAAGCTGGAGAAACACACGAGGGAGAAAGGAATAGAAGGGTACACTGACGGGGTAAGAAGAGGAGGCTCGTGTGGAGCAGAGACTTTTAGTATATTAGTTCTGTCGTTACTGATGCCGATAGTTTCTCCAACCATAAAGCGGCATTAAGCAGCTGACGATACTTGTCCAAACGAAGGGTGGGAGGGGCTGGAGCCTGGCAGCGGGTTAACACTTGTAGGGAGTTATCCCTCCCATCAGAACGGATTGAAACCCACTGTTGTGGGAGAGCGGGCAGCTCGCAGTGTGATTATGCTGCAACAATCTGTTGCTTCTAACATCATAAAGCACTTGAGGGACTAAAGACTGAACCACTGCCAGGTATAAATAAATCTTTGTATGATCCACCTGCTTTGGAATATTCTTATTTAAACCATTATCCATCCATCACAGTAGATGCCAGTCAGAGCTAAAGTCATATTGGTATAAATAGGACACGGGTAAAAGAACAATGTACTGAAGAAACGACACTGTTATACAGTGACAGACCTGTACCCACCAGTATTGTACCCCAGGGTTATACCGAGACAGACCTGTACCCACTAGTACTGTACCCCAGTGTTACACAGCGACAGACCTGTACCCACCAGTACTGTACCCCAGTGTTATGCAGTGACAGACCTGTACCCACCAGTACTGTACCCCAGTGTTATAGTGACAGACCTGTACCCACCAGTACTGTATCCGTTATAGTGACAGACCTGTACCCACTAGTACTGTACCCCAGTGTTATAGTGGCAGACCTGTGCCCACCAGTACTGTATCCCAGTGTTATACAGTGACAGACCTGTACCCACCAGTACTGTACCCCAGGGTTATACCGTGACAGACCTGTACCCACTAGTACTGTACCCCAGTGTTATACAGTGACAGACCTGTACCCACCAGTGCTGTACCCGTGTTATACAGTGACAGACCTATACCCACTAGTACTGTACCCCAGTGTTATACAGTGACAGACCTGTACCCACCAATACTGTACCCCAGTGTTTCCCTGCTGTCCGCCACAGGGAAAGTCATCGCAAGAATCCTCCTCAATCGCCTTCTCCCAGTGGCCGAAGAGCTCCTCCCAGAGTCGCAATGTGGATTCCGACCACTAAGGGGCACAATGGACATGATCTTCACTGCACGTCAATTACAAGAGAAATGAAGGGAACAGCACCAACCGCTGTACATGGCCTTCTTTGATCTCACAAAGGCCTTCGACACGGTCAACCGTGAGGGATTATGGAGTGTCCTCCTCAAATTCGGCTGCCCTCAAAAGTTTGTCACCATCCTCCGCCTGCTTCACGACGACATGCAAGCCGTGATCCTGACCAATGGTTCCACCACAGACCCAATTCACGTACGAACCGGGGTCAAACAAGGCTGTCATCGCACCAACGCCCTTCTCGATCTTCCTTGCTGCAATGCTCCATCTCACCCTCAGTAAGCTCACCGCTGGAGTTAAGCTAATTTACAGAATAAACGGGAAACTGTTCAACCTCCGTCGCCTCCAGTCCAGATCCAAGGTCGTCCCATCCTCTGTCGACGAATTACAGTATGCAGATGACGCTTGCGTCTGCGCTCACTCAGAGGTCGAACTCCAAACCATCGTCAACACCTTCACCGAAGCGTATGAGCATGGGCTTTACACTAAACATCCATAAGACAAAGGTCCTCTACCAACCTGCCCCCGCCACACAATACTGCCCCCCCGATTATCAAAATCCACGACAAGGCCTTGGACAACGTGGACCACTTTCCATACCTCGGGAGCCTACTGTCAACAAGGGCAGATGTCGACGACGAAGTCCAACACCGCCTTCAGTGTGCCAGTGCAGCCTTCGGTCACCTGAGGAAGAGAGTGTTTGAAGACCAGGACCTCAAACCCGGCACTAAGCTCATGGTCTACAGAGCAGTAGTGATACCCGCCCTCCTGTATGCCTCAGAGACATGGATCATGTACAGCAGGCACCTCAAAGCACTGGAGAGGTACCACCAACGCTGCCTCCGCAAGATCCTGCAAATCCATTGGCAGGATAGGCGCACCAACGTCAGTGTTCTTGCTCAGGCCAACATCCCCAGCATCGAAGCTTTGACCACGCTCAATCAGCTCCGATGGACGGGTCACATCGTTCGCACGCCCGATACGAGACTCCCAAAACAAGCGCTCTACTTGGAACTCCGACACGGCAAGAGAGCCCCAGGTGGGCAGAGGAAACGCTTCAAGGACACTCTCAAAGTGTAACATCCCCACCGACACCTGGGAATCCCTGGCCCAAGACCGCACAAAGTGGAGGAGAAGCATCCGGGAAGACGCCGAACACCTCGAGTCTCTTCGCCGGGAGCAAGCGGAAACCAAGCGCAGGCAGCGCAAGGAGTGCACATCAACCCAAGCACCCCACCCACCCGCCCCTTCAACCACCGTCTGCCCCACCTGTGACAGAGACTGTAGGTCCTGCATTGGACTCATCAGTCACCTGAGAACTCATTTTTAATGTGGAAGCAAGTCATCCTCGGTTCCGAGGGACTGCCTAAGAAGAACCCCAGTTTTATACAATGACAGACCTGTACCCACCAGTACTGTACCCCAGTGTTAGTGACAGACCTGTACCCACTAGTACTGTACCCGTATTATACAGAGACAGACCTGTACCCACCAGTACTGTACCCCATTGTTATACAGTGACAGACCTGTACCCACCAGTGCTGAACCCAGTGTTATACAGTGACAGACCCGTACCCACCAGTGCTGAACCCAGTGTTAGTGACAGACCTGTACCCACCAGTACTGTACCCCAGTTATACAGTGACAGACCTGTACCCACCAGTGCTGAACCCAGTGTTATACAGTGACAGACCTGTACCCACCAGTGCTGAACCCAGTGTTATACAGTGACAGACCTGTACCCACCAGTGCTGAACCCAGTGTTATACAGTGACAGACCTGTACCCACCAGTGCTGAACCCAGTGTTATACAGTGACAGACCTGTACCCACCAGTACTGTACTCGTTATACAGCGACAGACCTGTACCCACCAGTACTGTACCCGTGTTATACAGTGACAGACCTGTGCCCACCAGTACTGTACCCGTTATACAGCGACAGACCTGTGCCCACCAGTACTGTACCCCAGTGTTATACAGTGACAGACCTGTACCCACCAGTACTGTACTCGTTATACAGTGACAGACCTGTACCCACCAGTACTGTACTCGTTATACAGTGACAGACCTGTGCCCACCAGTACTGTACTCGTTATACAGTGACAGACCTGTACCCACCAGTACTGTACTCGTTATACAGTGACAGACCTGTACCCACCAGTACTGTACTCGTTATACAGTGACAGACCTGTACCCACCAGTACTGTACCCCAGTGTTATACAGTGACAGACCTGTGCCCACCAGTACTGTACCCGTTATACAGCGACAGACCTGTGCCCACCAGTACTGTACCCCAGTGTTATACAGTGACAGACCTGTACCCACCAGTACTGTACCCGTTATACAGCGACAGACCTGTGCCCACCAGTACTGTACCCCAGTGTTATAGTGACAGACCTGTACCCACCAGTACTGTACCCCAGTGTTAGTGACAGACCTGTGCCCACCAGTACTGTACCCCAGTGTTAGTGACAGACCTGTGCCCACCAGTACTGTACCCGTTATACAGCGACAGACCTGTGCCCACCAGTACTGTACCCCAGTGTTATACAGCGACAGACCTGTGCCCACCAGTACTGTACCCCAGTGTCAGCGACAGACCTGTACCCACCAGTACTGTACTCGTTATACAGCGACAGACCTGTGCCCACCAGTACTGTACCCCAGTGTTAGTGACAGACCTGTGCCCACCAGTACTGTACCCCAGTGTCAGTGACAGACCTGTGCCCACCAGTACTGTACCCCAGTGTCAGTGACAGACCTGAACACATCAGTACTGTACCCCAGTTTTATACAGTGACAGACCTGAACCCACCAGTACTGTATCTGTGTTATGCAGTGACAGACCTGTACCCCAGTTTTATAGTGACAGACCTGAACCCACCAGTACTGTATCTGTGTTATGCAGTGACAGACCTGTACCCCAGTTTTATAGTGACAGACCTGTACCCACCAGTACTGTACCCGTTATACAGTAGGGTTGCAAAATTCTGGGAATTTTTAAAAGAGGAAACTTTCCATGGGAATTTTGAGTTTTTTTGCACACTGATGGTTTTTGTCTCTGACCCTTATATTATCTTTGTCGTCAAAATAGACATACTGTTCCATACAAATAAAAACAGGCTTTCAAAACTTTATTTAGGTTATAATTTTGAACTTTATTGAACCCCCACAAAAAACCCCATCTAAAATAAAATAAAAAGAGCGTCAGCTTATTTAGCCTGTAATTTGTCCTTATTTTGTCCCTTTGAGTCTTCTACTCATGCGTCTTCTGAGTCTTCTACTCCTCATTGCTCCTCCTGATTCTCTGACTCTGGCTCTGACGTGTCCATTTCCTCCTCTGTGTCAGTGTCTAGCTGTGTGGTGGACACTTCTGTATCTGGCTCAATAAGTTGTAGGTTCGCCCGGATAGCCACCAGTTTCTCCACTCTCGTTAGTCAGCCTGTTGCGCACCTTTGTATGCGTATTCCCAAAAAGTGACCAGTTTCGTTCAGAGGCCGCTGATGAAGGTGGGATTTGGAGTATCACCAATGCAATAGGTGACAGGGCCTCAGATGCACAAAGTCCCTTCCACCAGGTATGTGCACCGATATGCTTGCATGATTCCCATATCCCATCCCCATTCCAAAGCCCTTGCTTGGTAGACTTCCCAGAACTTTGCCCACATCCAGATTGAGATGGAGTGAGAGGGTAGAAATCACACTGTAAGCGCTGTTGATCTGTTCTCCAGAAAGTATTGGTCTCCCAACATGCTTTGGGTCCAGCATGTATGCTGCAGCATGAATCGGCTTGACACAAAATTCTTGACGCGTCTGTATGAATTGAACAATTGCCTTCTCCTCTGCTTTGAGCAGCAGGGATGTGGGTAGGGCAATGCTGATTTGTTCTTTTAAAATCAGTAAAAAGCCTGAGAACATCTGACAATACAGCGTCATCTCCTTCAATCTGAGCAATTGCAGATGCTACTGGTGAGAGTAGTTTAAGGCTGCTAACCACTCTCTCCCAAAACACATCATCCAGCAGTATTTTCTTGATGGTGGTTTCCATATCCCCAGACTGGGATATTGCCATTTCTTGCAGCGACTCCTTACCCTCCAGAAGGCTGTTGTACATTATGACAACACCACCCCATCTAGTGTTGTTGGGCAGCTTCAGTGTGGTGTTCTTGTTCTTTGTCATTTGCTTGGAGTTGTAGGTTGCTGCAACTACCTGTTTTCCCCTGACATACTTAACAACTTGCTTGGCTCTCTTGTACAGTGCTTCCATGGTTCTCAAACCCATGATGTCCTTGAGGAGGTTAAGCCCATGAGCTGCGCACCCAATAGACGTAATACGAGGGTAGGCCTCCTCCACTTGAGCTCAAGCAGCCTTCATATTCGCAGCATTGTCAGTAACTACTGCAAAGACCTTTTGTGATCCAAGATCGTTGATGACCGCTGCAACACAGTCTGCCATCGCTATCGTTTCTTTGAGCTTTCCTTGGACTCTATTATACTCAGCCTCCAGCAAATAAGTAGACAAAGTATGTCTGGTGGGAGGACAGTATGCAGGGCGAATAACATTGAAAAATCTCTTCCAGTACACATTGGCTGTGAGCATGAGGGGTGAGCCTGTTGCATATACAGCTCGAGCAAGGCACTCATCTGCATTCTTCTGGCTATGGTTATCCATTGTATCAAAGAACCTTCCAACTGGGCCAGGAGTTGCTGATGATAGGGAGCCTGATGCTGAATGAGAACCATCATCTTCTTGAATGGAAGCAGAGGAACTCTGGGCTGACTGCTGTGAGCTTTGAGTGAAGTTGTTGCATTTGGATAAATGCTGCTGCATCTTTGTGGCATTCTTTACATATGGCTTTCTACAGTGTTTGCACATGTACACAGTCTTTCCATCTTTAATGCCTGGGGTAAAATGCTTCCACACATCCGACGGTAAACGTGGCATTGTTCCATGCAGAGAAATAAAGGGCATTCATCTCTGTGTCGAACTGCGGTCGATCAGCACGATTGCAACAGGGTGAGTACATTTTTGCTGATGCTCCATGTGATGGAAGCATGACCTGTACACACACGATGCTACATCACCAATAGTGTATTATTTTGTATATTTTAAATTGAAGGACAACAGAGTTCAACAAGTAACTGGTTTATTTGGTATAAAGTCTGATTTACTTACTGCATCATCACAACATCAGCTGAAAACAAAATGACTTCCCTCAGGACCCCTAACCTGGATCTTAAAAAAACTATAGCAGTCTTACAGATGCCTGCAGGCCAATCACAATTCGATATGCAAATATTACAAATAGAGGGAGCTAATCGCTCATCCACCCAATCAGGACACATTTGTTCACAGTCACACACAAAACTTGTAATTATTAAAACAAGCCAAGTAAGAAGATAAACATATATTGATTAAGAAATTCCTTAAAATTACTAAGAGATGGAATCTTAATTATTAAGAGAGGACCTGTGGAAAAAAAAGAAAGAAATACAAAAAAAACAATATTATGCTAACATGTGCTTTTTTGGGCAAAATTCCCAAGCTAAACTTCCCGTGGAAAATTTCCGGAAATTTACCGGAAACTTTCCACCCCTTTGCAACCCTATTATACAGTGACAGACCTGTACCCACCAGTACTGTACCCGTGTTATACCGTGACAAACCTGTACCCACCAGTACTGTACCCATGTTATAGTGACAGACCTGTACCCACCAGTACTGTACCCCGGTGTTATACAGTGACAGAACTGTACCCACCAGTACTGTACCCGTGTTATACATTGACAGACCTGTACCCACCAGTACTGTACCCCAGTGTTACAGCGACAGACCTGTACCCACCAGTACAGTACCCCAGTGTTATAGTGTGACAGACCTGTACCCACCAGTACTGTACCCACGTTATACAGCGACAGACCTGTGCCCACCAGTACTGTACCCCAGTGTTATACAGCGACAGATCTGTCCCGACCAGTACTGTACCCGTGTTATACAGCGACAGATCTGTCCCGACCAGTACTGTACCCCAGTGTTAGTGACAGACCTGTACCCACCAGTACTGTACCCATTTTATACAGTGACAGACCTGTACCCGCCAGCACTGTTCCCCAGTGTCAGACCTGTACCCATCAGTACCGTACCCCAGTTTTATACATGGCCGAGCTGTACCCACCAGTACTGTATCCCAGTGTTATACAGTGACAGACCTGTACCCACCAGTACTGTACCCGTCATAGTGACAGACCTGAACCCACCAGTACTGTAACCCAGTGTTATACAGTGACAGACCTGTACCCACCAGCACTGTACCCATGTTATACAGCGACAGACTTGTACCCACCAGCACTGTACCCAAGTGTTAGTGACAGACCTGTACCCACCAGTACTGTACCAGTGTTATACAGTGACAGACCTGTACCCGTTATACAGTGACAGACCTGTACCCACCAGCACTGTTCCCCAGTGTTATACAGCGATAGACCTGTACCCACCAGTACTGTACCCATGTTATACAGCGACAGACCTGTACCCACCCGTACTGTACCCCAGTGTTACAGTGACAGACCTGTACCGACCAGTACTGTACCCCAGTGTTACACAGAGAGACCTATATCCACCAGTACCGTACCCGTGTTATGCCGTGACAAACCTGTACCCACCAGTTCGCCTGGCACCTTCCCGTGCAAGCGCAGGAGATGTAACACTTGCCCTTATACCTCCCCCCTTCCCACTGTCCAGGGCCCCAAACACCCCTTCCAGGTGAAACAGTGATTTACTTGTACTTCTTGCAATCTAGTATACTGTATTCGCTGCTCACGTTGCGGTCTCCTCTACATTGGGGAGACCAAACGCAGATTGGGTGACTGCTTTGTGGAACATCTCTGTTCAGTCCGTAAGGGTGACCCCGAGCTTCCGGTCGCCTGTCATTTTAATTCACCGCTCCATTCCCACTCGGACCTCACCGTCCTTGGCCTCTTGCATTGTTCCACGGAAGCTCACCGTAAACCTGAGGAACAGCACCTCATCTTCCGATTAGGCACTCTGCAGCCTTCCAGACTCAATATCGAGTTCAACAATTTCAGATCATAACCTCGGCCCCCATTACATTTTTACTTATATTTTTTATCCACACTTTTGTTTTGGCCTTTTCCCCCCCACTTACTTTCTTTTTTTTCTCTCTCCCACATGGCAGCTGTCTCCCATTCTGCCAGAACATTTCACACCTAATCTAGAGCTGTCTTTTGTCTCCATTAGTCCTATCACCATCTCGTCTCGTTTTGAATACCTCTTAATGTCTCTTCTCTTTTGTTCTCTCCCAGCCTGGCCTCTTAATCTATTTCATTTCCTGTGCTTCTTTAGTCTTGACAAAGGGTTTTCACCCAAAACGTTGACTCTATTTTCTCTCCACGGATGTTGCCTGGCCTGCTGAGTTTTTCCAGCATTTTCTGTTGTTATTTCGGATTTCCAGCATCTGCAGTATTTTGCCACTGTACCCACCAGTACTGTACCCCAGTGTTATACAGTGACAGACCTGTACCCACCAGTACTGTACCCCAGTGTTATACAGTGACAGACCTGTACCCACCAGTACTGTACCCCAGTGTTATACAGTGACAGACCTGTACCCACCAGTACTGTACCCCAGTGTTATACAGTGACAGACCTGTACCCACCAGTACTGTACCCCAGTGTTATACAGCTCAAAATATTCTCTGCACAAAGAACATAAATTTGAAGGACAGAATCTAAAATTGTGGTTCTGGCTGTTTTTTTCAAATGGATACAGTGTGACATGGATACACACCCACTGTTACAATGTAGCAAAATCGCGGTGTTACTAATCCGGCTCTGCCACAGAAACCTTCTCGGGTTCGGTGTCATCACTCACTCCCATAAATAGTCTTTCGTTTACTGCCCTACCTCGACTTGTAGCAGAACTTGGGCTTGTAACTTAATTACCTCCAGGTGACCTGAGCCAGGTGTTTGTGTCTGTTGCACATGGGACTTTGTCAAACTCTCCAAAAGGCAGAGAGGCAAACACTTGTTGAGATCTGAGCTGGGTTGATAAACTGCTTTCGTCTGTGAGTGGGCGAGAACATGACAGATGGAATATAATGTGGATAAATGTGAAGTTATCCACTTCGGTAGAAAAAACAGAAATGCAGAGTATTTCCTAAATGGTGAAAGATTGGGGAATGCAGATGCTCAAAGGGACCTGGGTGTCCTTGTACATGAGTCACTGAAAGTGAATGTGCAGCAAGCCATTAGGAAGGCAAATGGTATGCTGGCCTTCATTACAAGAGGATTTGAGTACAGGAGTAAAGGGCCTTGGTGAGACCACACCTGGAGTACTGTGTACAATTCTGGTCTCCTTACCTAAGGAAGGATATACTTGCCATAGAGGGAGTGCAACGAAGGTTCACGAGATTGATTCCTGGGATGGCGGGACTGTCGTATGAGAAGAGATTGAGTAAACTAAGCCTGTATCCTCTTGAATTCAGAAGAATGAGAGGAGATCTCATTAAAGCATACAAAATTATTACAGGGCTTGATAGGATAGATGCTGGGAGAATGTTTCCCTTAGCTGGGGAGTCCATAATACGACAGCCAGTAACTGCAATCCAACGGTGATAATACAAGGTGTGTTGACATCACAAGGCTGGCGTTGCAATACCAACAGTTTTCTTCCCCCCTCCACAATATCCACCGGCCCATGGGTCGCGTAGCCCCACCCCAACCACAGGTCACATACACCACACACAGTTAACTGGAAGTTAGACACTCTACACACTGTTGTTTCCACCTAGATTGAGAATGCACCTTTAACTAGACTCATTTATAGTATTTGTTGGATGGTTTTTAATCCAAGAGTAAACAGTGATTTACTTGTACTTCTTGCAATCTAGTATACTGTATTCGCTGCTCACGGTGCGGTCTCCTCTACATTGGGGGAGACCAAACGCAGATTGGGTGACTGCTTTGCGGAACACCTCCGTTCAGTCCGGGTCGCCTGTCACTTTAATTCTCTGCTCCATTCCCACTCTGACCTCTCTGTTCCTGGCCATTTACACTGTTGCAACGAAGCTGAACGCAAGCTCGAGGAACAGCACCTCATCTTTCGATTAGGCACTTTACAGCCTTCTGGACTCAACATCGAGTTCAACAATTTCAGACCATAACCTCGGCCCCTATTTTTTTTCTCACATGGCAGCTGTTAATGATTCTGCCATTTCCATTTACACTTCATCTAGAGTCATCTTTTGTTTCTTAACTTGTCCCATTACCATCTCCTTTTGTCTTGAGAAAGCGGTTAAAAAGGCTTACGGGATCCTGGGCTTCATAAATAGAGGCATAGAGTACAAAAGTGTGGAAATGATGATGAACCTGTATAAAACACTGGTTCGGCCTGAACTGGAGTACTGTGTCCAATTCTGGGCACCACACTTTAGGAAGGATGTGAAGGCCTTAGAGACGGTGCAGAAAAGATTTACGAGAATGATTCCAGGGATGAGGGACTTCAGTTACGTGGATAGACTGGAGAAGCTGAGGTTGTTCTCCTTGGAGCAGAGCAGATTGAGAGGAGATTTGATAGAGGTGTTCAAAATCATGAGGGGTCTGGACAGAGTAGATAGAGAGAAACTGGTCCCATTGTCGGAAGGGTCGAGAACCAGAGGACACAGATTTAAGGTGGTTGGCAAAAGAACCAAAGGCGACATAAGAAAAAACTTTTTTTACTCAGCGAGTGGTGAGGATCTGGAATTCACTGCCTGAAAGGGTGGTGGAGGCAGACTCAATTACGGCTTTCAAAAGGGAGTTGAATAAGTATCTGAAGGAAAGAACTTTGCAGGGCTACAGGGAAAGGGCGGGGGAGTGAGACTAGCTGAAGTGCTCTTGCAGAAATCCGGCACGGGCTTGACGGGCCGAGTGGCCTCCTTCTGTGCTGTAACCATTCTATGATTTTATGCCTTGCACCATCATCTCCTTTGTCTTTTAATCTCTCCTGCCCTCCATCCTATCACAGACCTTCCCTTTTGTTCTTTCCTTCCCTCCCCCCTTTCCCTGCCCCTACACTTGCTTACAACCTGTTACAGCTCTAACTTTATCCAGTTCTGACGAAGGGTCATCAACCTGAAACGTTAACTCTGTTTCTCTCTCCACAGATGCTGCCTGACCTGCTGAGTATTTCCAGCAATTTCTGTTTTTATTTCAGATTTCCAGCATCTGCAGTATTTGCTGGAGTTCTTTGAGGAAGTAACATATAGGGTGGATAAAGGGGAACCAGTGGACGTAGTGTATTTAGACTTCCAAAAGGCATTTGACAAGGTGCCACACAAAAGATTATTGCTTAAAATAAAAAATCACAGGATTGGGGGTAATATTCTGGCATGGATAGAGGATTGGCTATCTAACAGAAGGCAGAGAGTTGGGATAAATGGTTCATTCTCAGACTGGCAATCAGTAACTAGTGGTGTTCTGCAGGGGTCAGTGCTGGGTCCCCAACTCTTTACAATCTATATTAATGATTTGGAGGAGGGGACCGAGTGTAACATATCAAAGTTTGCAGATGATACTAAGATGGGAGGGAAAGTAGTGAGTGAGGAGGACATAAAAAACCTGCAAGGGGACATAGACAGGCTAAGTAAGTGGGCAGAGATTTGGCAGATGGAATACAATACTGGAAAGTGTGAGGTTATGCACTTTGGCAGGAAAAATTGTAGAGCAAGTTATTATCTTAATGGCAAGAAACTGGAAAGTACTGAAGTACAAAGGGATCTGGGGGTCCTGGTGCACGAAACTCAAAAGGTTAGTATGCAGGTGCAGCAAGTGATTAAGAAGGCCAATGGAATGTTGGCTTTCATTGCTAGGGGGATAGAATATAAAAATAGGGAGGTATTGCTTCAGTTTTACAAGGTATTGGTGAGACCGCACCTGGAATACTGCATACAGTTTTGGTGTCCATACTTAAGAAAAGACATACTTGCGCTCGAGTCAGTACAAAGAAGGTTCACTCAGTTAATCCCGGGGATGAGGGGATGGACATATGAGGAGAGGTTGAGTAGATTGGGACTCTACTCATTGGAGTTCAGAAGAATGAGAGGCGATCTTATTGAAACATATAAGATTGTGAAGGGGTTGGATCGGGTGGATGCGGGGAGGATGTTCCCGATGATGGGTGAAACTAGAACTAGGGGGCATAGTCTTAGAATAAGGGGCTGCTCTTTCAAAACTGAGATGAGGAGGAACTACTTCACTCAGAGGGTGGTAGATCCATGGAATATGCTGCCCCAAAAAGCTGTAGAAGCTACATCATTACATAAATTTAAAACAGAAATAGACAGTTTCCTAGAAGTAAAGGGAATTAAGGGTTACGGGGAGCGGGCAGGAATTTGGACATGAGTCTAGGTTCGGATCGGACATGGCCCTGTGGGTAGCGGAGCGGGCCCAGGGGCCGTGTAGCCTGATCCTGCTCCTATTTCTTGTGTCTAATTCTGATAGATTCAGGAGATGGTTCTGTGATAGCAGATTGGCAGTTAGGATCAGATCAGCCATGATCATATTAAATGGCGGAGCAGGCTCGAGGGGCCGATTGGCCTACTCCTGCTCCTATTTCTTATGTTCTTATGTTCTTATTTTGCTTTAGTAAAATTGTCTGGGTGGACAGCGAGTTAGACACTGGCCTTTAAGAACATAAGAATTAGGAGCAGGAGTCGGCCATTCGACCCCTCAAGCCTGCTCCGCCATTCAATAAGATCGTGGCTGATCTTCTACCTCATCTCCACTTTCCTGCCCGATCCCTATATCCCTTGATTCCCTTAATATTCAAAATTCTATCGATCTCTGTCTTGAATATACTCAACGACTGAGCCTCCACAGCCCTCTGGAGTAGAGAATTCCAAAGATTCACCACTCTCGGAGTGAAGAAATTCCTCCTCATCTCAGTCCTAAATGGCCGACTCCTTATTCGGAGACTGTGACCCCTGATTCTAGACTCCCCAGCCAGGGGGAACATCTTCCCTGCATCTACCATGTAAATCCCTGCAAGCCTTTCCCGTCTAGGTGGGCAGTGAGTGAGACTCTGTAGGGTGGGGGGGGTGGGGGCGGGTGAGGGATGTAGTTCAGGCAGAGTCTTAATCCAGCACTAACATCCCTCGCCTAACCACACAAGATATCCTCAACTCAGTAAGCATGCTCAGCGCCGAGTCCATACGACATGATAAATAAACTCCCGACTATAGAAGTAAACATTCCCACTTTAAGTTTTGTTTTTGGGCACTTCTAGTTGCAGATGTTGCCAGTGGCCGCACTCGGTGGGGCAATAACTCCAGGGTATAAGAACTCCCAGGGGTAATCTCGAGTTACAAACCACAGTGTACAATGGGGAGGGGGGAAATCAAGGGATATGGGGATAGTGCAGGAAAGTGGAGCTGAGGTAGAAGATCAGCCATGATCTCATTGAATGGCAGAGCAGGCTCGAGGGGCCGTGTGGCGGAGCAGGCTTGAGGGGCCAAACTGCTCCTATTTCTTATGTTCTTATGAAAGTGTAAATGAAACATGGATCCACACAGAGATCAACAACTTCTGATTAAATAGCAACTTTAAGGATTAAAACAATGATGAAAATCGGTGTGTCGGACCCTGTGATGTCACCCACGGAGCACAGTTCTGGACACAAATATTCAGTCCCTTGGCGTCCCTGACAGCTGGGGAGAACCCAACATCTCACTCCATACAGGCAACCGCTGGGTGGGAAGGGGATGAACTCGGATCCCCCCGGATAGTAGCATGGTTTACACCCGCTCTTTGCCCCAGATTTTGCTGCTGATGTCCTTCTCTGTAACTTTATCTAACCCAGGGCACTGGGTTTCTTTCAAATTTTTTTTTACGCCTGTACAGTTCAAGGGAAAGTGTGAATGACATCAGGCTAGTGCCAACACACTGAAAATTGTAATGTTTTGAAAAATAATGTTCCCCAGGTGACATCACAGAGCAGACAGGCCAGTCTTGCTGCAGCATTCTCACTGGCAGTTGGAGCAGGAACAAACAGATTCAGCAAATGCCAGTCACTGGGAGAGGCACACTCAGTTTGGGTTTAAAAATCGGACCGGTTTTGAAGGCAGATCAGCTCCATGCCACCCCGATATGTCTAAAGACGCTCAGATTCTCAATCTCGCTCCTTTCACTATTGCTCGCTGGATATTCATTGTTGGCAGCTGCATGAGCTGACTGTCCAGACAGAGGGGGCTCGTTTCACAAGGGGGCAAATCCTGCCCTTCTTCCCCCATCACCCCTCCACAGCCCCGGGAGCCTGGATTTAGAGTAATAGGGTTCTTGTGCCCTCTCTCACCCCCCCAGCCCCGGGAGTCTGGATTTAGAGCAATGGGGTTCCTGTGCCTTCTTTCACCCCCCAGCCCCGGGAGCCTGGATTTGGGGTATTGGGGGTCCTGTGCCCTCTCTCGCCCCCCCAGCCCCGGGAATCTGGATTTGGGGTATCCGCTGGCTCCTGACACCGTGGCCCTGGCCCTGCACACAGCCCGCCCGCCCCCAAGACTAGTGATTTTGGGGTACGGGGGGGGGGCGCTCCAGGGCTTTGTGCCTCCATCCCTCCCCGCCTGCCAGTCTCAGAATCGGGGCTCCTGAAACCCTGTACCCCCTGGGGGCCTGGCACTGGGGTCTCTGCCCCCTCTCCCCACCCCCACCCCTGGGGGCCTGGCACTGGGGTCTCTGCCCCCTCTCCCCACCCCCAGACCTGGGGGCCTGGCACTGGGGTCTCTGCCCCCTCTCCCCACCCCCAGAGGCCTGGCACTGGGGTCTCTGCCCCCTCTCCCACCCCCAGACCTGGGGGCCTGGCACTTGGGTCTCTGCCCCCTCTCCCCACAGGTGCCTGGTTCTGGGGCTCTGGACCCCTCTCTCTCCCCCCCACCCAGTCTCTCTCCCCTCACTCACTCTGGGTGATCTTCTGCAGCCCCAGCACGTCCTCGGGAGACACGCTGTCCTTCTGCAGCAGCTGCTCCTCGGTGGTGGCCGGGAGCCCGTCGGCCGGCGGCGCCTTCTTCACCTTCATGCCGGCCGGCTCCGGCTGCTGCTGCGGGGCGCTAGCGCTGCTCAGGGCTGTGGTGCCAGAAAAGCTCATGTCTGTGCGGCCGCCGCCTTCCCGGAGCCCAGGCTCTGCTCCCGCCACCCGCCTGCTCCGGTTCTAATGCGCGTTTGTTCCGCTCCGGCTCTAATGCGCGTTTGTTCCGCTCCGGCTCCGATCCTGTCCCGGGTCGCGGCTCAGCTCCGGCTCCAGTCCAGCTCCGGGTTGGCTCTGCTCCAGCTCCGGGTTTGCCGGCTCTCACCTGCTCAAACCGTTACACTGTATCCAAGGCGGGCCGCACCACTGCCACCCGGGGGGGAAATCACACTCCCCCACCACTCCACATGGACTCATCCTCCCCCCACAACCATCCCATTCACAAAACGCCACGCTCCGCCTATTCACCAGACAGGGAGGATTTACCCCTCCCAGCAGAAAGCCTCACATTTTTACCCCGCGGAATGCCATCGCCCCCCCCCCGGTGTGAGGGAATGGTACAATCCGTTTGCAGCAAATTAATTCCAACACAAACCGGGTTCAATTCACAGCTGATGGCATTATTTTAATGCTGGGAAGTTAATGATGGCAGCTATATGTCTGAATTATATAATAAATAAAATGCAGCCTGTTGCAAGGATTGCAAGTATTTAATTTCTGTAGAATACGCTGCAAGTGCAGAGCTGTCTTAAAGGGGCACCGCTGTCTCCGGCGGTTGAGCGACTGTCCCCGTGAAATCCGAGCTCCCACCGCTAGTTATTCTCCTGTGGTCCCTGCTGGGAAGTGGATGTCCTGGCCGGCCTCCCATCTTCCACCCTCCGTAAACTTCAGCTCATCCAAAACTCTGCTGCCCCTGTCCTAACTCGCACCAAGTCCCGTTCACCCATCACCCCCTGTGCTCGCTGACCTACATTGGCTCCCAGTCCAACAACACCTCGATTTTAAAATTCTCAACCTTGTTTTCAAATCCCTCCATGGCCTCGCCCCTCCCTATCTCTGTAACCCCCTCCAGCCCCACAGCATCTGCATCCCCCGGAGATCTCTGCTCTCCTCCAATTCTGCCCTCGCGCCTCCCCGATTTCCATTGCTCCACCATTGTCGGCCATGCCTTCAGCTGTCGAGGCCCTACAGCTCTGGAATTCCCTCCCCCTCTCCTCCTTTAAGTCACTCCTTAAAACCTACCTTTTTGGCCAAGCTTTTGGTCACCTGTCCTAATTTATCCTTGTGTGGCTCGGTGTCAAATTTTGTTTGATAATCGCTCCTGTGAAGCGCCTTGGGGCGTTAAAGTCGCTGTATAAATACACGTTGTTGAGGACAGGTTTAGGTCCAGCATTGGTTCAATAGCCTAGCATTACTAACAGGTCATCGAGCTGAACCGTTAACTGTTTCTCTCTCCACAGATGCTGCCTGACCTGCTGAGTATTTCCAGCATTTTATTTCAAATTTCTAGCTCCGTAGTATTTTGCTTCATTACTAATAACTCGCTGTCTCGGCTCACACCAAGAAGGGACTTACACAAGGCTTGTACTCCTGTAACACTTGAAAATTAGAAAGAAAAACATGACCTGGGGGGAAAAAAATTGAAAAAGTTCACAATGCAGTCAATGCGCAATTGCAGTTGTGGCTCATTGGATAGCACTCTCCCCTCAAGTCAGAAGGTCCTGGGTTCCAGTCCCACTCTAGGGATTGGAGCCCATAATCCAGGCTGACACTCCAGTGCAGTACTGAGGAAGCGCCGCAGTGTCGGAGGGGCAGTACCGAGGGAGCGCTGCACTGTCGGAGGGGCGGTACTGAGGGAGCGCCGCACTGTCGGAGGGGCAGTACTGAGGGAGCGCCGCAGTGTCGGAGGGGCAGTACTGAGGGAGCGCTGCATTGTCGGAGGGGCAGTACCGAGGGAGCGCTGCATTGTCGGAGGGGCAGTACCGAGGGAGCGCTGCACTGTCGGAGGGGCAGTACCGAGGGAGCGCTGCAGTGTCAGAGGGGCAGTACTGAGGGAGCGCTGCACTGTCGGAGGGGCAGTACCAAGGGAGCGCTGCACTGTCGGAGGTGCTGTCTGTTGGATGAGATGTTAAAGAGGCCCCGTATGCTCTCTCAAGTGGATGTAAAAGATCCCATGGCACTATTTCAAAGAAGAGCAGGGGAGTTCTCACTGGTGTCCTGGTCAATATTTATCCTTCAACCAACATCACTAAAAAGAGATGATCCCATTGCTGTTTGTGGGATCTTGCTGTGCACAAATTGGCTGCCATGTTTCCTGCATTAGAACAGTGACTACACTTCAAAAAGTACTTCATTGGCTGTGAAGCGTGTTGGGAGGTTGAGGTTGTGAAAGGCGCTGTAGAAAAAAGACTTGCCTTTCTATAGCGCCTTTCACGACTACTGGACGTCCCAAAGCGCTTCACAGCCAGTGAAGTATTTTTGAGTGCAGTCACTGTCCTAATGCAGGAAACGCGGCAATTTGCACAAGAAATGCAAGTATTTTTTTAGCTGCCATGTATCTGCCCAGCAACCAATGTGTTGGAGTTTTGATGGCGTTTATAGGGTGAGAATCTTCGAGCTGTTCCAGGCAGTGTGCCCGTCATACTCCCCCATACGGTGAAATTTGCCCCTTACGACTCACGTTTGTTTACTTTTTCTGAACATGCCGAAGGGGATGTCACCCACGTGTCAGCAAATAAAGGTCTGAGACCGGAGGTACAGTGAGTCACGAGGGGCCTCAGACTGGAACCCAGGGCTAATGATCCCAAAAATCACACTTAGAATCATAGAAATTTACAGCACAGAAGGAGGCCATTCAGCCCAGTGTGTCCGGACCGATACTTCTCATTTACAATAGCCAGCAGAATTCACATCAGATTTGTCAGTGTGCCGGTCAGGTGTGACAATGGTTAGCTATGGTGTGCGCCTTGTCTCTATAATAGGCACTGGGAAAGGTCTAGTGGCAAAAGGCAGACATCTGGTTAAATAGCTCAGCCTTTAGGAACAGGAATAGGCCATTCAGCCCCTCGAGCCTGTACTGCCATTCAATCAGATCATGGTCAATCTGTATCTCAACCATATTTACCCGCCTTTGATCCATATCCCTTGATACTCTTACCCAACAAAAATCTGTCGACCTGTCTTGAGGCAGTACAGCTCTGAGGGAGTGCTGCATTGTCAGAGATGCTGTGATTTGGATAAGATGTTAAACCGAAGTCCCGTGTGGCTGTTCCGATGGACATTAAAGATCCCATTGCACTATTCAAAGAGCATGGTGTCCTGCTCCATATTGCTTCCGAAACCAAATCAATTCTCGCCTGATCACCAGACGTTACCGTACAGCTAAATATCTTTCTCTAGCCCAGGGAACTGAGCCTAATGCGAATAGCCTTTTCTGTGTTCCTCAGTACCACATCTATTGGGGTATTTGCCCACTGACCCATCAGGGAATTTAACATACCTCTTAATTAATGGCACATTCTCCTCTCATCTTTGGCCATGTATGCACAGGCCCGAGCCAAAAGCAGAGGAGCCTGCTTACAAGTCTCCATCAATGTTGCAGGGAAACAGGCTACCGGGAAGTAAATGAGTTCCTCCCTCCTTGTGGGAAGCGCAAAGTGCCACTCTGTCTCATCCGTCCTCTTCCGCTAACTCACGCTCCCCGTGCAAAGTGCTGAGGGACATTCTGTGCCTCGTCCCTCCGCTGACCCTCCCTATGTGGGAAGCCCAGTCGTCACTCTGCGTGCAGTTGGGATTGGTGTGTTCCACTTTGTGGAGTAGGAAAACAGCATTTTATTTACACGCCCACACAAGACTCCCTGAAAAAATACAACAGGAAGCTGCACCTGTGAAAATGATACTACAGCAGGAGCTGGGAAGTAGTGTTCCATTGTAATTCTGTCCTTGGACTGAGTCCGTCTTTATCCAGAATCCACTGCAGAAAGACGACCCGCTGCTCCCACCGTGGCACATTTCAGTGCCCACTGCTGGCCAGCTTCAGACTCATATGGCAAGAATACTGACTTGGGGAAAGATGACTGTTTAAGGCCAGTAATTATATACAATTATACATTGAGACACTGTCTTTTACCCAGGTTAGCTGCTGTCCTTTATATAAAGACTCGCATTTCTATAGCGCCGTTCACGACCACCTGACGTCCCACAGCACTTTTTACAGCCAATGAAGTACTTTTGAAGTGTAGTCACTGTTGTAATGTAGGAAATGTGGCAGCCATTTGCACACAGCAAGCTCCCACAAACAGCAATGTGATAATGACCAGATAATCTGTTTCAGTGATGTTGGTTAATGTATAAATGAGGAGAATGCCAACGCTCTTCTTCATAATAGTGTCATGGGATCTTTCACGTCCACCTTGGGGGGCAGATGTGGCCTCGGTTTAACGCCTTATCCAAAATCTAGTAGCTATCCCAGGTAAAACACGCTCCAGGAAAGGGCTATCCCAGGTAAAATGCAGTGTATTATAATATATAGGAATGGATGAACAGCGACGATGAAGGAACGGTGATATATTCCAAGCCAGGATGGTGTGTGACTTGAGAGGGGAACCTGGAGGTGGTGGTGTTCCCATGCACCTGCTGTCCTTGTCCTTCTAGGTGGTGGAGGTCGTGGGTTTGGGAGGTGCTGCTGAAGAAGCCTTGGCAAATGGATTGTAATACATTAGGACAGGAGCTGGCGAAGAGAGCTTGGGTTCACTGGGGAAGGGCAGTGAAATTAGCCCAATAGTTGGAGCTACAATTACCGTTTTCTAATCTCCTCATACTCAAAACTTTAAACGGGCCTCTGCAAACCCTCCTACTGGTGACATGGGACTGCCTCAAATAAAGAAACACACAAACATATGAAAGATGACGGACAGGAAAAGACTCACTGGTCCATCCAGCCTGTCCCATATGGTTTTATGTACCATGATACAGACACTCCCCACACCACCCGCAGGCACCTAATCTCCTGGGAGAGGTGAAAAGAGTCAGAAACCCAGGGCTAATTACGGAAAACAATCTGGAAAATTCCATTGCACCCCCTTTAGGCAATCGAAGCTAGTCCAGATCACGTAGACCCCGATTTATATTGCAGAGTACCGACCTCTTGTACGAGGTGATCTTCGCCCCAGCCAGTAGCAGCTCCAGCTCTTGCGTGAAGGAATTCAGCGAATCAGCGTTCACCATACCAGCCGGCAGCCTGTTTCCACAGGTCCACTATTCTCTGGGAAAAGAACCACCTCCTGACATCTAACCTAGTCCAGCCCTTAACTTGTAAGCGTGACTCCTGGTTCTCTCTAACCTATCCAGTTGAAGTAATTGGTCTAAATAAACACAGTCTAATCCCTTCATTATTTTATAAATCACAATTAAATCGCTCGAGTCTACGCTTCTCTACAGTATACAGACCCAACTCTCTGAGCCTATCTGGGTAACTAAGATGCTTTAGACTGGGAATTAGTCTAGTGGCCCTTCTCTGCACCATTTCAAAAGCCTCAATATCACCCACCATGTGAGACCACCAAAACTGAACACAGTATTCTAACTCGGGCCTAACCAAGGACTTGTACAAGGGCAAAATGGCATGCTCTGTTTTACAAATCCTAATTAACACTTCTGCCATTCTAACCTAATTACTGTGTTCATATCCTACAATTCTACTCATCGTGCAGCAGGAATTCATTAGTAATGAGTTGATTAAATACAGTAATACAAAGCAGTACTTACAAGAAAGAACCCAACATTTACTATGGAGCAGCCCCACTTAATTAAAGAGCTCGCATCAGGGAGTTGGGGAGAGGTGGTCAGGGGGAAAGAAAGGGGCAAATAGAGAGACTGAAACACAGCGAGGTAGGGAAGGAAGAGAGACAGAGAGGTACAGCAAGGCAGAGGAAGTGATGAGTGACACACGGCAAGACGAAACAGCCACAGACACGTAGTGAGATGGGAGGGGTGGAGAGACAGATATGGCTTGGGGGGCAGGGGGCAATGGGGAAGAGAAAAGACCGATACCGCAAGAAGAGAGAGAGGGGGAGAGAGACCACCAGAATAACCAGATAGGAGGAAACAATTTAATCTCCAATATCCTGCCCTTTTTTTAATTGGTTTGTGAACATTTCAGCAAATGGGTGAAAAGATACAGAAACGATGTAGGAGGCTTCACCAAGAAATAATTTTACACAAGGGACAGAAGGAAAAGCAGTAGAAACACATGAGTTCTGACATACCTCCGCGTCTAGTACCCTCTTGCACTTGCTTTATGAAGGTGGGGCCACTGTGTCCGGCGTGCATACAACGCAGGCACGAGCACTGCCCGAGAAACAGAACACGCATAGCGCAGACACCACAGTGAGCATAAGGGTTCAGGTCCCTGATGGTCTGTGGGCACAGAAGCGTCCCGTGTAACAAGACATGGAAATCAGAAGGAGCTATCCCTGTTCTGTGCTGATTTGGTCGATCTCTCCCTCGGTACCAGCTATGACTGGCACCAACACCCTGAGCTTTGGCCGGGGGTTTGGGGGAAGAGAGATTTGTAGACATTATGAGTGTACAGGATACGATTTGGCTGTGACACTTCCTGTAGCTGTGTAGCCCACCAGAATCGTACATTAAGAATGTCTGAGGTTACAGAGGGCTGCAAGCACCTGTAGAACTCTATCCTACCATGATTCTATTGCATTCAGGAGAGGGGACAACGCCTCCCAATAAATTAAATCGAACAAAATCTAAAACATTTATAAACCTTTGAGCCCCATCATCCAACATCCTTTCATAATTGAGATGTCGCGAGTCCGTGAGGATTAGTTCCTCAGCGCCTCCTCCTCAATCCGCCTTCCTTCTCCACCGGAGGTTCTTGGCAGCCTTCAGCAAGGAGAGCACAATGGGGACACACATCGGGAGGAACAAGGGGATGTAAATGGCAAACTTCTGATCGTCCGGGAAATACAGGAGGTGGAGGAGCGACGGATCGAAGAAAGCTCTCTCGGATGAGGTGATGGCCTCCTTGCTGGCCTGGAACGCCGGCAGCAGCCTCCCGGCCTCCAGCTCATCGAGTGATTGCTGAACAGAAGCCACAGCACTGTATACCTGCGAGGGGAGAGAGCGTCTTGGTTAAAGGAACGGAAAGACAAGCAAACTAGAGACCGTGTTAATAGGAGAGGAAAAAGAGGTGCTAACACAAACTACTCTCATTACCATACAGCACAGAAGGAGGCCATTTGGCCCATCGTGCCTGTGCCGGCTCTTTGAAAGATCTATCCAATTAGTCCCACTCTCCTGCCTTTCACTATAGCCCTGCAAATTTTTCCTTTTCAAGTATTTATCTAATTCCCTTTTGAAAGTTACCATTGAATCTGCTTCCACCGCCCTTTCAGGCAGCGCGTTCCAGTTCACAACAACTCGCTACATCAAAAAAATTCTCATCTCCCCTCTGGTTCTTTTGCCAATTACCTTCAATCTGTGTCCTCTGGTTACCGACCCTCCTGCCACTGGAAACAGTTTCTCCTTATTGACTCTATTCTCCCCCCGGGGTTATGCTGACCCCTGGCTGAAACAGGATCGGTAACACTCGGGTATGAAAAATCAGCTCCTGTTTCTATCCCCATCTCTCCTGACTCGAGCTGGGATACTGTTCCGAAGGGTTCCCAGCTCTCCAGCGCCCTGCCCAAGGGGCCAATCTCCATGGCATGGCTTCTGCCCCCATCGACATTCGGCAAAGCCCTGCTCAAAATGTGGACGCAGGCGAGAGTGCAAAGCCCCTCCGCGGTAAGTTTTACCTAGGATTACACAGGATATACGGCACAGAAACAGGCCACTCGGCCCAACCAGTCCATGCCGGCGTTTATGCTCCACTCGAGCCTCCTCCCATCTTTCCTCATCTAACTCCATCAGCATAACCCTCTTTTCCCTTCTCCCGCATATGCCTGTCTAGCCTCCCCTTAAATGTATCTATACTATTCGCTTCAACCACTCCCTGTGGTAGCGAGTTCCACATTCTCACCACTCTTTGGGTAAAGAAGTTTCTTCTGAATTCCCTATTGGATTTCTTGGTGACTATCTTATATTGATGGCCTCTAGTTCTGCTCTTCCCCACAAGTGGAAACATTCTCTCTGTATCTACTCTATCAAAACCTTTCATAATTTTAAAGACCTCTATTAGGTCACCCCTCAGCCTTCTTTTTTCAAGAGAAAAGAGACCCAGCCTGTTCATCCTTTCCTGATATGTATACCTTCGCATTTCTGGTATCATCCTTGTAAATCTTCTCTGCACCCTCTCCAGTGCCTCTATATCCTTTTTATAATATGGCGACCAGAACTGTACGCAGTACTCCAAGTGTGGTCTAACCAAGGTTCGATACAGGTTTAGCGTAACTTCCCTACTTTTCAATTCTATCCCTCTAGAAATAAACCCTAGTGCTTGGTTTGCTTTTCTAATGGCCTTGTTAACCTGTGTCGCAACTTTTAGTGAGTTGTGTATTTGTACTCCGAGATCCCTCAGCTGTTCCAACTTATTTACTGCCACAGGAACAGTCGATACTCGGGCATGGTACCGCAGGGTGATAGGCACCTGTGGAACTGCACTTCTGCAAAGGATCTTAAAAAAAAGGAAATTTGTTTAGCTTCCACCAGGCCCACCTCTGAGGCGATGTTGTCGTTAATCACGATGTTTCCAATTTCGTCGAGGAGCTGGGCCAGGGAGGTCAGTGTGTTTGTTGCCGTGGCGATGTTCTCCACCGTCCTCACCCAGAGCAGGCGGTCAGTCTCCCAGTCAGTGACAATCATGTTCCCGGGACTTTGGACAAGAGACTCAGGAGGGGGCTGCACCTTCTGTATACCCAGCAGCAACCTGCCCGGGGGGGTGGGGGGAGAGAGAGGGGGGTGGGGGGAGAGAGAGAGAGGGGGGGGGGGGAGAGAGAGAGAGAGAGAGAGAGGTAGAGAAAGGGGGGAGAGAGAGGGAGAGAGAGAGGGGGGAGAGAGAGAGGGGGAGGAGAGAGAGAGAGCAAACAAATCAAATTAGTCATCTCTGTGCAGCAGGTCTGGAAACCCTGCAGTTCAGACAGTCGTGCACCAGGTTCAAACCCAGACCTCACGGACACTCGCACAGCCTCAGCCTCTGCCCCTGGTGGTGAGACTGCCAGGTTACCCGGGGGTGGGGGAGAGGCAGTCCCTGTTTTAATAACTCACCCAGAATGAGTGCTTGTGTGTTACTTTATTTTACTGGTGGGATATTGGGCAAGTTTCCCTTTTTTAATTTTATATTTTTACCCCCTTACATACAATGTACTCAGAAACAGGCCATTCATAGAAACATAGAAGATAGGAGCAGGAGTAGGCCATTCGGCCCTTCAAGCCTGCTCCGCCATTCAATGAGATCATGGCTGATCATCCAAATTCAGTACCCGGTCCCTGCCTTCTCCCCATACCCCTTGATCCCTTTAGACTCAAGAAATATATCCAACTCTTTCTTGAATATATTTAATGAACTGGCCTCCACCGCCCTCTGTGGCAGAGAATTCCACAGGTTCACCACTCTCTGGGTGAAGAAATTCCTCCTCATTTCAGTCCTAAATGGCTTACCCCTTATCCTTAGACTATGACCCCTGGTTCTGGACTCCCCGGCCATCAGAAACATCCTTTCTGCATCTAGTCTGTCCAGACCTGACAGAATTTTATAGGTTTCGATGAGATCCCCTCTCAATCTTCTAAACTCCAGTGAGTATAAGCCCAATTGACACAATCTCTCCTCGTACGTCATTCCTGCCATCCCAGGTATCAGCCTGGTGAATCTTCGCTGCACTCCCTCCATGGCAAGAACGTTCTTCCTCAGGTAAGGTGACCAAAACTGCACACAATACTCAAGGTGCGGTCTCACCAAGGCCCTGTACAACTGCAGCAAGACATCCTTGTTCTTGTACTCGAACCCTCTTGCTACGAAGGCCAACTGCTCCGTGCTGGTGTTTATGCTCCACACTAGCCTCCTCCCACCCCTCTTCATCTCGCCCCATCTCCATGTCCTTCTATTCCTTTCTCCCTCCTGTGTTTATCTAGCTTCCCCTTAAATGTATCTATACTATTCACTTCAACCACTCCCTGTGGTAGCGAGTTCCACATTCTCACCACTCTCTGGGTAAAGAAGTTTCTCCTGAATTCCCGATTGGATTTATTAGTGACTATCTTATATTTATGACAAATTTGCTTAAGCTGAACTGTACAGTGCAAAGCCCCAGCGTCCTAAGAACATAAAAATTAGGAGCAGGAGTCGGCCATACGGCTCCTCGAGCCTGCTCCGCCATTCAATAAGATCATGGCTGATCATCGACCTCAACTCCACTTTCCCGCCCGATCTCCATATCCCTTGATTCCCCTAGAGTCCCACTAGTTACAGCCTGCCAACCTGAAAAAGATCCATTTATTCCTACTCTCTGTTTTCTGTCCGTTAACCAATCCTCTATCCATGCTACTATATTACCCCCAACTCCATGAGCCCTAATCTTGTGTAACAACCTTATGTGGCACCTTATCAAATGCCTTTTGGAAATCCAAATATACTACATCCACTGGTTCCCCTTTATCTACCCTGCTAGTTACATTCTCATTACGTCCTATTTGTCCCAGAGCTGAGCTTCAAACCCTATCTGTCACCAGGACTGCTCATCCTTGTCGTTTGTCTGCCTGGCCTCACGCCCGGAGCTGAGGGAGCAGGCACAAGGGCCATACTGCTCTAACTGTCAGAGGCACTACCGACTCCCCCAGTGAATCTCCTTCCCCCTGCTGGAGACACAGCGCTGTCTCCTTGCTTGATGTAGCCACTCCTTTTAACAAGCTGCTGCTGGTTGTGGATCTGGAATATTCACGATTATATCGGCACTTAAAATCCAGTTGGCAGCAAAACTGCTGATATAGTGAACCTACCACTGACTATGAGCAAATAGCAATCAGCTGCCAGCATTTTTAAAGTGGACGGAGCAAGCAGGCTGTGGCCAGGTGATCCAGCCGGACTTGGTTAAACAGGCAGTCCACGGGACAAGTGAGACAGGTTAACCATTCTGCACCTGGGTTGTAGAAGAACACCAAGACTGCGTGCTTCTGGAAAAATAACATTCCAATTTGTATTTTCAGTAAATAATCTAGGCTAGTGGCTCTCCTGTGGCGCACTACTCTCATGGCTCCTCTCTGTCATAACATCAGTCCACTTACCATCAAGCTCATCCTGCAGCAACAGTTTGAGGAGTTTTAGGTGTCAGCTGTGGCTCAGTGGGCAGCACACTTGCCTCTGAGTCAGATGGTTGTGGGTTCAAGTCCCACTCCAGGGACTTCAGCACAAAATCTAGGCTGACACTCCCAGTGCAGTACTGAGGGAGCGCCGCACTGTCGGAGGGTCAGTACTGAGGGAGCGCCGCACTGTCGGAGGGTCAGTACTGAGGGAGCGCCGCACTGTCGGAGGGTCAGTACTGAGGGAGCGCCGCACTGTCGGAGGGTCAGTACTGAGGGAGCGCCGCACTGTCGGAGGGTCAGTACTGAGGGAGCGCTGCACTGTCGGAGGGGCAGTACTGAGGGAGCGCTGCACTGTCGGAGGGGCAGGACTGAGGGAGCGCCGCACTGTCGGAGGGGCAGTACTGAGGGAGCGCCGCACTGTCGGAGGAGCAGTACTGAGGGAATGCTGCACCGTCGGAGGGGCAGTACTGAGGGAGCGCCGCACTGTCGGAGGGGCAGTACTGAGGGAATGCTGCACCGTCGGAGGGGCAGTACTGAGGGAGCGCCGCATTGTCGGAGGTGCCATCTGTCGGATGAGACTTTAAACCGAGGCCCCGTCTGCTCCCTCAGATGGATGTAAAAGATCCCACGGCCACTATTCGAAGAAGAGCAGGGGAGTTCTCCCCGGTGTCCTGGCCAATATTTATCCCTCAACCCAAATCACTAAAACAGATTATCTGGTCATTATCACAATGCTGTTTGTGGGAGCTTGCTGTGCGCAAATTGGCTGCCGCCTTTCCTATATTACAACAGTGACTACACTTCAAAAGTACTTAATTGTGTGAAAAGCACTTTGGGACATCCTGAGGTTGTGAAAGGCGCTACAGAAAGGCAAGTTCTTTCTTTTCTCTTACCGCAGTTGAGCCAGGAACACCTCCATCACTCGAGCCATGTTCACCGTGACCGAGACTGGGAGCAGGGTCTCGTTCAGCTGCTGGTGATCCACGTTGTAAATCTGATCAGGACACAAGGTCAACGTGTTAATGAGAGATAAACACTTCAGAACCTTCTGATTAACGTCCCGAGAAATGGAATTACTGTTGATTACCCCCTAAATTACAGCAGCGACCTTTGTAAATTTATATAATGTAGCTAATATAATTGCATACTGTGTATAAAGAATTAAAGAACTTGCGTTTATATAACGCCTTTCACTACCTCTACAGCCAGTGAAGTACTTTTTGAAGTGCAGTCACTGTTGTAATGTAGGAAACGCAGCAGCCAATTTGTGCACAGCAAGGTCCCACAAACAGCGATGAGATAATGACCAGATAATCTGTTTTAATGACGCTGGTTGAGGGATAAATATTGGCCTCAGGACACTGGGGAGAACTCCCCTGCTCTTCTTCAAAATCGTCCCTCAACCAACATCACTAAAATAGATTGTTGGGTCATTATCTCATTGCAGTCTGTGGGACTTTATTGTGCGCTTATTGGCTGCCGTGTTTCCTACTTGACAACCGTGACCGCACTTCAAAAGAAAAAGTGCTTCATTGGCTGTAAAGAGCTTTGGGACGTCCTGAGGTCGTGAAAGGTGCTGTAGAAAGGCAAGTCTTTCTTCTTTTTACCCAGCCATTTGCTCAGGCTGAACCATACGGTGCCAAACCTCAGCATCCTCTTCATCCCAGAGCTGAGCTTCAAACACTACATCCTAGCCGTCAGCAGGACCGCTCATTCTGCACCATTGCCTGCCTCTGCCCCATGCCCAACCCCATCAACAGTGAAACCTTTAGCCACACTTTTGCCACCTCTAGATTCCATTTCTCCAACACCTTCCTTGCTGGCCTCTGATCCTCATCCCTCCATAAACTCCTGTGTTCAAAACTCCGCTGCCTGTATCCCGCCCCGTGCTAAGTCCAGCCCACCCGTCACTCCCATCTGGCCATGGAGGCACAGTAAAGGCAAAGGGAAGTGGGTGGGACTATGGGGCACTGTCGCTGCATCACCAGCGTCCAGAGGACTAAAAGATATTATAAGTAACAGATAACACTGGGTCCGTCTGATTTCCTGGGCTGGTTACAATCGCCTGAGGGGGTCGAAGAGGAATTTTCCAGAGTATTTTTTCCTTGCTGGCCCTGGGACTTTTCTCCTTTTTTTTTGCCTCTCCCAGGAGATTACAAGGCGGGGGGCGGTGGGGGTTGTGAGTGTTTAGTCACGATGCTCCGGCCATCATGAGTGTAGACCAGCTGGTCTTTTCCTGCCTGTCATTTTAATTTAATTTTCAAATCTCTCCACGGCCTCGCCCCTCCCTATCTCTGTAACCTCCTTCAGCCCCACAACCCCCCCGAGATCTCTGCGCTCCTCTAATTCTGGCCTCTTGAGCATCCCCCGATTTTAATCGCTCCACCATTGGCAGCCGTGCCTTCAGCTGTCAGGGCCCAAAGCTCTGGAATTCCCTCCCTGAATCTCTCCACCTCTCTTTCCTCCTTTAAGATGCTCCTTAAAACCGACCTCATTTCTGCCCTAATACCTCGTTGTGTGGCTTAGTCTCTTGGGACGTTTTACTACGTTAAAGGCACTATATAAATGCAAGTTATTGTTGTTGTAAGTTCGTATGCTTTTTACAGCTTAAAACCGACAATTGGGTAACAATGTTATCGCAACAAGGAAGGAAGTTTGGCACAAAGCGGATGTCTCAAGGTTTGTAATATATTACAGAAGGAGAGATACATTTTTAATTTCCTTTGTTCCAGTTTATCTTCAAAGGATTTTTGAAAGTATCTCAAGATAGCTTGGTCTTAAGTCAGCGGTCACTGGAGTTGGGGGTGGGGCACAGGCCGTGTGGCCGGTCAGCAGCTCGCCACCACATCAGATTAATCAGGGATACAAAAGCAAAATACTGCGGGTGCTGGAAATCTGAAATAAAAACAGAAAATGCTGGAAATACTCAGCAGGTCAGGCAGCCTCTGTGGAGAGAGAAACAGAGTTAACGTTTCAGGTCGATGACCCTTCGTCAGAACTGGAAAAAGCTGGAGATGGAACAGGTTTTTAAGCGAGTGCAGGGGCCGGGAGAGGGGGGAGGGGAGGAAAAACAAAAGGGAAGGTCTGTGATAGGCTGGAAGGCAGGAGAGATTAAGAGATGGTGCGAGGCAAAAGGAGATGGTAATGGGACAAGTTAAGAAACAAAAGATGGCTCTAGATGAAGTGTAAATGGCAGAAGAAAGACAGCTGCCATGTGGGAGAGAGAAGAAAAAAATATATAATAAATAAAATAAATGGAAAAAAATAGGGGCCGAGGTTATGGTCTGAAGTTGTTGAACTCTATGTTGAGTCCAGAAGGCTGTAAAGTGCCTAATCGAAAGATGAGGTGCTGTTCCTCGAGTTTACGCTGAGCTTCATTGGAACAGTGTAAGAGGCCGAGGACAGTGAAGTCTGAGTGGGAGTGAAGCGGAGAATTAAAGTGACAGGCGACCGGAAGCTCGGGGTCACCCTTACGGACTGAACGGAGGTGTTCCGCAAAGCGGTCACCCAATCTGCGTTTGGTCTCCCCAATGTAGAGGAGACCGCATTGTGAGCAGCGAATACAGTATACTAGATTGCAAGAAGTACAAGTAAATCGCTGTTTCACCTGGAAGGGGTGTTTGGGGCCCTGGACAGTGGGAAGGGTGGAGGTAAAAGGGCATGTGTTGCATCTCCTGCGCTTGCACGGGAAGGTGCCGGGCGAAGGGGAAGGGGTGTTGGGGGTGATAGAGGAGTGGACCAGGGTGTTGCGGAGGGAGCGGTCCCTTCGGAATGCTGAAAGGGGAGGTGAGAGGAAGATGTGTTTGGTGGTGGGATCACACTGGAGGTGGCGGAAATGGCGGAGGATGATCCGTTGAATATGGAGGCTGGTGGGGTGAAAGGTGAGGACAAGGGGAACCCTATCGTGGTTCCAGGAGGGAGGGGAAGGGGTGAGAGCAGAAGTGAGGGAAATAGAATGGGCACGGTCAAGGGCCGTGTCAACCACGGTTGAGGAAAAAGGAAGACATGTCGGAAGCTGGTAAGGAAGGTGGCATCGTCGGAGCAGGTGCGGCGGAGACGGAGAAACTGGGAGAATGGAATAGAGTCCTTACAGGAACCGGGGTGGGAGGAAGTGTAGTCCAGGCAGCTGTGGGAGTCAGTGGGCTTGTAGTGAATGTTTGTCAATAGCCTATTCCCAGAGATGGAGACAGAGAAGTCGAGGAAGGGAAGGGAAGAGTCGGAGATGGACCATGTGAAGGTGAGGGAAAGGTGGAAATTGGAAGCAAAGTGAATGAAATTTTCTAGTTCAGGGCGAGAGCAGGAAACGGCACCAATACAGTCATCAATGTACCGGAAAAAGAGATGAGGGAGGGTACCTGAGTAGGACTGGAACAAGGAATGTTCCACATAGCCCACGAAAAGGCAGGCATAGATGGGACCCATGCGGGTTCCCATAGCAACACCTTTAATTTGGAGGAAGTGAGTGGAGTCAAAGGAGAAGTTGTTCAATGTGAGAACAAGTTCAGCCAGGCGGAGGAGGGTGGTGGTGGATGGGGACTGGTTGGGCCTCTGTTCAAGGAAGAAGCAGAGCGCCCTCAGGCCATCCTCGTGGGGGATGGAATTGTAGAGGGATTGGACGTCCATAGTGAAAAGGAGACGGTTGGGGCCAGGAAACTGTTAAAGTGACGGAGGGCGTCGGAAGAGTCGCGGATGTAGGTGGGAAGAGACTGGACAAGGGGAGAAAAAAAGAGTTGAGATAGGAAGAGATACATTCCGTGGGGCAAGAACAGGCTGAAACGATGGGTCTACCAGGGCAGTCCTGTTTGTGGATCTTGGGAAGGAGGTAGAAGCGGGCTGTGCGGGGTTGGGGAATTATGAGGTTGGCGGCCGTGGAGGGAAGATCTCCAGAGGAGATGAGGTCAGTGACGGTCTTGGAAACGGTGGCTTGATGTTCGGTAGTGGGGTCATGGTCCAGGTGGAGGTAGGAGGAGGTGTCGGAGAGTTGGCGTTCAGGTAGAGGTCAGTTCGCCAAACAACAACAGCACCACCCTTGTCAGCAGGTTTAATGACAATGTTGGGGTTGGATCTGAGAGAATGGAGTGCTGCAAGTTCAGAGGGAGGTAGGTTGGAGTGAGTGAGGGGAGCAGAGAAATTGAGACTATTCAGGGACCTTGTTTCAGGGCCAGTTTCTAGGAGCATTAGCACAAGAGAAGTGATTTTGCATTTTTCCATATCCACGAGGCGTTATAATTGCTGTGAATGTCTGCTTGGTGGGAATAGTGGCTTGTGTGCTAAGCCACAGTCTGATGGTATTTGTTCTTCCCCCTTCCAAAGACAAGGAAACCACAAGGTTAGCGCGCGGTACTTATATAACAGTCCATGGCTCGGGGAAATGCTGAGGTTATGAGTTCGAGCCTCACCTAGAGCAGCTAATACTTTTTTCTGGGCAGCACGGTGGCATAGTGGTTAGCACTGTTGCCTCACAGCGCCAGGGACCTGGGTTCGAATCCGGTCTCGGGTGACCGTCTGTGTGGAGTTTACACATTCTCCCCGTGTTTGCGTGGGTTTCCTCCGGGTGCTCCGGTTTCCTCCCACAGTCCAGAGATGTGCGGGTTAGGTTGATTAGCTATGATAAATTGACCCTTAGTGTTAGGGGGATTAAATACGTGGGGTTACGGGGATAGGGTGGGATATGTGTTGGTGTAGGGGTTACGAGGATCGGGTGGGATATGTGTCGGTGCAGGCTCGATGGGCCGAAATGGCCTCTATCTGCACTGTGGGGTTTCTGTGATTTCTGTGAAGGTGCCACGTGATATACTCAGTAAGCCGAAATACAGTCACAATGGTTTTCTGTCCCACCCCCTAGGCCTGCCACGATTACCTAGCTATTGGGTAAGTAAAGGTTCACTCCGGTTTGTAAGGAACAAGAGGCCACTCATAGGAGCGGTCTAACCCAAGGAAAATATCCAATGTTAACAGTAACGGGTTCTACAGTTTTGACGTCCTGGCAAGCTGTGAGTCGCAGAAAGACATATTGTGGCGACGCTGTTTTCAACGCAGTGAGGAGTCCTTCTTGCTGCACCCCCACTCTCACGGCATTGAAATTAAAGTAGGGCAGTGTATTTGCAGCGCAGGAGAAACTAGAAAGGAAAGGTCAAAGAAGCAATACAAATAAAGACAGAAACAGGCAGAGAAAGAGACACATAGGCAGAGATAGAGAGAGAGAGAGACAGGCAGAGAGAGAGAGACACAGGCAGAGAGAGAGAGACACAGGCAGAGAGAGAGACACACACAGGCAGAGAGAGACACAGGCAGAGAGAGAGACACACAGGCAGAGAGAGAGAGAGAGAGACACAGGCAGAGAGAGAGACACAGGCAGAGAGAGACACACACAGGCAGAGAGAGAGACACACAGGCAGAGAGAGAGACACACAGGCAGAGAGAGACAGACACAGGCAGAGAGAGAGACACAGGCAGAGAGAGAGAGAGAGAGAGACAGGCAGAGAGAGAGAGACAGGCAGAGAGAGAGAGAGACAGGCAGAGAGAGAGAGAGAGACAGGCAGAGAGAGAGAGAGACAGGCAGAGAGAGAGAGAGACAGGCAGAGAGAGAGAGAGAGAGAGACAGACACAGGCAGAGAGAGAGAGAGAGAGAGAGACAGGCAGAGAGAGAGAGACAGGCAGAGAGAGAGAGACACAGACAGAGAGACAGACACAGGCAGAGAGAGAGAGAGAGAGAGAGAAAGACACAGGCAGAGAGAGAGAGACACAGGCAGAGAGAGACACAGGCAGAGAGAGAGAGAGAGACAGGCAGAGAGAGAGAGAGACAGGCAGAGAGAGAGAGAGACAGGCAGAGAGAGAGAGAGACAGACACAGGCAGAGAGAGACAGGCAGAGAGAGAGAGAGAGAGAGAGACAGGCAGAGAGAGAGAGACAGGCAGAGAGAGAGAGACACAGACAGAGAGACAGACACAGGCAGAGAGAGAGAGAGAGAGAGAGAAAGACACAGGCAGAGAGAGAGAGACACAGGCAGAGAGAGACACAGGCAGAGAGAGAGAGACACAGGCAGAGAGAGAGAGACACAGGCAGAGAGAGAGAGACACAGGCAGAGAGAGAGACACACAGGCAGAGAGAGAGAGACACAGGCAGAGAGAGAGAGACACAGGCAGAGAGAGAGACACAGGCAGAGAGAGAGAGACACAGGCAGAGAGAGAGAGACACAGGCAGAGAGAGAGAGACACAGGCAGAGAGAGAGAGACACAGGCAGAGAGAGAGAGACACAGGCAGAGAGAGAGAGACACAGGCAGAGAGAGAGAGAGACACAGGCAGAGAGAGAGAGACACAGGCAGAGAGAGAGAGAGACACAGGCAGAGAGAGAGACACACAGGCAGAGAGAGAGACACACAGGCAGAGAGAGAGAGACACAGGCAGAGAGAGAGAGACACAGGCAGAGAGAGAGAGACACAGGCAGAGTGACGGAGAATGGACCCGACAGAGAGTGCGCACTTTACAGTAATGTTCTTCCACCCCAGTTATTTCAAAAAAACAAAATAAGGGAACAATTTTTTCTATTGTTTATTTTGGTGTGCCTTGTGATATTACAGCATGAAATGTATAAAACAACTTTGTTATAAATTCAGTAATATTCAATTTGTTACAAATGCAGTGAGTGAAACGCTGGATATGGTTGTTATGAAACCTGCCTATGTGGAATCCTCTTCAGAAAAACAGGAAATTAAACCTTGTGCTATTTTCAGCAGTGATGCAGAGAGAGACTGGCACAGGGGAGTGGCTGAGGAACACTGTTGCCATGGATACTGTTGCTAGCACGACTGGCAACAGGTGTTGCTATGGATGCTGCCCCGAGGTTGCAATCTGGGAAGCCAGGGCTGCGGTGGAGCTCTTGCGACGAATGCATTCCTCTGGAGGTGCAGCTGCAGTCACGCACATGCTCATTAGCAACATTTGCTGTCACCTTCAGTGGCAATGCTATGGAGACCATTGCTAAAAAATGCTGCAGCTACGGGAAAGAGGTCGCTCGGGAAGGCGGTAGCCCTGCAAAGGGATACTGCTGCTCGCGGAGGAAGCTGTGTGAACAGCTAACTCATTCAACTCCAAATTTCTCAGAAAACATTGGCAAAGGATGGTCCAGTTAGTAAAGGCACCAACCACACACCAGAACTTCCCAGGATCAATCTCTGGTCTGTGCCAAGTTAACCGGCCTCAACTGCAGTAACGAGAGGTGGGGAAGCCACATTTGGTCGTTGCTCTGCTGAGCTAGGAAGAAGGCGGGGGAAGAGACTCAGCTCATTATTCACTGCTGCCAGCTGCAATGTGTCGCTGTGGACATCAGGCGAGGACTGAATTTGGGCTCGGCTGTGATGACCTTCAAGGTCAAATAACCTGCTGACATTAAGACTCGAGGTGCGTGAAGAACAGCCAGTACCAGAGGCCAGCTGCCCCCCGCCCCCAGAAAGATTTTGTTCCCTCAAGCGAGGAGGAGAGAAAACAGAGTTTAGATCCCACACACTCGTCACTAGCCCCCCGGGGGATGGGGTAGTGGGTGTCCTGCTCCCAGGCCTCCATCAATGATTCAGCATCTAGTGAGTGTACGAGTGTGAGACAACAGGCCATGGCAACTTATTGTCCAAACCGTCCCTCACTAGCAGGATGCCCGATATCCGATCTCAGTACGTGGCCATACCAACATACAGTGCCACCTCCTTGGCTGGTAATTCAGTCAGTGCTGTAAAGTGTCAAAAGGATCGCCCTATGATTTCACGGTACATTTAGGCGTGGGGGAGGTGAAGGGGGATGGGGAGGGACATGAAGGGAGGAGAAACAGATAAAAAGGAAGTAGAGTTGGGGGGGGGGGCGGGGAGAGAAAGAGAAGGTGGAGAATTTATTTATTTATTTATTTATTTTGTAAAAACAGCTCCCTCTTAGATATGCCCCCATACACTATGCTCCACAATTTGGAGTTCAGCCTGTGAGTATATTACTTTACACAGAGGCTGGGTTGAGTGGCAAGTGTGGATTTGCTGTGACAGTTCAAATAGGGAGTGGACAAGTGTCTTGCTGTGGCTAATATCACTGCCTACAGAAGGTAGGTGGGACTTTGGTTAGTATCCCATGGTCACTGCCACCACTAGTTTTGATCGCCTTAGTGGGTCAGAAAGGAATTTCCCTGATTTTTTTCCACTGAATTGACCGAGGGGTTTCTATCTGGCTTTTACCTCTCCCAGGAGGTTACATGACTACCAGTGGAAGAGGCACTGGGGCTCACAATGTTTTTCTGTGTCGATGGATCAGCCGGTCTTTTCCTGTCTGTCTTTTTGTATGTTTCGTAGTTCTCCCTCCCGCTGCACCTCACCTCCGCTTAATGACGGGTCCAGCTAAGATCAGGGAGTTATATGGAATGGGGAACCAGGAGCAAACTTACCTGGTCACCCAGGATGTGAGCACATAATCTAGGCTGATACCCATTGCAGCACTGAGGGTGAGCAGCATTCCCAGAGGTGCCATCCATCAGATGAGACCTTTGACTCAGATCAGTCTGACTGTTTTGGCAAGTCAGTGAATGTTAAAGTCCTGTGGCACTAACCAACATTCCTCCCTCAATGAACACCATCAAAAACAGCTCATTCATCTCAATGCTGTGTGCAGAATGGGTGCTGCATTCGCCTACATAGGAACGGTTATTGCACTTTAGAATAATTCCGAGTATGTGAAACACCATGAGCCTGTTGGAGAAGAGCTCTATACGCAGGAGAATTTCTTTCTTTAAAGGTTATTGCTCTGACCTTACCATGATTCCTCCCCATCGGGAGCTGTGAAAGGCATTGGATTCAACGGGCGATCCATTGCGGTCACGGATGTACAGAGGAGAGTGAGAATATTCAGGAACGTAGAGAAGGAAATTTAAAACTGGGTAGCTTGAAGCAACACTGGACCCTGGCAACGAACAGAAAGAAGAGTTAAGTCGAGCTTCATTTGCGCTTGGCAGCTTCCCCGCCCGCACCAACAACTCCAGCCTCCTCTAGAAGTATAGCGTGCATCCCAGGCACAGAGCCTTTTATGCTCATCATTTGCAGTTCTTTTCCCCTGATAAACGCCTGAATTTTAACATTCAGGGGACACTTTGAGAGTCCTGTGGGATTTGGTTCAATGCACCTCTCGTAAAGAAAGCTGGCGTCTACTGCAGTCAGTTGTATTTCTTCATCTCCCATCTAGTACACAATCAAAAGGGAGGAAAGGAACAAAAGGGAAGGAAGGACGCATGGAAAGAGAGAGAAATAGAGAAGGAAAGAAAGTAAGAAGGAAAGAAAGACGGAAAAGAAAAGAAAGAACTTGCATTTATATCCCACCTTTCATGACCTCAGGCCGCCTCAAAGCGCTTTACAGCCAATGTGGTACTTTGGAAGTGTAGACACTGTTTAATGTAGAAAACGCGGCAGCCAATTTGCGCACAGCAAGAGCCCGCAAACAGCAATGAAATAAATTACCAGATCATCAGTTATTTAGGTGTTGGTTGAGGGATAAATATTGGCCAGGACTCCCCTGATCATCTTCGAAATAGTGCCATGGGATCTTTTACATCCACCTGAGAGGGCAGACCGGGCCTCAGTTTAACGTCACATTGGAAAGACATCACCTCTGACAGTGCAGCACTCCCTCAGTACTGCATTGTAGGGTCAGCCTAGATTTTGTGCTCAAGTCTCTGGAGTGGGGACTTGAAACCACAACCTTCTGACTCAGACACGAGAGTGCTACCGTTTTGCCAAGTCTAGTTATACCGTTAATAATTTTAGAACGAAATGTACTAAAAAGTGATATTTAGGAGTACTGGGTGACAGGAGGTTAGACACTGGCTTTTCACCTTCAAGATTTGGGTTCAAATCCACCTCAGGAATATACAACAGCAATTTTCACCTGAAATTAAATACATGAAAACTGAGATTTCCAGGAACATTTAAATAAACTATCAAAATCAAAGAACCATCACAGTGCTCCAATTACTGTCCCGTCTGAGTACAAACCAGCCTCCTATTCTCGCTCGTTGATGGGTAGAACGCACATTGTGTCAGGGTGCCATTTGTACCAAAATCCCTCTATACTAGCCCATCAAATACCAAGTCAGGTTAGATACAGAGTAAAGCTCCCTCTACACTGTCCCATCAAACACTCCCAGGGCAGGTACAGCACGGGTTAGATACAGAGTAAAGCTCCCTCTACACTGTCCCATCAAACACTCCCAGGGCAGGTACAGCATGGGATAGATACAGAGTAAAGCTCCCTCTACACTGTCCCATCAAACACTCCCAGGGCAGGTACAGCACGGGTTAGATACAGAGTAAAGCTCCCTCTGCATTTCCTCTTAAGATGCCTCAGCACCAACCCCTACGGCACCAGTATTCCCACATCTGCCATCCTGTGACGTTTGTAAGTCTGCCAGTTTACCAAGTCAGTGACGCCTGTCATTTCAATTCACCGCCCCATGCCCACTCAGACCTCACCATCCTTGGCCTCTTGCATTGTTCCACGGAAGCTCAGCGTAAGCTCGAGGAACAGCACCTCATCTTCCGATTAGGCACTTTACAGCCTTCCGGACTCAATATCGAGTTCAACAATTTCAGATCATAACCTCTGCCCCTATTATATTTTTATATATTTTTTATCCATACCTTTGGTTTGTGCCTTTTCCTTTTTTTTTCTCTCCCACATGGCAGCTGTCTCTCATTCTGCCAGCGCATTTCACACCTCATCTAGAGCCATCCTTTGTCTCTTTACCTGTCCTATTACCATCTCGTCTCGCCTTGAATATCTCTTAATGTCTCTTCACCTCTCAGACCTTCCCTTTTGTTCTTTCATCCCCTCCCCCGAACTTGCTTCTTAATCTGTTTCTATTCCTGCTTTATTTTCCTCAGTCCTGACGAAGGGTTTCGACCTGAAACGTTGACTCTATTTCTCTCTCCACAGATGTTGCCTGGCCTGCTGAGTTTTTCCAGCGTTTTCTGTTGTTATTTCAGTGACAACTACTCTCAGTTTTGTGGCCCATGCCCACTAAAAACTGGACTGAGAGGATCCAGTCCAGTGTGAATCATTCCCCATCTTCCTATAGCCTCGGCCCTCACGTCCCATCAATACCACAACTCACGGCTGTGAGCCACGGCTCACTGTATGGAAAAATACGTAAGCTCCAACTTCAAGAGAACAGGATGCGAACAGAGTACAATGCACTTAGGAGCTGGCATCTCTGTACTTACACAACAAACACTGAAACACAAGCTTCAGGAATTAAACATTTCCCTACATTACAACAGTGACCACATGTGAAAAGTACCTCATTGGTTGTAAAGTGTTTTGGGACGTCCTGAGGCTGTGAAAGGGGCTATAGAAATGCAAGTTCTCTCGTTCGTAAAATAAACCGCAAATTCCCAGCGGTCGGTTTCTTTCAGCAACGTTGATGCGGACTCCAGATTCCAATGATACCGTCTTACACACAAACCCACTCATTCCCAACTCCAATCTATTTATTCATGAGCTAATATCTAGAATTCAGAGGATTTATATCCACAAAGCCACCAGCAATGTGCAGTAACCAGATAGCAAATGCTGCACAGAGTAGGTTCTGTGCCAATGAGCAAGCTTATCTGGAGGTGGCTGCAGCATCAACAGCTTCACCCACCAGGCTCTTCTCTATTTCTGGGATATACATATATCCCATGCCACATAATTCCCATTTATACAGCATTTTAACATAGCAAAACAGCCCCCCAAAGTGCTTCACAATTAGGGTTCAGACCCTAGTGGAACAGGAGGTAGGATTACAGGAGGCAATCAAAAGCACTGTCTGCGAAATAGGTCTTAAGGAGGCTTTTGCGCTGTAGGGAGTTTGAGGAGGGAAGTCCAGAGTTGGGGCAAGGCAGCTGAAGGCCGTGCTATCGATGTTAGAGCAGAGGGAGAGGAACATGCAGTAGACCAGACTTGTAAGAGTGCAGGATGAAGGCTGCAAATATAGAGATGGAGGCTGTTGCAGAGGTTGGGATAAACAAGACTATGGAGGGAATTGAAGGGCAAGGAATTTGAAATTAGTGAGCCGAGGGATGGGGAGCCAATAGTGCTCAGCTCAGTGGAGAGAGAAATGGAGTTAACGTTTCAGAAAGGTAATCGGCCAGAAACATTAACTCTGTTTCTCTCTCGCTCCACAGATGCTGCCTGACCTGCTGAGTATTTCCAGCATTTCCTGTTTTTACTTCAGATTTCCAGCATCCGCAGTATTTGCTTTTGTGCTCAGCAGGGATTGGGACGATTTTTGAGTAGAACGTAGTGTGGAACAGGATGCAGGCAGCAGAGTTCTGGATGAATTGGAATTGATCCAAGCTCAGGATGTAGAAGAGGAGAATGTTGGAAAAGTCTAATCCAGAAGTGACAAAGGCATGGATGGGGGTTTCAGCAACAGCGAGCTGGGGGGAGGGGGGGGGGGGGGGAGGGGGGAGGGATAGGGGCAATACTGATGTACTTACGGTTCTTGCCATTCACCTCCACGTTCAGTGGCTTGATCCCTGCCAAAGCCCTCATGATTTCTCACCCTCGCCACTTCACCTGGTACAACACACACCCAGGAGAAATGGCGGGGGTGGGACATCATGAGGGCTTTGGCAGGGTTCAAGGCATTGAACGTGGAGGCAAGTTAGCCATTTAGTAGGTAGATGGAGGCAGCAGATGGAGAAACCAGGGGTGCGTGTGGGGTGGGGGGGGAAAGAGTTCAAAGCTGGAGGATGATGGGGGAGGAATTGGGGGCAAACATAGGGATGTGGGTAACGAGGGAAATCGAGACATGGCCAACTATGGTTTGGGCAATGATAAATGCATGAGGGATGTGGAGGCCAGATGTAATGGAGAAGTCGAGAGGTAGCAATGGGTGGGAAGGCGGACATGTAGGGTGATGATTACGAGGATAGAAAAATCAGAGAAGTTGGGGAGCAGGATAAATTTAGGTGCAGGCTGAAATAACCAGCGATGAGTCATTGCTCTGTGTAAAGACTGTGAGGAAAATAGGGAGGAAATTTCAGTGAGGAAGTCACCAGGGGACTCTGGAGGGCAGTAGACAGTGAGGACCTTGAAAGAGAGACAGAAGGGCTGGGGGGGCAAAGAGTGAGGTGCTAAAACATGGAGAAGCAGCAGGAGGGGTTGAGCGGCCTCCTCCTGTTCCTATGTTCCCAAGTATTTTCAGGATCAGAGACGTGAGCAGGAGCATGCGCATGCCTGCTGCTCCCAGCCTAGCTCCCAGGGGCAGTCACAGCAAACGTCACACGCATCAGTGAGCAGATTCAAACAGGAGCTGGAATTATGCACAACATGTAGCTCAAGATTTTCCTTTTGTTTTAAAACAGCACTTGCTTAAAATTAAAATGCTGGACACGTGTCCAGGCAGCAAGCAGACTTTACACAAGTGTGTGAGAGATGTGAGCCTGTTTATTCCATACAGGCTATTCACCTCCATCGAATTCAATGATACTAAATTTCTGACTTTACTAACCCACTTTCTTTGTTAATTCAGCCACCTAATTGGGTCTGTGTTCCAGCCATATTTCTCTGTATACGTGCGTGAGGTGCATGTGTTTCCACCCCAGTTATCCCTCCTCCCCACCTCCCTGGGCCACACATCGACTGTAACTGAGCTGCACCCCAGACCGCAACCATCGCTGTGAGGAGTCAGCTATCGGAATGAAGCCGTGTCTCTGCAGTGCCAGGCTCTCTGCCTGGTGCCTCTCCACAACAGCACGGCTCAGCACCAGAACTCGGCACAGTTAGATAGGGGGGGAAATGAGTAGGGAGAGCAGGCAGTGCCCTGTACCGGAGTAGAGAGAGCAGGCTGTGCCCCGTACCAGAAGAGAGAGAGCAGGCAGTGCCCTGTACCAGAGTAGGGAGAGCAGGCAGTGCCCTGTACCGGAGAAGGGAGAGCAGGCAGTGCCCTGTACCGGAGAAGGGAGAGCAGGCAGTGCCCTGTACCAGAGTAGAGAGAGCAGGCAGTGCCCTGTACCAGAGTAGGGAGAGCAGGCTGTGCCCTGTACCAGAGTAGGGAGAGCAGGCAGTGCCCTGTACCAGAGTAGAGAGAGCAGGCAGTGCCCTGTACCGGAGTAGAGAGAGAGCAGGCAGTGCCCTGTACCGGAGTAGAGAGAGCAGGCAGTGCCCTGTACCGGAGTAGAGAGAGCAGGCAGTGCCCTGTACTGGAGTAGAGAGAGAGCAGGCAGTGCCCTGTACCAGAGTAGAGAGAGCAGGCAGTGCCCTGTACCAGAGTAGGGAGAGCAGGCAGTGCCCTGTACCAGAGTAGAGAGAGCAGGCAGTGCCCTGTACCAGAGTAGAGAGAGCAGGCAGTGCCCTGTACCAGAGTAGAGAGAGCAGGCAGTGCCCTGTACCAGAGTAGAGAGAGCAGGCAGTGCCCTGTACCAGAGTAGGGAGAGCTGGCAGTGCCCTGTACCAGAGTAGAGAGGGCTGGCTGTGCCCTGTACCAGAGTAGAGAGAGCAGGCAGTGCCCTGTACCAGAGTAGAGAGAGCAGGCAGTGCCCTGTACCAGAGTAGAGAGAGCAGGCAGTGCCCTGTACCGGAGTAGGGAGAGCAGGCTGTGCCCTGTACCAGAGTAGAGAGAGCAGGCAGTGCCCTGTACCGGAGTAGGGAGAGCAGGCAGTGCCCTGTACCAGAGCAGAGAGAGCAGGCAGTGCCCTGTACCAGAGCAGAGAGAGCAGGCAGTGCCCTGTACCGGAGTAGGGAGAGCAGGCTGTGCCCTGTACCGGGGTAGAGAGAGCAGGCAGTGCCCTGTACCAGAGTAGGGAGAGCAGGCAGTGCCCTGTACCAGAGCAGAGAGAGCAGGCAGTGCCCTGTACCGGAGTAGGGAGAGCAGGCAGTGCCCTGTACCGGGGTAGAGAGAGCAGGCAGTGCCCTGTACCAGAGTAGGGAGAGCAGGCAGTGCCCTGTACCAGAGTAGAGAGAGCAGGCAGTGCCCTGTACCAGAGTAGGGAGAGCTGGCAGTGCCCTGTACCGGAGTAGAGAGAGCAGGCAGTGCCCTGTACCGGAGTAGAGAGAGCAGGCAGTGCCCTGTACCAGAGTAGAGAGAGCAGGCAGTGCCCTGTACCGGAGTAGAGAGAGCAGGCAGTGCCCTGTACCAGAGTAGAGAGAGCAGGCAGTGCCCTGTACCAGAGTAGGGAGAGCAGGCAGTGCCCTGTACCGGAGTAGAGAGAGCAGGCAGTGCCCTGTACCAGAGTAGGGAGAGCAGGCAGTGCCCTGTACCGGAGTAGGGAGAGCAGGCAGTGCCCTGTACCGGAGTAGGGAGAGCAGGCAGTGCCCTGTACCGGAGTAGAGAGAGCAGTCAGTGCCCTGTACCGGAGTAGAGAGAGCAGGCAGTGCCCTGTACCGGAGAAGGGAGAGCAGGCAGTGCCCTGTACCGGAGTAGAGAGAGCAGGCAGTGCCCTGTACCAGAGTAGAGAGAGCAGGCAGTGCCCTGTACCAGAGTAGGGAGAGCAGGCAGTGCCCTGTACCAGAGTAGGGAGAGCAGGCAGTGCCCTGTACCAGAGTAGAGAGAGCAGGCAGTGCCCTGTACCAGAGTAGGGAGAGCAGGCAGTGCCCTGTACCAGAGTAGAGAGAGCAGGCAGTGCCCTGTACCGGAGTAGAGAGAGCAGGCAGTGCCCTGTACCGGAGTAGAGAGAGCAGGCAGTGCCCTGTACCGGAGTAGGGAGAGCAGGCAGTGCCCTGTACCGGAGTAGAGAGAGCAGGCAGTGCCCTGTACCGGAGTAGGGAGAGCAGGCAGTGCCCTGTACCGGAGTAGAGAGAGCAGGCAGTGCCCTGTACCGGAGTAGAGAGAGCAGGCAGTGCCCTGTACCGGAGTAGAGAGCGCAGGCAGTGCCCTGTACCAGAGTAGGGAGAGCAGGCAGTGCCCTGTACCAGAGTAGAGAGAGCAGGCAGTGCCCTGTACCAGAGTAGAGAGAGCAGGCAGTGCCCTGTACCAGAGCAGAGATAGCAGGCAGTGCCCTGTACCAGAGTAGGGAGAGCAGGCAGTGCCCTGTACCAGAGTAGAGAGAGCAGGCAGTGCCCTGTACCAGAGTAGAGAGAGCAGGCAGTGCCCTGTACCAGAGTAGAGCGAGCAGGCAGTGCCCTGTACCAGAGTAGAGAGAGCAGGCAGTGCCCTGTACCAGAGTAGGGAGAGCAGGCAGTGCCCTGTACCGGAGTAGGGAGAGCAGGCAGTGCCCTGTACCAGAGTAGAGAGAGCAGGCAGTGCCCTGTACCGGAGTAGGGAGAGCAGGCAGTGCCCTGTACCAGAGTAGAGAGAGCAGGCAGTGCCCTGTACCGGAGTAGAGAGAGCAGGCAGTGCCCTGTACCGGAGTAGAGAGAGCAGGCAGTGCCCTGTACCAGAGTAGGGAGAGCAGGCAGTGCCCTGTACCGGAGTAGGGAGAGCAGGCAGTGCCCTGTACCAGAGTAGGGAGAGCAGGCAGTGCCCTGTACCGGAGAAGGGAGAGCAGGCAGTGCCCTGTACCAGAGTAGGGAGAGCAGGCAGTGCCCAGTACCAGAGTAGGGAGAGCAGGCAGTGCCCTGTACCAGAGTAGGGAGAGCAGGCAGTGCCCTGTACCAGAGTAGAGAGAGCAGGCAGTGCCCAGTACCAGAGTAGAGAGAGCAAGCAGTGCCCTGTACCAGAGTAGGGAGAGCAGGCAGTGCCCTGTACCAGAGTAGAGAGAGCAGGCAGTGCCCTGTACCAGAGTAGGGAGAGCAGGCAGTGCCCTGTACCAGAGTAGAGAGAGCAGGCAGTGCCCTGTACCGGAGTAGAGAGAGCAGGCAGTGCCCTGTACCAGAGTAGGGAGAGCAGGCAGTGCCCTGTACCGGAGTAGAGAGAGCAGGCAGTGCCCTGTACCGGAGTAGAGAGAGCAGGCAGTGCCCTGTACCAGAGTAGGGAGAGCAGGCAGTGCCCTGTACCGGAGTAGAGAGAGCAGGAGGTGCCCTGTACCAGAGTAGGGAGAGCAGGCAGTGCCCTGTACCAGAGTAGGGAGAGCAGGCAGTGCCCTGTACCAGAGTAGGGAGAGCAGGCAGTGCCCTGTACCGGAGTAGAGAGAGCAGGCAGTGCCCTGTACCAGAGTAGAGAGAGCAGGCAGTGCCCTGTACCAGAGTAGAGAGTGCAGGCAGTGCCCTGTACCGGAGTAGGGAGAGCAGGCAGTGCCCTGTACCAGAGTAGAGAGAGCAGGCAGTGCCCTGTACTGGAGTAGAGAGAGCAGGCAGTGCCCTGTACCAGAGCAGAGAGTGCAGGCAGTGCCCTGTACCAGAGTAGAGAGAGCAGGCAGTGCCCTGTACCGGAGTAGAGAGAGCAGGCAGTGTCCTGTACCGGAGTAGGGAGAGCAGGCAGTGCCCTGTACCAGAGTAGGGAGAGCAGGCAGTGCCCTGTACCAGAGTAGAGAGAGCAGGCAGTGCCCTGTACCAGAGTAGGGAGAGCAGGCAGTGCCCTGTACCGGAGTAGAGAGAGCAGGCAGTGCCCTGTACCAGAGTAGAGAGAGCAGGCAGTGCCCTGTACCAGAGTAGGGAGAGCAGGCAGTGCCCTGTACCGGAGTAGAGAGAGCAGGCAGTGCCCTGTACCAGAGTAGGGAGAGCAGGCAGTGCCCTGTACCGGAGCAGAGAGAGCAGGCAGTGCCCTGTACCGGAGTAGAGAGAGCAGGCAGTGCCCTGTACCGGAGTAGAGAGAGCAGGCAGTGCCCTGTACCGGAGTAGGGAGAGCAGGCAGTGCCCTGTACCAGAGTAGAGAGAGCAGGCAGTGCCCTGTACCAGAGTAGGGAGAGCAGGCAGTGCCCTGTACCGGAGTAGGGAGAGCAGGCAGTGCCCTGTACCAGAGCAGGGAGAGTAGGCAGTGCCCTGTACCAGAGTAGAGAGAGCAGGCAGTGCCCTGTACCGGAGTAGGGAGAGCAGGCAGTGCCCTGTACCGGAGTAGGGAGAGCAGGCAGTGCCCTGTACCAGAGTAGAGAGAGCAGGCAGTGCCCTGTACCAGAGTAGAGAGAGCAGGCAGTGCCCTGTACCGGAGTAGAGAGAGCAGGCAGTGCCCTGTACCGGAGTAGAGAGAGCAGGCAGTGCCCTGTACCAGAGTAGGGAGAGCAGGCAGTGCCCTGTACCGGAGTAGAGAGAGCAGGCAGTGCCCTGTACCGGAGTAGAGAGAGCAGGCAGTGCCCTGTACCAGAGTAGGGAGAGCAGGCAGTGCCCTGTACCGGAGTAGGGAGAGCAGGCAGTGCCCAGTACCGGAGTAGAGCGAGCAGGCAGTGCCCTGTACCGGAGTAGAGAGAGCAGGCAGTGCCCTGTACCAGAGTAGGGAGAGCAGGCAGTGCCCTGTACCGGAGTAGAGAGAGCAGGCAGTGCCCTGTACCAGAGTAGAGCGAGCAGGCAGTGCCCTGTACCAGAGTAGGGAGAGCAGGCAGTGCCCTGTACCGGAGTAGAGAGAGCAGGCAGTGCCCTGTACCAGAGTAGAGAGAGCAGGCAGTGCCCTGTACCAGAGTAGAGCGAGCAGGCAGTGCCCTGTACCGGAGTAGGGAGAGCAGGCAGTGCCCAGTACCAGAGTAGAGAGAGCAGGCAGTGCCCTGTACCGGAGTAGAGAGAGCAGGCAGTGCCCTGTACCAGAGTAGGGAGAGCAGGCAGTGCCCTGTACCAGAGTAGAGAGAGCAGGCAGTGCCCTGTACCGGAGTAGAGAGAGCAGGCAGTGCCCTGTACCAGAGTAGGGAGAGCAGGCAGTGCCCTGTACCGGAGAAGGGAGAGCAGGCAGTGCCCTGTACCAGAGTAGAGAGAGCAGGCAGTGCCCTGTACCAGAGTAGGGAGAGCAGGCAGTGCCCTGTACCAGAGTAGAGAGAGCAGGCAGTGCCCTGTAACAGAGTAGGGAGAGCAGGCAGTGCCCTGTACCAGAGTAGAGAGAGCTGGCAGTGCCCTGTACCAGAGTAGAGAGAGCAGGCAGTGCCCTGTACCGGAGTAGAGAGAGCAGGCAGTGCCCTGTACCAGAGTAGGGAGAGCAGGCAGTGCCCTGTACCAGAGTAGAGAGAGCAGGCAGTGCCCTGTACCAGAGTAGAGAGAGCAGGCAGTGCCCTGTACCAGAGTAGAGAGAGCAGGCAGTGCCCTGTACCAGAGTAGGGAGAGCAGGCAGTGCCCTGTACCAGAGTAGAGAGAGCAGGCAGTGCCCTGTACCAGAGTAGGGAGAGCAGGCAGTGCCCTGTACCGGAGTAGAGAGAGCAGGCAGTGCCCTGTACCAGAGTAGAGAGAGCAGGCAGTGCCCTGTACCAGAGTAGGGAGAGCAGGCAGTGCCCTGTACCAGAGTAGGGAGAGCAGGCAGTGCCCTGTACCGGAGCAGAGAGAGCAGGCAGTGCCCTGTACCGGAGTAGAGAGAGCAGGCAGTGCCCTGTACCAGAGTAGGGAGAGCAGGCAGTGCCCTGTACCGGAGTAGAGAGAGCAGGCAGTGCCCTGTACCGGAGTAGGGAGAGCAGGCAGTGCCCTGTACCAGAGTAGAGAGAGCAGGCAGTGCCCTGTACCAGAGTAGAGAGAGCAGGCAGTGCCCTGTACCAGAGTAGGGAGAGCAGGCAGTGCCCTGTACCAGAGTAGAGAGAGCAGGCAGTGCCCTGTACCAGAGTAGAGAGAGCAGGCAGTGCCCTGTACCAGAGTAGGGAGAGCAGGCAGTGCCCTGTACCGGAGTAGGGAGAGCAGGCAGTGCCCTGTACCAGAGTAGAGAGAGCAGGCAGTGCCCTATGCCAGAGTAGAGAGAGCAGGCAGTGGCTTGTACCAGAGTAGGGAGAGCAGGCAGTGCCCTGTACCAGTGTAGAGAGAGCAGGCAGTGCCCTGTACCTTAGTAGAGCGAGCAGGCAGTGCCCTGTACCAGAGTAGGGAGAGCAGGCAGTGCCCTGTACCAGAGTAGGGAGAGCAGGCAGTGCCCTGTACCAGAGTAGAGAGAGCAGGCAGTGCCCTGTACCGGAGTAGAGAGAGCAGGCAGTGCCCTGTACCAGAGTAGAGAGAGCTGGCTGCGCCCTGTACCGGAGTAGAGAGAGCAGGCAGTGCCCTGTACCAGAGTAGAGAGAGCAGGCAGTGCCCTGTACCGGAGTAGAGAGAGCAGGCAGTGCCCTGTACCAGAGTAGGGAGAGCAGGCAGTGCCCTGTACCAGAGTAGAGAGAGCAGGCAGTGCCCTGTACCGGAGTAGAGAGAGCAGGCAGTGCCCTGTACCAGAGTAGGGAGAGCAGGCAGTGCCCTGTACCAGTGTAGAGAGAGCAGGCAGTGCCCTGTACCTTAGTAGAGCGAGCAGGCAGTGCCCTGTACCAGAGTAGGGAGAGCAGGCAGTGCCCTGTACCAGAGTAGGGAGAGCAGGCAGTGCCCTGTACCAGAGTAGAGAGAGCTGGCTGCGCCAAGTATAAATCTAGCAACCTAAAACCATGCCCAGTACAAGATTAGGGACTGAAGGGCTCTGGAAGGCGTGACAGTGGTAGTTTGAAGGCTGCAGTGAGAATTCTGCAGCCATAAATTCCAGTGTTCCTCTCGACTATCAATCCACCAGCACACCCCACTCTGGCACACCCCCCTCAACAATAGACACACCTGCCACAACGCTAACTACTACTGAGCCTCTGACTCAAGCACTTCGATGGTGAATTCCTCCCTAACCAGACACCTCGCCTCCACTACAACCAACCCAGCGATGCTGAAGGGAGAACCTCAGCAAGCTATTACTGGGGCTGCAGTTTGTGTTTCGGCCGTGATGCTGACGCTGTAACACGACAGCGCCCAGGCTGCCGAGGATTTGTTTCCAGACTCTCGGTGTGTGTGATGTCCCACACGCTGGGCTGCAGGAGGCTCGCGACACTCAGCGTAGACACAGCTGGCTGTCAGCTATTCTCATGGTGAGTTCCTCCACCTGGTGGTTAACCGGCAAAAACACTGCCCCTGCTTTGTGACCAGCTTGTTCAGTGAGGTTTCATCAGCACTGGGACCAGGCACAGTCATTAATTAACCCTTCAGGGACTGACCTTTGGTTTGGATAAAACCTCAGTGTTGGACTGAACTGATCTCAAACATGCTACAATATTGGCTTTTAAAATGGTTTTCAGACAATATAGAAAAATGGAAAAACAGCAATTGCTGGAAACTTGGAATAAAAACAACAAATGCTGGATATTCTCAGCAGGTAAAACAGAATCACACAGCACAGGAGGCCGTTCGGAGCTCTCCAATTAGTCCCACTCCCCTGCTCTTTCCCCATAGCCCTGCGAATCTTCCTTTTCAAGTATTTATCCAATTCCCCTTTTGAAAGTTACGACTGAAACTGCTTCCACTGCCCTTCCAGGCAGCACATTTCAATCAACATATAAAACGAGGGAAGACAGGTTCATGTAGAGAGTTAAACTCTTCAGTGGGACAGAGTGAAGTTCTTACCGAGTTTGGCTTCGACTGGATTGATCACATGGGGCAAGCTGTCCTCATGTAAAGAAAAGCTTGATGAGGTCTTGTCAAAGCGCGGTGTTACTCCCAGAACCGCGTAATACAGTATCTGTAAAGAGAGAGCCAGCGTCACTCAGAGTGACAGTCCCCTTAGCACAGAACAAACTCCAAACCCCACCAGACAGAGGCCGGAGCTAGCAGTGAATCGGTTATCAGACCTGAAGCAGAGCCGATAAACACCCAAAGTACACCCAGCTGAACATTCCGCACCAGAGTCTCTCTCCATCAGCACCCAGGTCAGAAAAGGACTCTGAGCTCTCCCCTCCTCGTGTGGAAGGAGCTGGCTTCCGCTTGACAGTCTGATCGAGGCTGAAAAATCATCGCGACAAAGTTCCAACACCGTTACGAGATACAGTCACCATCCGGACAATCTTCCTGGTCTCCCTGCAGGTTCAAGTCCTACTTGGGACTGGGTTGCAGTCCTTCCTTGGCAGGGGCACTAAGAACTCAGCACTTTCACCAAATATACTGCGATAAATATTCAAAATAAAACAGGGGCGGCCGGGTGTGCTGGTCCAAGGAGCAGGGGTGGATGCAGGAGGAAGTCCTGTTCCACAACCTGACCCATTTGAGTAGGAAGGTGGTAAGCAGAGGCTGCGCGTTGCCCAGAGACTCAAGCACATAATCCAATACTGAGGGAGCGCCGCACTGACGGAGGGGCAGTACTGAGGGAGCGCCGCACTGTCAGAGGGGCTGTACTGAGGGAGCGCCGCACTGACGGAGGGGCAGTACTGAGGGAGCGCCGCACTGTCAGAGGGGCTGTACTGAGGGAGCGCCGCTCTATCGGAGGGGCAGTACTGAGGGAACGCCGTACTGTCGGAGGAGCAGTACTGAGGGAGCGCCGCACTGACGGAGGGGTAGTACTGAGGGAACGCCGCACTGTCGGAGGGGCAGTACTGAGGGAGCGCCGCACTGACGGAGGGGCAGTACTGAGGGAGTGCCGCACTGACGGAGGGGCAGTACTGAGGGAACGCCGCACTGTCGGAGGGGCAGTACTGAGGGAGCGCCGCACTGACGGAGGGGCAGTACTGAGGGAGCGCCACTCTGTCGGAGGGGCAGTACTGAGGGAGCGCCGCTCTGTCGGAGGGGCAGTACTGAGGGAGTGCCGCACTGACGGAGGGGCAGTACTGAGGGAACGCCACACTGTCGGAGGGGCAGTACTGAGGGAGCGCCGCACTGACGGGGGGGCAGTACTGAGGGAACGCCGCACTGTCGGAGGGGCAGTACTGAGGGAGCGCCACACTGACGGAGGGGCAGTACTGAGGGAGCGCCACTCTGTTGGAGGGGCAGTACTGAGGGAGCGCCGCTCTGTCGGAGGGGCAGTACTGAGGGAGTGCCGCACTGACGGAGGGGCAGTACTGAGGGAACGCCACACTGTCGGAGGGGCAGTACTGAGGGAGCACCGCACTGACGGAGGGGCAGTACTGAGGGAACGCCGCACTGTCGGAGGGGCAGTACTGAGGGAGCGCCACACTGACGGAGGGGCAGTACTGAGGGAGTGCCGCACTGACGGAGGGGCAGTACTGAGGGAACGCCGCACTGTCGGAGGGGCAGTACTGAGGGAGCGCCGCACTGACGGAGGGGCAGTACTGAGGGAACGCCGCACTGTCGGAGGGGCAGTACTGAGGGAGCGCCGCACTGTCGGAGGGGCAGTACTGAGGGAGAGCTGCATTGTCAGAGGGGCAGTACTGAGGGAGCGCCGCACTGTCGGAGGGGCAGTACTGAGGGAGTGCCGCATTGTCGGAGGGGCAGTACTGAGGGAGTGCTGCACTGTCGGAGGGGCAGTACTGAGGGAGCGTCGCACTGTCGGAGGGCTGCACTATCGGAGGTGCCGTCTTTCTGATGAGACGTCAAACCGAGGCCCTGTCTGCCCTCTCGGGTGGATGTAAAAGATCCCATGGCACTATTTCAAAGAAGAGCAGGGGAGTTCCTCACATGACCAGGTGAATTTTTATTCCTCAATGACTAAAAACAGATTATCTGGTTATTTATTTCACTGCTGTCTGTGGGAGCTTGCTGTGCGCAGATTGCCTGCTGCGTTTCCTACACTGGAAGTGACTACACTTCATAAGTATTTCATTGGTTGTAAAGCGTTTTGAGACATTCTGAGGTTGTGAAAGGCACTATATAAATGAAAGTCTTTCTTTCCTGTTGATTTACCCCGTCTCCTCCCTTACTCCTTTCACCTTAGATGCTGTCCTGCAGCGGGGACACCTCCCTCTGACCGGCTTTCACAGTTTAAAAGGCAATCGTGTCAACTCAATCCTACCTGAGAGTCCACAGAGAAGTTGGCGACAAACGACAGCTTGTCCAGGAAGGGTTGCACGTAATTACTGACGGCTCGTTCGATATCCCAGCAAACGTCGTGGGACTTGGGATCAGGATTCAACAAGCTGAAGGTGATTTCATACCCTGCGCGGGGAGCCGGGGGAGAAAAGAACAGAAATTCAGGTGGTCCAAAGTCAACACTCACCCAGACAAACCATTGAGCATCAGCAAAGCAATCACTGATCCTGGTGATGGTTATAATTTAATCCTGCTTTATATACTAGTTATTAATGCTGGTTCATGTACTGGTTATTGAACATGTCATCACAGCCAGGCAAATATCTAGCAGATGGGAAGGGAGTAGCTCCCCAAATAAGGTGAACACACACGTGGGGGTGTTGCTATTTCCGAATGTCGCTCTACGTCCACGTTTAACATAAATACTAAAATATTTAAACTGCAAGAGATCTGCAATGCTCCCTACCATCAGCTTTGGGTTGTTGATCATGTCGTTAGAGACAGTAAGACAAAGTCACAGCGTGAGGGGTGCAGGACATATCGTGCAGAGTTCCAGTGCGCACACGGGTGATTGTTAGTGAGGGTTGCATAAACACTGCATTAAACTGAGGATTACAGCATCTGCCCCACAGAACCGAGCATTCTGCTGATCCGTAACACAAAGGATAGTGGTAGAGGCAGAGATAGCAGCCCAGACCCTTCATGATCTCTAAGAGCAGGTGCCCAATTCCTCCAGTCTTTGGTGTTCTTTGGGTTGTATTAGAAATTGGGATGGGGGTTGGTGGTGGCTGAGATAGCTGATCTCAGCCGAGGCAGCTGTAGGAGGGCTACAACTGCCCAGAGCTCCCTGGACTAGGAAGGGGAAATATCAACCTGGGCTCCTGCTCGCTACCCAGTTACCCCTGCTGCAAAGTGTGTGTGTGGATGTTGGGCGAGGAGAGGACGGGGCTCGGCTCTGATACTCCCCAGTCTAAGTGCTGGCGAAGACGTTGGGGGCAATTTTAACCTAACGCGCCCATCGATAAACGAGATCGGGGCAACACTGGTTTTACAATCAGCCTGAATTTACTCACCATTGAAATCAGTGAAGAGTAATATTGGGCAGGGTGCAAATCCAGCGCTCCACCCGATCCCATGGTTATCCCACCCCGCAAGTTAGGCCAGTGACAGTCCACACCTTCAGGATAGATGGGGAGAAAACTGGAGCAACAAATGGTGGAAAGAGGGAAGAAGTGCTTACCAAGACTGGATTTAAAAGCTGTCACGCTGTCTGTGAAGCTGTCGGTGCCAAACATTCCCGAAGGAACACGACTGGACAATGCTGCAACCACCATGTCATCGGTGAAGGACATGGTCTGCAGGATCTCCTCCGCGCTGTCGTCAATGTCCCGAAGCACGTCCTCGGCGCTGTGCGACCCAGTCACGGGAGAGCGCAGGAAGGCGGCCCGGTGCTTCCCAATGTAAACAGTCACCTCCTGCGGCAGAAGCTGGGAATCGGCAGCCACAACGTATATCACCACTGAACCTGCCGAGCTCTCGTAAACCCGCGATAGAGTGATAACCGCCCCTGAAAATACAAGACGGGGGGGTTAGACTACATTGGCAATCACTCCTTTAGAAACGAGTGGCTCAGTTGGCAAAAGGCAGTTTGAAACGGAGCCATTCAGACAAGGGAGGTGTCGGGTTCAATCTCTGCTCTGCTGCTCCGAGTCAGCAGATTCAACTGTAATTATATAGGGCCCTGGTGAGACCACACCTGGAGTATTGTGCACAGTTTTCGTCTCCTTACCTAAGGAAGGATATACTTGCCATAGAGGGAGTGCAACGAAGGTTCACCAGACTGGTTCCTGGGATGGGGGGATTGTCCTATGAGGACAGATTGAGTAGACTAGGCCTATATTCTCTAGAGTTTAGAAGAATGAGAGGTGATCTCATTGAAACATACAAAATTCTTACAGGGCTTGACAGGATAGATGCAGGGAGGATGTTTCCCCTGGCTGGGGAGTCTAGAACCAGGGGTCACAGTCTCAGAATAAGGGGTCGGCCATTTATGACTGAGATGAGGAGAAATTTCTTCACTCAAAGGATTGTAAATCTTTGGAATTCTCTGCCCCAGAGTTGAGTATATTCAAGACAGAGATTGATAGATTTTTGAATATTAAGGGAATGAAGGGATAGCTCTTTGGTGGCCGGCACAGACAAGTTGGGCCGAATGGCCTGTTTCTGTGCTGCAAATTTCTATGATTCTATGATATGGGGAAAGTGCAGGAAAGTGGAGATGAGGTAGATGATCAGCCATGATCTTATTGAATGGCGGAGCAGGCTCGAGGGGCCAAATGGCCGACTCCTGCTCCTATTTCTTATGTAGCTGGGTCAGTAGAAAGGGTAATAGAATTACCCTCAGCATCCTGAAATACTGAGAGAGAGAGAGACAGAGACAAACCAGCCAGGGTACCCATTGCGGATCATTCTCCAGTGACATCTGCTGGAAGGTGTCAGTGTCAGTGGGCTGGTCTGCGACGCCCCCACGGTCACATTGCCTGTTCTCAGCTCACGGGTGAATAATGGGCACTTGGCGAGTTACTGGAGAATTGCCGATGCCCGCAGGACCGTACCTCAGCAAAAAACAAATCCTCCAGGCAAGGAGAAAACTGGAAGGGGGGGGTGGATGATAAAACAAAAACTCATCCTGTTCAAGAACAGAGTGTCTTCCACAATCATTTCACAACTTATACACTAAATTAAACATTTGCGACCTGTCAGCTGAGCTGTCCGGGGCGGAGTATGTGATTAGTGCTGGGCAGAAGCTGGAGCACGGGTGGGCAATCTGCGACTCCCAGGTCGCAGACAGATCTTCTGGGGTTGAAGTGGGTACGGTAGTGTAAGTGGTTGTGGTAAACCACTGTTTGTATTCCTGTTTGTCCTGTTTGTATTCCACTGTGTACATGCCTGGACATGCCTCGGCTGACTCCTCCCACAGGTCCTAGTATAAAGGTGACTGCTCCCCAGCCCTTTGTATCCTGGACCGGTCGACCACTCGAGGCAGACCTCCATTCTGTTGTTAATAAAAGCCTTTAGTTACTCTTCCAACTCTCAGTCTTTTATGAGTAATTGATAGCGCATCAATTTTATTAACAACATTTTTATAATGGAGAAGATCCTCACACCAGCATGCCTGGACTTAGATCATCGGGAGGCGGACTCATCCACCAAGTTTACTCACTGGCTTAAGTGTTTCGAAAAATTCCTGACCGCCTCCGAAGCAATCAAATCGGACGAGGACAAACTGGATGTCCTGACCTCCAAAGTGAACCACCGAGTGTACTCGGTCATCCAAGACGCGACCTCGTACGCGGATACTATCAAGCTCCTCAAGGACCAGTACACGCGCCCAGTGAACGAAGTGTACGCCAGGCACCTCCTGGGGAGTCGTAAACAACAACCTGGGGAATCGACCGTGGAATACCTTCAGGCACTGTCTGTGCTTGGCCGGGCCTGTGGTTGTAAGGATGTAAAGGCCGCCGTGTACACAGAGGAACTTATCCGGGACGCTTTTGTAGCGGGCCACAGATCCAATTACACACGACAGCGACTGTTGGAGCAGAGTAACCTCGACCTCAACAAGGCCTCTGAACTCGCACTATCGTTGGATGCAGCCTACCAGGGCATGGATGCCTACTCCTCTGCACCGTGGACGCCGCGGGGAATGACAGCCTGGGACACGGTAGGACCGCCTCATAGCGCCGTGCCACCCCAGCCACACCCCAACAATGGCCCAACTACCGCAGCAGTGTCCCAAGGCCAGACAGCAGTGCCCCAAGGCCAGAAATGCTACTTCTGTGGCCAGGCAAAACACCCCAGAGCGCACTGCCCGGCGAAAAACGCGATCTGCTCGGGCTGCGGGAAGAAGGGACACTACGCTAGCGTCTGCAGGGCCAAAGCCACCCCGAACCCCAGCAGCGCCGCGTGTGGGCCATGCGGGCCGCCATTTTAGACCTCCCCGGCCGTGTGCGAATCACCGGTACAGCAGCCATTTTGGACGCCTCCAGCCACATGGGGATCATGGACGCCGCCATCTTGGATGACAGCCGGGACGCAGCAGGCCCCCGACACCGCCTCATCTGATACCCGCAGCGACACACCGACCCCTACGCTGGCATCCGTTACACTGGACCAAGCGAGACCGCACCAACTGGCCAGTTCCACAATGGACATTAAGGTAAATGGTCACGATACAATCTGCCTTTTTGACTCTGGGAGCACGGAGAGCTTCATCCACCCCGACACGGTGCGGCGTTGCTCTCTCCCAGTCCTGCCTGCGCAACAGCGGATTTCTATGGCCTCCGAGTCCCAGTCGGCGGACATCGGCGGCTACTGCGTGGTGACACTCGTAGTAGACGGGACCGTGTACGATCATTTTAAACTTCTGGTCCTGCCTGACCTCTGCGCTGCCGTCCTGCTGGGGTTAGATTTTCAGTGCCACCTTAAAAGTGTTACGATGGCGTACGGTGGACCCCTACCCCCACTCACAGTCCGCAGCCAGCAGCTTCCAAATTGCCCGCCGCGCACCAGGTGCAACCTCTCCACACTCAGACTCACCCCCCCACCACTGTTTGCTAACCTCACCCCCGACTGTAAGCCCATCGCCACAAAGAGCAGGCGATACAGTGCCGGGGACAGGGTTTTCATTAAAACCGAAGTGGAGCGGCTCCTGAAAGAAGGGATTATTGAGGGCAGCACCAGCCCCTGGCGAGCCCAGGTTGTGGTCGTTAAGACCAGCGAGAAGCAGCGCCTGGTCATCGACTACAGCCAGACAATAAATCGCTACACCCTGCTGGACGCCTACCCACTCCCCCGTATAGCTGATATGGTCAACCAGATCGCGCAGTACCGCGTCTTCTCGACCATTGACCTGAAATCAGCGTACCACCAGCTCCCCATCCGCCCTGAGGACCGCCAGTACACTGCCTTTGAGGCAAACGGCCGCCTCTATCACTTCCTTAGGGTTCCCTTTGGCGTCACCAACGGGGTCTCCATCTTCCAAAGGGAGATGGACCGGATGGTAGATCAAAATGCGTTGCAGGCCACTTTCCCATATCTGGACAATGTGACCATCTGCGGCCGTGACTTGCAGGACCATGACGCAAACCTCGAAAAATTCCTCCGCACCGCCCAACTCCTAAACCTGACATATAACAAGGAGAAGTGCATATTCCGCACAAACCGCCTCGCCATCCTTGGCTGTGTTGTGGAACACGGAGTCATCGGCCCCGACCCCGACCGGATGCGTCCCCTTATGGAACTTCCACTGCCCCACTGCCTCAAGGCCCTGAAGAGGTGCCTAGGGTTTTTCTCCTATTACGCCCAGTGGGTCCCCTACTATGCGGACAAGGCCCGTCCGCTGATCAAGTCCACCTCTTTTCCCTTGACGGCAGAGGCCCGCTTAGCCTTCCACCGTATCAAGGAGGACATTGCCAAAGCCACCATGCACGCAGTGGACGAATCCATCCCCTTCCAGGTGGAAAGCGACGCGTCCGACTTTGCCCTGGCCGCTACCCTCAATCAGGCGGGGAGACCCGTGGCCTTCTTTTCACGAACCCTCCAAGGCCCGGAGACCAGACACTCCGCTGTTGAGAAGGAGGCCCAGGCGATTGTGGAGGCTGTGCGTCATTGGAGGCACTACCTGGCCGGAAAACGATTTACCCTGCTCACTGACCAGCGTTCAGTTGCTTTTATGTTTAACAACAAGCAGAGGGGCAAAATCAAAAATGACAAGATCTTGAGGTGGAGAATCGAACTTTCCACCAACAACTACGAGATCTTGTACCGGCCCGGGAAGCTAAATGAACCCCCGGATGCGCTATCGCGTGGCACCTGCGCCAGCGCGCAGATCGATAGACTACGGGTCCTCCACAATGACCTCTGCCACCCGGGGGTCACCAGGTTCTTCCACCTCATCAAGGCCCGCAACTTGCCTTACTCTATTGAGGAGGTCAGGACCATGACCAGGAACTGCCAAGTCTGCGCTGAGTGCAAACCACACTTTTATAGACCAGACAGGGCCCACCTGATAAAAGCCACTCGCCCCTTCGAGCGCCTGAGCGTTGATTTTAAAGGGCCTCTCCCCTCCTCCGACCGCAATGTGTACTTCCTCAATATTATTGATGAGTACTCCCGTTTCCCGTTCGCCTTCCCCTGCCCGGACATGACCAGTGCCACGGTCATTAAATGTCTGAACAACCTCTTCACCCTGTTCGGCTTCCCCAGCTATATCCATAGCGACCGGGGCTCATCGTTTATGAGCGACGAACTCCGTCAGTACCTGCTAACTAGGGGTATTGCCACAAGCAGGACCACCAGTTACAACCCCCGGGGGAACGGACAGGTGGAAAGAGAAAATGCGACAGTTTGGAAGGCCGTCCTGCTAGCCTTAAAGTCTAGGGGCCTTCCAACCTCCCGCTGGCAGGATGTGCTCCCCGATGCGCTCCACTCTATTCGGTCACTGCTCTGCACTGCCACTAACGCCACCCCTCATGAGAAAATGTTTGTCTTCCCAAGGAAGTCCACATCAGGGACATCGCTACCGCCATGGCTGACGTCCCCAGGGCCGGTCCTACTGAGAAGACACGTGAGGACCCATAAAACGGACCCCCTGGTCGAGAGGGTCGACCTCCTCCACGCCAACCCCCAGTATGCTTACATCGCATACCCGGACGGGCGGGAGGACACAGTCTCCATAAGAGACCTTGCACCCTCGGGGACCACAGTAACCCACTACCCACTACCACCCCCCCCCCACGATCCGATATCCAGCCCCAGCAGACGGCAGGCCTGGGCCCCGCGACCCGCTCGACATCTACGAGGACGACACGCCTGTGCCACAGCCTACGCTGGACTCGACGCCGGAAGCTTCACTACCCCTGCCGTCGCCACGCCGATCACAGCGGCAGACAAGACCTCCGGAGAGACTCCAATACACTAACTTTTAATACACTTCACCCTGCCGGACTCAATTTTAAACAAGGGGTGAATGTGGTAAACCACTGTTTGTATTCCTGTTTGTCCTGTTTGTATTCCACTGTGTACATGCCTGGACATGCCTCGGCTGACTCCTCCCACAGGTCCTAGTATAAAGGTGACTGCTCCCCAGCCCTTTGTATCCTGGACCGGTCGACCACTCGAGGCAGACCTCCATTCTGTTGTTAATAAAAGCCTTTAGTTACTCTTCCAACTCTCAGTCTTTTATGAGTAATTGATAGCGCATCAGTGGTTATGTTACTGGACGAGCAATCCAGAGGACGAGTTCAAGTCCCACCACGGCAGTTTGTGAATTTGAATTCAGTTCAAAATAAATCTGGAAGTAAAAAGCCGGGACCAGTAAAAGTGAGCACGAAGCTGTCGGATTGTCTTAAAAACCCAACCGGTTCACTAAAGTCCTTTAGAGAAGGAAACCTGCCGTCCTTACCCGGTCTGGGCCTATATGTGACTCCAGTCCCACATCAACGTGGTTGACTCTCAACAGGCCTCTGAAGTGGTCTGGGAAGCCCCTCAGTTGTAATAAACCTCTACCAACGGTCCAAGAAGGCGGCCCACCACCACCTTTCCAGGACAAGTAGGGATGGGCAATAAATGCCGGCCTTGCCAGTGATGGCTACATCCCGAGAATGAATTATTTTTAATGAATTAGGAAGTGGAGTTACTTGAAGGCTTACACTGCTACCGACCACAGTATCAGAGACTGAAATAAAAATATGCAAAAACTTTCGATCTGAAACCAAAGCGGAAGATACACCGCAGATCCATCAGGTAAAAGGTGCATTAAGGTTTCAGGTGGAACCCTTTGTCAGTCCCTCCCCGAACTGTTCCCTATCTTTTCTCTTTTCAGATGCTCACATACATGCAACAGAAACAAAACAACTTGCATTAGTATAGCACCTTTAACACAGTAGAGCATCCAAGGCGCTTCACAGGTGCGTCATCAGGCAACAACGAAAATCGCCACTAAGCCAAATGAGGAGATATTAGGAGGAGTGGCTAAAAGCTTGGTCAGAGGTGAGTTTTAATGAGGGTCTTCAAGGAGAGGTTTAGGGTCTAGAGCGTGGGGCCTAGGTGGCTGAAGGCATGGCCGCCAATGGTGGGGCAATGGGAATGGGGATGCAAAGAGCTAGAGTCAGGGGACTGGAGGGTTTGGGAGTTTGTAGAGCTGTCGAGGTTACAGTGATAGGGAGGGCTGAGGCCAGGAAGGAATTTTAACAACAACTTGCATTTATAGAGCCCCTTTAACATGGTAAAAAGTCCCAAGGTGCTTCACAGGATGAGAATTTTAAATCTGAGGCTGTGGGGACTGGAAGCCAATGTAGGTCAGCGTGGAGAGGGGTGATGGGCGAGCAGGACTTGGCGAGAGATAGAATACAGGCAGCAGAGTTTTGGATGAAGTTTATGGAGGGTGGAGGATAAGAGGTTGGCCAGGAGAACATTGGAATAGTGCAGTCTGGAGGTGCAAAGGCGTGGATGAAAGTTTCAGCAGCAGATGGGCTGAGATAGGGTGGAGAAGGGCGATGCGATGGCGGTGGAAGTAGACGGTCTTGTGACACGAGAGGATATTTTATTTTGATCTGCCACATTATTCTGTCCTATAAGAGGAACACGTCCGGGGATAATTGCTGCATCGTGTTCAGGCAGGTGGGAAGTTTCACTGGGGCGATGCACTTGTCACACTGGTGCCCAAACATAAGAAATAGGAGCAGGAGGCGGCCATTCGGCCCCTCCAGCCTGCTCCGCCATTCAATAAGATCATGGCTGATCTGATCTTGGCCTCAACTCCACTTTCCTGCCTTTTCCCCATAACCCTTGACTCCCCTGTAACTCAAATATCTGTCTATCTCCACCTTGAATATATTCACTGACTCAGCCTCCACAGCTCTCTAAGGCAAGCTCTGGGAGGTTAGAAGCTTGCTGTGGAGCAGAACGACAACTATCAAGGCAGGCCCCGAAAGTGGGGCCTGACACTGTTTCTCAGGTTTTATGATGGGCCCCACAGGATAGTGGACAGAGTTGTTAAAGTCCCTGCTCAATCAATGGATCCCATGCCATCAGCTCTCAGTCTCGGTGGGAGGGGGTTGCTCACAGAGGGTGCAGCCATCACCCCACACCAATCCCAAAGGTCTCCCAGTGACTGGTTGGAGCTGGCCATTCAGAGTAGTAACTCAGACCTTTGGTGTCCAACTCCTTTCAGTATCCACATAAACAAGAGCGGCCTCCTGCCTTCTAGATAAACGAAACACACAGAGATGGAAGTAAAATCAGCATAAAGATGTGCGGCAGAAATTCTATACCTTCCACATTTTCACCCGTTAAGGCATCTTGTTCTATCCCGGTAGCAGCTCTGTACGTCTTCTCATACCTGTACTTGAACCCCGTTTTATCTGTGATAGAGACAGAACAGGGATTAAAATTTACAAAGCAACACAATGTGAAACGTAATTTGTACAAGAAGCAAACGCGACTAGATAGTGATTCAGACACACAATTCCCAATCCCGGTTATACCGGGAGTTCAGTGCCCCACATGGAGCTCTGTACTCTGAAACATTTGGGAGGACAGTTAAAGGGGATTACAAGTGTTACAGAGCAGCTTTTATGTACAGTTATGTTATGTGTGTCTTCTCCCTGCAATTCCTGAAGGCACCAACTCTCAGTGAAAAGAAAAAAAGACAGACTTGCATTTCTACGGCACCTTTCATCACCAACCGGACGTCCCAAAGCAATTTACAGCCAATTAAGTACTTTTTTTTGGAGTGTAGTCACTGTTGTAATGTAGGAAACGCATGAAGAACGGGCGCTTGGGTGTGGTAACCAGTGGAACTGCACCCCAGCGAGAGTCGGCCACAGAGGGAGAGGAAAGGAAGGACAACAAGAGGGAACAAAGTACTTTTAGTCTTACTGGAAAGAAAGACTTGCATTTCTATAGCGCCTTTCACCACCTCCAGACCTCCCAAAGCTCTTCACAGCCAATTAAATACTTGTCTGGAGTGTAGTCACTGTTGTAATGTAGGAAACGCAGCAGCCAATTGCGCACAGCAAGCTCCCACAAATAGCAATGTGATAATGACCAGATAATGTGTTTTTTTGTGATGTTAATTGAGGGATAAATATTGGCCCCAGGACACCAGGGAGAACTCCCCAGCTCTTCTTCGAAATAGTCCCCTGGGATCTTTTACATCCACCTGAGAGAGCAGATGGAGCCTCGGTTTAACGACTCATCCGAAAGACAGCGGCTCCGACAGTGCAGCGCTCCCTCAGCACTGGGACTTGAACCCATCACCTTCTGACTCAGAGGCGAGAGTGCTGCCCACTGAGCCACGGCTGACACAGTTGCCGGCCAGTCTCAGCTGTGAGCTGAGTGTCAGCAGGGGTATCATGGCCGAGTCTGCTCCTGTTGTCACCCAAAGAGCAGACACCTGCCCTTCTCCCCAGCTGGGGGTCACTGGATGGAGATCAGGAGCAGGAACCCTGGCCCATGGCACTGAGGCCAACTGCTGTGCTGTGACTGTCATCTGACTCAGCACAAAACAGAGGATCAAAAGTGGCACAGTCCTGGTTCGCACGGCCCACTATTGCGTGGGGGAAGATGGGTCAGTGATGGTGGGGACAAAGTTTATTTTTTTGTTCAAACATTAGCACTATTGTGACCAACACAGAAACTGAGAAACCCGGTACTTCATGAAGTCCTGCAGCAACTTTCAGTTTTCTGCTGCTATTTACTCACCGTCCAGCTGATTCACCTTCTGGCTAAACTGGGTCTGCGGCAGCAGCCTTTTCTGCTGTTCTGCTGTCAGCGTGCCTCTCGCGAAGACCACCTCCACTGGCACACTTATGTCAAGCTGCAAGAGGGATCACAACACACCGTGAATCACGTTCATGTGTACAACTTCCAAGATTCTCAGCCAGTGGCTCAGTTGGTAGCACCCTCGCCAGAAGGTTGTGGGTTCAAGTCCCACTCCAGAGACTTGAGCACAAAAATCCAGGCTGACACTCCCAGTGCAGTACTGAGGGAGTGCTGCACTATCTGAGGTGCCATCTTTCGGATGAGACATTAAACTGAGGCCCCGTCTCAGTTGCATGTAAAAGATCCCATGCAACTATTTCGAAGAAGAGCAGGGGGTGGTTCTCCCTGGTGTCCTGGACAGTACTTTTCCCTCAATCAACATTATTAAAAACAGATTATCTGCTCATTATCACATTGCTGTGTGTAAATTGTCTGCCACGTTTCCTACACTTCAAAAAGTACTTCATTGGCTGCAAAGCGCTTTGGGATGTCCGGTGGTTGTGAAAGGCGCTATACAAATGCAAGTCATTCTTTCTTTCTAACATTTAAGTTGACAGCCTGCGGGTGAAAGGACGATCTCCCATTAAGTAGCGTTTTTTACTACTGCAGGACATTTCAAAGTTCTTTACAGCCAATGAAGTATTGTTGAAGTGTAGTCACTATTGTAATGTAGGAATCGCAGCAGTCAATTTGAGCACAGCAAGATCCCACAAATAGCAATCGGATAAATTACCAGATAAACATTGGATAGGACACCTGGGAGAACTCATAAGAACATAAGAAATAGGAGCAGGAGTCGGCCACTTGGCCCCTCGAGCCCGCTCCGCCACACGGCCCCTCGAGCCCGCTCCGCCACACGGCCCCTCGAGCCCGCTCCGCCACACGGCCCCTCGAGCCCGCTCCGCCACACGGCCCCTCGAGCCCGCTCCGCCACACGGCCCCTCGAGCCCGTTCCGCCACACAGCCCCTCGAGCCCGCTCCACCACACGGCCCCTCGAGCCCGCTCCACCACACGGCCCCTCGAGCCTGCTCCGCCATTCAATAAAATCATGGCCGATCTTGGGCTCAAAGCCACTTCCCCGTCCGCTCCCCATAACCCTTCACTCCCTTATCTTGCAACAATCTGTCTATCTCCACCTTAAATGTATTTAATGACCCAGCCTCCACAGCTCTCTGGGGCAGAGAATTCCACAGATTTACGACCCACTGAGAGAAGAAATTCCTCCTCATCTCAGTTCTAAGTGGGCGACCCTTTATTCTGAAACTATGCCCCCCAGTTCTAGATTTCCCCACGAGAGGAAACATCCTCTCTGCATCTACCTTGTCGAGCCCCCTCAGTATCTTATATGTTTCAATAAGATCACCTCTCATTCTTCTAAATTCCAATGAGTATAGGCCCAACCTGCTCAACCTTTCCTCGTTTCTGGAATTAACCTAGTGAATCATCTCTGAACTGCCTCCAATGCAAGTATATTCTTCCTTAAATAAGGAGACCAAAACTGTACGCAGTACTCAAGGTGTGGTCTCACCAATACCCTGTACAGTTGTAGCAGGACTTCCCTGCTTTTATACTCCAACTCCCTTGCAATAAAGGCCAACATTCCATTTGCCTTTTTGATTACTTGCTGTACCTGCATGCTAACTTTTTGTGTTTCATGCACAAGGACCCCCAGGTCCCTCTGAACTGTAGCATTTTGTAATTTCTCTCCATTTAAATAATAATTTGCTTTTTTATTTTTCCTGCCAAAGTGGATAACCTCGCACTTTCCCACATTATACTCCATCTGCCAAATGTTTGCCCACTCACTTAGCCTGTCTATATCCCTTTGCAGATTCTTTGAGTCCTCTGCACAACTTGCTTTCCCACCCATCTTTGTATTATCCGCAAACTTGGCTACATTACACTCGGTCCCTTCATGCAAGTCATTAATGTAGATTGTAAATAGTTGAGGCCCCAGCACCGATCCCTGTGGCACCCAACTAGTTACCGTTTGCCAACCGGAAAATGACCCATTTATCCCGACTCTCTGCTTTCTGTTAGTTAGCCAATTCTCTATCCATGCTAATATATTACCCCCAACTCCATGAGCTCTTATCTTATGCAGCAACCTTTTATGTGGTACCTTATCGAATGCCTTCTGGAAATCCAAATACACGACATTTACTGGTTCCCCTTTATCCACCCTGCTCGTTACATCCTCAAAGAACTCCAGCAAATTTGTTAAACATGATTTCCCTTTCATAAAACCATGCTGACTCTGCTTGACTGCATTATGATTTTCCAAATGCCCTGCTACCACTTCCTTAATGAATGACTCCAGCATTTTACCAACGACAGATGTTAGGCTAACTGGTCTATAGTTTCCTGCTTTCTGTCTCCCTCCTTTCTTAAATAGGGGTATTACATTTGCGGTTTTCCAATACGTTGGGACCTCTCCAGAGTCCAGGGAATTTTGGTATATTGCAACCAATGCATCCACTATCTCTGCAGCCAGTTCTTTTAAGATCCTGGGATGCAGGCCATCTGGTCCAGGAGACTTGTTGTCTTTTAGTCCCATTATTTTACCAAGTACTTTTTCTTTAGTGATAGTGATTGTCTTTAGATCCCCCCTCCCTGTGGCCCCTTGATTATCCATTATTGGGATGTTGTTAGTATCTTCTACCGTGAAGACAGATACAAAATATTTATTCAGAGTCTCTGCCATTTCCCCGTTCCCCATTATTAATTTCCCATTCTCATCCCCTGCTCTTCTTCGAATGGTACCATAGGATCGTTTACATCCACCTGAACAAGTAGAAATGGGGCCTTGGTTTACCATCTTATCTGAAAGACGGCACCTCCGACAGTGCGGCGCTCCCTCAGTATTGTTCCTCCGTCAGTGCGGCGCTCCCTCAGTATTGCCCCTCCGTCAGTGCGGCGTTCCCTCAGTACTGCTCCTCCGACAATGCGGCGCTCCTTCAGTACTGCCCCTCCGACAGTGCAGCGCTCCCTCAGTACTGCTTTTCGGAAAGTGCAGCGCTCCCTTAGCACTGCCCCTCCGACAGTGCGGCGCTCCCTCAGTACTGCTCCTCCGACAGTGCGGCACTCCCTCAGTACTGCCCCTCCGACAGTGCGGCGCTCCCTCAATAATGTCCCTCCAGAGATGAGGGGGTTGAATTATGGGAAAGGTTGAGCAGGCTGGGACTATACTCATTGGAATTTAGAAGAATGAGAGGTGATCTTATTGAAACATATAAGATATGAGGGGGCTCGACAAGGTAGATGCAGAGAGGATGTTTCCCCTCGTGGGGAAATCTGGAATGCGGGGGCACAGTTTTAGAATAAAGGGTCACCCATTTAGAACTGAGATGAGGAGGAATTTCTACTCTCAGAGGGTCGTAAATATGTGGAGTTCTCTGCCCCAGATAGCTGTGGAGGCTGGGTCATTAAATGCATTTAACTTGGAGATAGACAGATTTTTGCAAGATAAGGGAGTGAAGGGTACGGGGAGCAGGCAGGGAAGTGACTTTGAGCCCAAGATCAGCCATGATCTTATTGAATGGCGGAGCAGGCTCGAAGGGCCAAGTGGCCTAGTCCTGCTCCTATTTCTTATGTTCTTACGACAGTGCAGCGCTCCCTCAGTACTGCCCCTCCGACAGTGCAGCGCTCCCTCAGTACTGCCCCTCCAACAGTGCGGCACTCCCTCAGTACTGGCCTTCCAAAAGTGCAGCGCTCCTTTAACACTGCCCCTCCGACAGTGCGGCCTCAGTACTGCCCCTCCGACAGTGCGGCCTCAGTACTGCCCCTCCGACAGTGCGGCACTCCCTCAGTACTGCCCTTCCGAAAGTGCAGCGCTCCTTTAGCACTGCCCCTCCGACCCAGGTCGCAGAGGTCGAGGAATTCTCTCGTCTACCGCACACACTCAGTTCCATAAACTAAAACTCCTCTCAATGGTGGGAAATCCGGTTTCATTTGCCCACCTAAGGTGACAGCAGGGACAATAGGTCTAAAGTGGTGTTGTAATCAATTCTGGCCACAGTGCCAGTGACATCCTCCACTCCAGTTCAAACTCTCTCCATTCATCCTGATGGCTGCCTCCCATTCATAACCCAGATGCCACTCTGGCAGGCCTGCCCTGAGGTAAGCGGAATCGCAGGAGGCATAGCTCTCCCTCCATTCTGTGTTTCACCCGATAGTCAGGAGGTCAGTGCCTGTGCACAAAAGACCTCGCTATCAATTCACGGCACAGTGCATGGGGGCACATCCCCTGCCCCACACGTGGGGGCACATCCCCTGCCCCGCACGGGGGCACATCCCCTGCCCCGTACAGGGGCACACATCCCCTGCCCCACATGGGGGCACATCCCCTGCCCCGTGCAAAGGGGCCATCCCCTGCCTTGCACGGGGGCATATCCCCTGCCCCGCACATCCGCTGCCCCGCACGGGGACGCACATCCCCTGCCCCGCACGGGGACGCACATCCCCTGCCCCGCACGGAGGCGCACATCCCCTGCCCCGCACGGGGACGCACATCCCCTGCCCCGCACGGGGACACACATCCCCTGCCCCGCACGGGGACACACATCCCCTGCCCCGCACGGGGACGCACATCCCCTGCCCCGCACGGGGACGCACATCCCCTGCCCCGCACGGGGACGCACATCCCCTGCCCCGCACGGGGACGCACATCCCCTGCCCCGCACGGGGACACACATCCCCTGCCCCGCACGGGGACACACATCCCCTGCCCCGCACGGGGACACACATCCCCTGCCCCGCACGGGGACACACATCCCCTGCCCCGCACGGGGACACACATCCCCTGCCCCGCACGGGGACACACATCCCCTGCCCCGCACGGGGACACACATCCCCTGCCCCGCACGGGGACACACATCCCCTGCCCCGCACGGGGACACACATCCCCTGCCCCGCACGGGGACACACATCCCCTGCCCCGCACGGGGACACACATCCCCTGCCCCGCACGGGGACACACATCCCCTGCCCCGCACGGGGACACACATCCCCTGCCCCGCACGGGGACACACATCCCCTGCCCTGCGCAAAGGGCACATCCCCTGCCCCGCACGGGGGCACACATCCCCTGCCTCGCACGGAGGCGCACATCCCCTGCCTCGCACGGAGGCGCACATCCCCTGCCCCGCACGGGGGCACATCCCCTGCCCCGCACGGAGGCGCACATCCCCTGCCCCGCACGGGGGCACATCCCCTGCCCCGCAAGGTGGCACATCCCCTGCCCCTCGCACGGGGACACACATCCCCTGCCCCGCACACGGGGGCACATGCCCTGTCCCGCGCATGGGGGCACACATCCCCTGCCCCGCGCATGGGGGCACACATCCCCTGCCCCGCGCACGGGGGCACACATCCCCGGCTCCTCGCACGGAGGCACACATCCCCTGCCCCGCACGGTTCAGGCACTCGCCGTTAACCAGAGTGCCTCGGAGAAGAAACTGCACATTCAAAACAAACCCAACGCACTGCCATCGGAACCAACTCTTACCAAGAGAAAGTCCAGCTCGCTGATCTGGGTATAAGGCAGCGAGGCACGATACGTCTCCGTCGTCTTCCACCAGAGGGGCAGCCCGGCCAGTATCACCATCACGGTGATGCAGCTGGCAGAGTACTTTCCTCGCGACTTTTCTGAGGAAACAGAAAGATTTAGGGGCTGTTAAACTCGCCATTTGAGTCAGAAAACATCAACTACAAAGTACCAAGATTTTTTGGAGGCAGTCTTATCAAAATAAAAAACGTATTTTCTGTAAACTATTTAATATTCCCCAACACCCACCCCCTCCCCGCCTGATCCTACGGTTGTGCCAGTGACTGGGGATTTTCCCCATCCCTGTGAAGACACGTTTGGCCTTGTCTCCGCACCTGACCTTGATAACGGAACACAAAATCTCTGTCCTTCCAATGTCCCTCACTGCCATTTAAAAATTAATCTAGAATCTACGGTTGGAGCAGCACCGAACGGTAACCTGCAACTCCGCACAGTGTATCCGGTGATGTCAGCCTTGTTGTCATGAGGATCCACTGAGCAAAGGACAAATGCTACCTCATAGGATGAAAATGTGAATAAAGCCACAGAGCAGTTTTAGTAGCAGCCCAGGATCAGGGGCCCTGACCTCTCCAGCAGGGAAGGAGCTTCACAGGGTGACCAAGAAAACAGCCAACTAAAGCAAATACATTGGCTTGATTTGTTCTTGCTATCCATTTCCAGTGACTAATATATTCTTTTGGGACCCTTGCTGGGTGGGGTTGCTCAGGTTCACAGGGAGCTGGATTATCAATAGTCAGTGACACAGGGCGCTGGGGGAGAGGGGTTACTGAGTGCGTGCGAGGGAGCTGGATTAACATCAGTAGAGATACAGTCAGTGACACAGGGGGAGAGGGAGCAGGATTAACATCAGTAGAGATACAGTCAGTAACACAGGGCGCTGGGGGAGAGGGGTTACTGAGTGAGTGCGAGGGAGCTGGATTAACATCAGTAGAGATACAGTCAGTGACACAGGGCGCTGGGGGAGAGGGGTTACTGAGTGAGTGCGAGAGAACAGGATTAACATCAGTAGAGATACAGTCAGTAACACAGGGCGCTGGCGGAGAGGGGTTACTGATAAGTGTGAGGGTGCTGGATTAACATCAGTAGAGATACAGTCAGTGACACAGGGCGCTGGGGGAGAGGGGTTACTGAGTGAGTGCGAGAGAGCAGGATTAACATCAGTAGAGATACAGTCAGTAACACAGGGCGCTGGCGGAGAGGGGTTACTGATAAGTGTGAGGGTGCTGGATTAACATCAGTAGAGATACAGTCAGTGACACGGGGAGAGGGGTTACTGAGTGAGTGCGAGGGAGCAGGATTAACATCAGTAGAGATACAGTCAGTGACACAGGGGGAGAGGGGTTACTGAGTGAGTGCGAGGGAGCAGGATTAACATCAGTAGAGATACAGTCAGTGACACAGGGTGCTGGGGGAGAGGGGTTACTGAGTGAGTGCGAGGGAGCAGGATTAGCATCAGTAGAGATACAGTCAGTGACACAGGGTGCTGGGGGAGAGGGGTTACTGAGTGAGTGCGAGGGAGCAGGATTAACATCAGTAGAGATACAGTCAGTAACACAGGGCGCTGGGGGAGAGGGGTTACTGAGTGACCGTGTGAGGGAGCTGGATTAACATCAGTAGAGATACAGTCAGTAACACAGGGCGCTGGGGGGGGAGGGGTTACTGAGTGAGTGAGAGGGAGCTGGATTAACATCAGTAGAGATACAGTCAGTAACACAGGGCGCTGGCGGAGAGGGGTTACTGAGTGACAGTGTGAGAGAGCTGGATTAACATCAGTAGAGATACAGACAGTGACACAGGGCGCTGGGGGAGAGGGGTTACTGAGTGAGTGAGAGGGAGCTGGATTAACATCAGTAGAGATACAGTCAGTGACACAGGGCGCTGGGAGAGGGGTTACTGACGGACAGTGTGAGGGAGCTGGATTAACATCAGTAGAGATACAGTCAGTAACACAGGGCGCTGGGGGGGAGGGGGAGCTGGATTAACATCAGTAGAGATACAGTCAGTAACACAGGGCGCTGGCGGAGAGGGGTTACTGAGTGACAGTGTGAGAGAGCTGGGTTAACATCAGTAGAGATACAGACAGTGACACAGGGCGCTGGGAGAGGGGTTACTGACGGACAGTGTGAGGGAGCTGGATTAACATCAGTAGAGATACAGTCAGTGATACAGGGCGCTGGGGGAGGAGTTACTGACGGACAGTGTGAGGGAGCTGGATTAACATCAGTAGAGATACAGTCAGTGATACAGGGCGCTGGGGGAGAGGAGATACTGAGTGACAGTGTGAGGGAGCTGGATTAACATCAGTAGAGATACAGCCAATAACACAGGGCGCTGGGGGAGGAGTTACTGAAGTTACAGATAGTATTAGATCAAAAGGAGAGGCTTATAATGTTGCCAAAAATAGTAAACCCGAGGATTGGGAGGATTTTAGAATTCAGCAAAGGAGGACCAAGAAATTGATAAAGAAAGGGAAAATAAAATGAGAGTAAACTAGCGAGAGACAAAAAAACAGACTGTAAAAGCTTCTATAGGTATGTAAAAAGGAAAAGATTAGCAAAAGTAAATGTGGGTCCCTTACTGGCTGAGACAGGAGGAATTACAATGGGGAATAAGGAAACGGCAGAGAAATTAAATAAATACTTTGTGTCTATCTTCATGGAAGATGATGCAAAAAACTTCCCGGAAATAGTGGACAACCAAGGGTCTGGCGAGAATGAGGAACTGAAAGAAATTAGTATTAGTAATAAAGTAGTACTGGAGAAATTAACAGGACTGAAAGTCAATTAATCGACTGGACCTGATTGCCTACATCCTAGGGTTTTGAAAGAGGTGGCTATATAGTGGATGCATTGGTTGCCATTTTCCAAAATTCCATAGATTCTAGAACGGTTCTCACGGATTGGAAGATAGTAAATGTAACCCTACTACTTAAGAAAGGAGGGAGAGAGAAAACGGGGAACTACAGACCAGTTAGCCTGACATCAGTAGTAGGGAAAATGCTAGAATCTATTATTAAGGACATAGTAACAGGGTGCTTAGAAAATAATAATAGGATGGGACAGAGTCATAACGGATTTATGAAAGGGAAATCGTGTTTGACAAACATAGAAGATAGGAGCAGGAGTAGGCCATTCGGCCCCTCGAGCCTGCTCCGCCATTCAATGAGATCATGGCTGATCATCCAAACTCAGTACCCCGTTCCTGCCTTCTCCCCATATCCCTTGATCCCTTTAGCCTTAAGAAATATATCTAACTCCTTCTTGAATATATTTAATGAATTGGCCTCAACTGCCTTCTGTGGTAGAGAATTTCACAGGTTCACCACTCTCTGGGTGAAGAAATTCCTCCTCATCTCTGTCCTAAATGGCTTACCCCTTATCCTTCGACTGTGACCCCTGGTTCTGGACTCCCCTGCCATCGGGAACATCCTTCCTGCATCTAGTCTGTCTAGTCCTGTTAGAATTTTATAAGTTTCAATGAGATCCCCTCTCATTCTTCTAAACTCCAGCGCGTATAAGCCCAATCGACCCAATCTCTCCTCATACGTCATTCCTGCCGTCCCAGGTATCAGTCTGGTGAATCTTCACTGCACTCCCTCCATGGCAAGAACATCCTTCCTCAGATAAGGCAACCAAAACTGCACACAATACTCAAGGTGTGGTCTCACCAAGGCCCTGTACAAATCTGTTAAGAGTTTTTTGAGGTTGTAATTAGCAGAATAGATAAGGGGGGCCAGTGAATGTGGTGTACCTGTATTTGGATTTTCAGAAGACATTCGATTAGGTGCCACACAAGAGGTTATTAAACAAAATTAGGGCTCATGGAATTGGGGGTAATATATTAGCATGGATTGAGGATTGGTTAACAGGCAGAAAACAGAGTTGGAATAAACGGGTCATTTTCGGGTTGGCAGGCTGTAACTAGTGGGGTACCGCAAGGATTAGTGCTTGGGCCTCAGCTATTCACAATCTACATCAATGATTCGAATAAGGTGACCAAATGTAATATATCCAAGTTTGCTGATGATACAAAGATGTGTGGGAATGTAAGTTGTGCAAGGAGGCTTCAAGGGGATATAGGCAGGCTAAGTGAGTGGGCAAGAACATGGAATACAATGAGGAGAAATGTGAAGTTATCCACTTTGGTAGGAAAAATAGAAAAGCAGATTATTTTTTAAATGGAGAGAGATTGGGAAATGCTGGTGTTCAGAGGGACCTGGGTGTCCTTGTACGCTAATCACTGAAAGTTAACATGCAGGTACAGCAAGCAGTTAGGAAAGCAAATGGTATGTTGGCCTTTATTACAAGAGGATTTGAGTTTAAGAGTAAAGACGTCTTACTGCAATTATATAGGGCCTTGGTGAGACCACACCTGGAGTATTGTGTACAGTTTTGGTCTCCTTACCTAAGCAAGGATATACTTGCCATAGAGGGAGTGCAACAAAGGTTCACCAGACTGGTTCCTGGGATGGGGGGATTGTCTTATGAGGACAGATTGAGTAGACTAGGCCTATAATCTCTAGAGTTTAGAAGAATGAGGTGATCTCATTGAAACATACAAAATTCTTACAGGGCTTGACAGGGTAGATGCAGGGAGGATGTTTCCCCTGGCTGGGGAGTCTAGAACCAGGGGTCAGTCTCAGAATAAGGGGTCAGCCATTTAGGACTGAGATGAGGAAAAATTTCTTCACTCAGAGGGCGGTGAATCTTTGAAATTCTCTATCCCAAAGTGCTATGGATGTTCAGTTGTTGAGTATATTCAAGAGAGAGATCGATAGATTTTTGGATATTAAGGGAATCAAGGGATACGGGGACAGTGCAGGAAAGTGGAGATGAGGTAGAAGATCAGCCATGATCTTATTGAATGGCGGAGCAGGCTCAAAGGGCCAAATGGCCGACTCCTGCACGTATTTCTTATGACAGTGTGTAGGAGCTGGATTAACATCAGTCAAGATACAGTCAATAACACAGGGCGCTGGGGGGAGGAGTTACTGAGTGACAGTGAGAGCGAGCTGGATTAACATCAGCAGAAATAGTCAATAACACAGGGCACTGGCTGGCTTTGGGGGGTGACTGCTTGGTGTAAAGGGAGGGAATGGAGGGGTAATTGAGGGTGCTGGGCAAAGGAGGGAATCTGAAAAGACTGGTAAGGAGAAGAGATATTGAGGCCACACGGCTGGGGATTTACTGAAGGCGTTTGATAGGGGTGGATAATTTTAAGGGAGCTGTACAGGGTTATTGAAGGGGCGAGGGGGGGAGTGAAGAAAAAACTTGCATTTATACAGCGCCTTTCATGACCACCAGACATCCCAAAGTGCTTTACAGCCAATGAAGTACTTTTGAATTGTGGTCACTGTTGTAATGTAGGAAACATGGCAGCTATTTGCACACAGCAAGCTCCCACAAACAGCAATGTGATAACGACCAGATAATCTGTTTTAGTGATGTTGGTTGAGGGATAAATATTGGCCTCAGGACACCGGGGAGAACTCCCCTGCTCTTCTTCGAATAGTGCCATAGCATCTTTTACATCCACAAGGGGGCAGACGTCAGTTTAACGTCTCATCCGAAAGATGGCACCTCTAACAGTGCAGCGCTCCCTCAGTACTGCCCCTCCGACAGTGCAGCTCTCCCTCAGTACTGCCCCTCAGACAGTGCAGCGCTCCCTCAGTACTGCCCCTCCGACAGTGCAGCTCTCCCTCAGTACTGCCCCTCCGACAGTGCGGCGCTCCCTCAGTACTGCCCCTCCGACAGTGCGGCGCTCCCTCAGTACTGCCCCTCCGACAGTGCGGCGCTCCCTCAGTCCTGCCCCTCCGACAGTGCGGCGCTCCCTCAGTCCTGCCCCTCCGACAGTGCGGCGCTCCCTCAGTACTGCCCCTCCGACAGTGCGGCGCTCCCTCAGTCCTGCCCCTCCGACAGTGCGGCGCTCCCTCAGTACTTCCCCTCCGACAATGCAGCGCTCCCTCAGTACTGCCCCTCCGACAGTGCAGCGCTCCCTCAGTACTGCCCCTCCGACAGTGCGGCGCTCCCTCAGTACTGCCCCTCCGACAGTGCGGCGCTCCCTCAGTCCTGCCCCTCCGACAGTGCGGCGCTCCCTCAGTCCTGCCCCTCCGACAGTGCGGCGCTCCCTCAGTACTGCCCCTCCGACAGTGCAGCGCTCCCTCAGTACTGCATTGTAGGGTCAGCCTGGCTTTGTGTGCTCCAGTCTCTGGAGTGGGGACTTGAACTCACGACCTCTGACTCAGAAGCGAGAGAGAGGGGGGAGCTGCCCACTGAGGGTTACTGTGGGCATCTGGTAGTGGAATATTGATGGTCCTGGGTGGGAGAAGGTTTATTACTGGGATCACTGGGGTTGGGTTGACACTGCCGGTTTGTGAGGCGCTGCCCGGGCCGGGAATGGAATGTCTTCACCGCCACTCGGGCCAGGTGCTGCTGGGCCTTGTCCCCGCGGGACCGGCTCATGTTCCGGAGCCCCTACCACAACCGGAGCGAAGCCTACGCTCCAGCCTTGGCAGCAGAGCCGTGTCCCTGTCCCTGTCCCTTCCCTCTCTTTCACACAGACTCGCACCTTCCACCGCCCCAGCAGTCGCCATCTTCCCTCCTGCCTCCTTGACTGACAGCCCCGTCCACCAATCAGCTTGTCTCCCGCGGCGCCCCTCTCCGCCAATCGTATTCGGGCGAGGGCGGGGCTAGTAGGAGCGCACCGCCTCCGCCACCCCGTGCATGCGCCGGGCGGGAGGCCGGGGCGGTAAAGCCGCCCACAGCCTGGCTCAGCGCTCCCCCGCTCCATGCTCGGGCCCCGGGAGGCGGCTAGGGCCGTTTCTCAGGTAAACGAGGTGAATTAATGCTCGCACTGGATGACCCCCTCTGGCACTGCTCATGGGGGCGAGGTGTTGAGATTGGGGGTGTTGGAGAGGGGGGAGTTGGGTATTTGGGAGTTGGGATTGGGGGAGAGGGATTGGGGGGTTGGGTATTTGGGTGTTGAGATTGGGGGTTTGGGATGGGGGAGAGGAAGTGTTGGGGGGGGGGGGGCTGGGGTTAGAGGATTTGGCGTCAGGGAGTAATTGGATCAGGACAATTAAATTCAGCCTCCATTTTAAGTTATAAGTTCTGTCTTCATTTTTATACTGCCATATTATAAATTCCTATATTTTCATTTATAATGGAACAATAATTTGCATTTATATAGCGCCTTTAACGTAGTAAAATGTCCCAAGGTGCTTCACAGGAGCGTAATCAGGCAAGATTTGACACCGAGCCACATTAGGAGATATTAGGATGGGTGAAAGAGGTTTTAAGGAGCGTCTTAAAGGAAAGAACGAGACTGAGAGGCGGAGAGGTTTAGGGAGGGAATTCCAGAGCTTAGGGCCCAGGCAGCTGAAGGCACGACCTCTGGCTGCCAAGATAGAGAGGGGGGTGAGACCATGGAGGGATTTGAAAACCAGAATGAGAATTTTAAATTTGAGGCATTGCTAGACTGGGAGCCAATGTAGGTCAGCGAGCACAGGGGGGTGATGGGTAAATGGGCCTTGGTACAAGTTAGAAACTGCCTATGTAAATGTGTCATGCTGTGATTACACTCTCCTACCAGTGGTACTGGTATGCTGTACTGTCTTGGTTGAGGTAAGGTGTTCTCATCAAGTAGCAGGAGTGAATCCCACAAGCTGTTTAATTGGTTTTTAGCCGTTCAACTATCTCTGGCTTCTCAACCATATTGGCCAACCGGTGGCGGTGGGTGGCCTTCTTGAACCGCTGCAGTCCGTGTGGTGAAGGTGCTCCCACAGTGCTGTTAGGTAGGGAGTTCCAGGATTTTGGCCCAGCGATGATGAAGGAATGACAATATATAACCAAGGATGCAGTGTAACTCGGAGGGGAACTAGGAGGTGGTGGCATTCCCATGCACCTGCTGCCCTTTTTAAAAAAAAGGAAGACTTTCATTTATATAGCGCCTTTCATGACTTCAGGACGTCTCAAAGTGCTTTACAGCCAAATAAATACTTTTGAAGTGTAGTCACTGTTGTAGGAAATGCAGCAGCCAATTTGTGCACAGCAAGCTCCCACAAATAGCAATGTGATAATGACCAGATAGTCTGTTTTAGTGCTGTAGGTTGAGAGATAAATATTGGCCAGGACACCAGGGAGAACTCCCCTGCTCTTCTTTTGAAAGCTTCGAATGCCCTTGTCCACGGTGGAGGTCACGGTTTTGGGAGTTGCTGCCGAAGAAGCCTTGGTGAGTCGCTGCAGCGCATCCTGTGGATAGTACACACTGCAGCCACGGTGCACCGGTGGTGGAGGGTGAAAATTTTTTTTTAAAGCTATGAAGAAAATGATCTGGAGTTTAAGTTTTAGCAGCAGTCACTCCTGACATCTATTGAACATGCTGTACAGGACTAAGCCAGAGGCCAGAGGTGCAGGAGCTCCAGTTGCACGGCCACAGATAGAGGGGCCCTGGTTGCACGGCCACAGATAGAGGGGCCCTGGTTGCACGGCCACAGATAGTAGGGCCCTGGTTACACGGCCACAGATAGAGGGGCCCTGGTTGCACGGCCACAGATAGAGGGGCCATGGTTACACGGCCACAGATAGTAGGGCCCTGGTTACAGGGCCACAGATAGAGGGGTCCTGGTTACACGGCCAAAATTGCACGAACCACTGTTACACGGCCACAGGTACAGGAGCCACGGTTATACGGCCACAGGTAGAGTAGCACCGGTTACACGGTCAAGAGCGGGAGATTCTGTGAATAAACAGAGCGAGAGATTCTGTGAGTAAACAGCGGGAGATTCTGTCAGTAAACAGGGCGGGAGATTCTGTGAGTAAACAGAGCGGGAGATTCTGTGAGTAAACAGCGGGAGATTCTGTGAGTAAACAGAGCGGGAGATTCTGTGAGTAAACAGAGCGGGAGATTCTGTGAGTATGAAGAGCGGGAGATTCTGAGAGTAAACAGTGAGATTCTGTGAGTAAACCGGGAGATTCTGAGAGTAAACAGGGCGGGAGATTCTGTGAGTATAAAGAGCAGGAGATTCTGTGAGTATAAAGAGCGGGAGTGTGATGAAATATGTCATTCATCAGACTCTGTATTTAACTACATATATTGTATTGCCTGCTCCTGTGTTCTTACCTTGTATTGTATATAGTGCACCGCCCCCTTTCTCCCCATTGGGTGTGTCGGCTCCGCCCATACCTGGCCCTACTTAAGATAAGCCCAGGCTTGTCTTGCAGCAGAATGCTAGGTGAAGACACAGGCATCTTTCTTTGCTAATAAAAGCCTAGTTTTATCCAGTTAACTTTGAGCCTTGAAGTTATTGAGGCGCATCAATTTTATTAGCAAACTTTCAACGATGGATCAACTTTTGAAACCGGAACGCTTGGATCTGAACCCGCATGCTTCGGATGCATCGGCACGGTTTGGACACTGGTTCCAGTGCTTGGAATTTTTTATGGCCAACTCCGAAGCCGTCACAGCCTCTAGAGCCACCGGGGATGTGAAACCCGGGATCCTGCAGAATCGGGTAAGCCACCGGGTTTTTCCACTCATCCAAGACGCCGCCACCTACCTGGATGCCTGCAACACCCTAAAGGCCCACTATCAGCGGCCTACCAACGAGGTGTACGCCAGGCATCTGCTTGCTACCTGCACACAGCGACCCGGAGAGTTGCTAGAGGACTTTCTAGTCACCCTAAAAGTGCTTGGCAAAGACTGCAAATGCAAAGACGTGAAAGCCACGGTATACACAGACGAGCTTATTCGGGATTCCTTTATCGCAGGCCTTAGCTCTAATTACATCCGGCAGAGACTGCTAGAGAAAACAGGCCTAGATCTGACACAGACTGTGGACACAGCGCGATCGCTGGATGTGGCTCAGAAGAACTCTGACTCCTACACTTCAGGCCGCGCGGCCCACGCCGCCTCGTACGCACCAAGGGCGCTGCCATGTTGGAAGACATCTTCCCCGCCCGGTAGCCCAACACCGTCGGGGCCCTGCTCTCCCCCCAGAAGCCCTACGACCGCCGCGACGCATCGGGGCCCCAAATGCTACTTCTGCGGGCAGCCGAAGCACACCAGGAACCTGTGCCCGGCGAAAGGCACCACCTGCTGTAAGTGCGGTAAGAAGGGGCACTTTGGGAAGGTGTGCAGAGGGAACCCCGCAGGCAAACCCGTCACCGCCGCGTGCGCGCCGTGGGAGCGGCCATCTTGGACGCCATCTTGTCCGACCTCGTGGGGTCCGCCATCTCGCGAGCAGACATCGTGGACGCCATCTTACCCGGCCTCGTGTGGCCCACCATCTTGCACCGATCAGGGCCCTACAGTGGCGTCGATCACAGTGGACCAGTCCAGACCGCACCCACTATCCAAATCGATGGTGGACATCGAGGTAAACGGGTGCAAGGTTAAATGTTTAATTGACAGCGGGAGCACGGAGAGCTTCATTCACCCTGGTCTGGTACAACGACTCTCTAACTATAGTCCCTACTCGGCATGATCTCTATGGCCGACAAAACCCAGATATCGACTATTGCGGGTTACTGCGCGGTATGATTGTCCGTTAAAGGCACTGTATATAATAATTTTAAACTGTTAATTATGAAGGATTTATGTGTGAGCGTGATCTTGGGCCTGGATTTTCAGTGCCACCACCAAAGCATCACGCTCAATTTCGGTGGGACCCAGCCGCCCCTCACAGTGTGCGGTCTGGCTACCCTGAAGGTAAAGCCGCCTTCGCTATTCGTGAACCTTACCCCTAACTGCCGGCCAATAGCGACCAAAAGCAGGAGGTACAGCTGGGAGGACAGGCGGTTTATCACAACCGAGGTAGACAGGCTCCTGAGGGAGCGCATTATGGAACACAGCAACAGCCCGTGCCTCGCCCAAGTGGTGGTGGTGAGGGGTAATGAGAAGAAGCGGATGGTGATTGACTATAGTCAAACAGTCAACATCTATACCCAACTAGACGCCTACCCGCTACCCCGCATATCCGAGATGGTGAACCAAATTGCCCAATACCGGGTGTTCTCCACTATCGACCTCAAGTCAGCATACCACCAGCTCCCTATCAGACCAGAGGACCGTTCGTACCCCGCCTTCGAGGCAAACGGACGCCTCTACCAGTTCCTCAGAGTCCCCTTTGGGGTGACGAATGGGGTCTCGGTCTTTCAGAGGGAGATAGACCGCATGGTCGATGACCACCACTTGCAGGCAACCTTCCCCTATCTCGACAACGTCACCATCTGCGGCCACAACCAACAGGACCACGACTCAAACCTCGTGAGGTTTCTGAAAACCGCACAAAAACTCAACCTCACTTACAACGAGGACAAGTGCGTTGTCAACACCACGCGCCTCTGCATACTAGGCAGCGTGGTGGAGAATGGGGAAATCGGACCAGACCCCGACCGATTGCGCCCCCTACGGGAGCTGCCCCTGCCCAACACTCCCAAAGCCCTGAAAAGGTGCCTGGGGTTATTCTCGTATTATGCCCAATGGGTCCCTAACTACTCCGATAAAGCCCGCCCCCTCTTGAAAGCATCCTCTTTCCCGCTCTCTGCTGAGGCCCATGCTGCCTTCAAAAGCATTAAGCAGGATATTGAGCGGGCCACGCTACAGGCAGTGGACGAGAACACTCCCTCTCAAGTGGAAAGTGATGCGTCTGACTTTGCCTTGGCGGCCACCCTCAACCAGGCGGGGCGGCCCGTAGCTTTCTTCTCGAGGACCCTCCAGGGGCCCGAGATCAGACACTCCTCCGTGGAAAAGGAGGCCCAAGCCATCGTGGAGGCAGTGCGCCACTGGCGGCACTACCTAGCCGGCAAACGCTTCACCCTACTTACCGACCAACGATCGGTAGCGTTTATGTTCAATAATACAGGGAAGATTAAAAATAATAAGATTCTTAGGTGGCGGATCATATACCGGCCGGGGGCCCTTAACGAATCCCCCGACGCCCCCTCACGAGGGATGTGTGCCAACGCCACCGGGGATCGGCTACAGACCCTCCACAACGACCTCTGCCACCCAGGGGTCACACGGCTGTTCCACTTCATAAAGTCCCGCAACTTACCCTACTCGATTGAGGAAGTTCGGTCTCTGACCAGGAACTGCCGCACTTGCGCTGAGTGCAAGCCTCGGTTCTACCGCCCTGATAGAGCCCACCTAATCAAAGCTACACGGCCCTTTGAGCGGCTTAGCTTAGATTTCAAGGGCCCCCTCCCGTCCGTCGACCGCAATGTTTACTTCCTGAACATTGTGGACGAATACTCCCGTTTCCCATTCGCCTTCCCCTGCCCAGACATGACCAGCGCCATGGTCATCAAATGCCTCAACAGCCTGTTCGGTATGCCAAGCTATATCCACACGGATAGGGGGGCGTCCTTCATGAGTGAAGAGCTACGCCAGTACATGCTGTCCAAGGGGATTGCCACGAGCCGTACCACCAGCTACAACCCCCGGGGTAACGGTCAGGTGGAGCGAGAGAACGGGACAGTATGGAGGGCAGTCACTCTAACTCTAAGGACCAAGGGCTTCCCTATCTCCCGCTGGCAGGAAGTCCTCCCAGATGTGCTCCACTCAATACGGTCACGATTGTGTACCGCCACTAATGCCACGCCTCATGAGCTAATGTTTGTGTTTCCCCGGAAATCCACCTCAGGCGTATCCATACCGTCATGGCTCTCCACCCCAGGTCCGGTACTTTTGCGGAAGCATGTGAGGGGCCACAAGACGGACCCTCTCGTGGAGCCAGTGCACCTGCTCCACGCCAACCCACAATATGCGTATGTCCGGCACGCCGACGGACGGGAGGACACTGTGTCCATAAAAGACCTCGCCCCAGCCAGTAACAACAGCGACAACGACTACAACAACAACAGCAACAACGACAACAACCACAACAACTATTACCCACCCACTCCACCCACTATTCTTTCATCACCCCCGGAAGAACACCAGCCAACGGTACCTCCACCACCTACTCCTTCAACAACCCCGGTGGCGCCCCCGGCAGAGACCCAGGAAACCACCCGGGACACCCAGCCGGCACCCGCGGCACCGCAACCGTTACGTCGGTCACAGAGGACTATCACACCCCCGGACAGACTAAATCTGTAGAAGGGGTGAATGTGATGAAATATGTCATTCATCAGACTCTGTATTTAACTACATATATTGTATTGCCTGCTCCTGTGTTCTTACCTTGTATTGTATATAGTGCACCGCCCCCTTTCTCCCCATTGGGTGTGTCTGCTTCGCCCATACCTGGCCCTACTTAAGACAAGCCCAGGCTTGTCTTGCAGCAGAACAGCAGAATGCTAGGTGAAGACACAGGCATCTTTCTTTGCTAATAAAAGCCTAGTTTTATCCAGTTAACTTTGAGCCTTGAAGTTATTGAGGCGCATCAGGGAGATTCTGTGAGTAAACACAGCGGGAGATTCTGTGAGTAAACAGCAGGAGATTCTGAGAGTAAACAGGGCGGGAGATTCTGTGTAAACAGAGCGGGAGATTCTGTGAGTATAAAGAGCGGGAGATTCTGTGAGTATAAAGAGCGGGAGATTCTGAGAGTAAACAGGGCGGGAGATTCTGTGAGTAAACAGAGCGGGAGATTCTGTGAGTAAACAGAGCGGGAGATTCTGTGAGTAAACAGAGCGGGAGATTCTGTGAGTAAACAGAGCGGGAGATTCTGTGAGTAAACAGAGCGGGAGATTCTGTGAGTAAACAGAGCGGGAGATTCTGTGAGTAAACAGAGCGGGAGATTCTGTGAGTAAACAGAGCGGGAGATTCTGTGAGTAAACAGAGCGGGAGATTCTGTGAGTAAACAGAGCGGGAGATTCTGTGAGTAAACAGAGCGGGAGATTCTGTGAGTAAACAGAGCGGGAGATTCTGTGAGTAAACAGAGCGGGAGATTCTGTGTAAACAGCGGGAGATTCTGTGAGTAAACAGAGCGGGAGATTCTGTGAGTAAACAGAGCGGGAGATTCTGTGAGTAAACAGAGCGGGAGATTCTGTGAGTAAACAGCAGGAGATTCTGTGAGTAAACAGGGAGATTCTGTGAGTAAACAGGGCAGGAGATTCTGTGAGTAAACAGGGCGGGAGATTCTGTGAGTAAGAACATAAGAACATAACATAAGAAATAGGAGCAGGAGTAGGCCAATCGGCCCCTCGAGCCTGCTCCGCCATTCAATAAGATCATGGCTGATCTGATCCTAACCGCCAATCTACTATCACAGAACCATCTCCTGAATCTAACAAAATTAGACACACGAAATAGGAGCAGGATCAGGCTACACGGCCCCTGGGCCCGCTCCGCTACACACAGGGCCATGACCGATCCGAACCTAGACTCATGTCCAAATTCCTGCCCGTTCCCCATAACCCTTTATTCCCTTTACTTCTAGGAAACTGTCTATTTCTGTTTTAAATTTATGTAATGATGTAGCTTCTACAGCTTTTTGGGGCAGCATATTCCATGGACCTACCACCCTCTGAGTGAAGTAGTTCCTCCTCATCTCAGTTTTGAAAGAGCAGCCCCTTATTCTAAGACTATGCCCCCTAGTTCTAGTTTCACCCATCATCGGGAACATCCTCCCCGCATCCACCCGATCCAACCCCTTCACAATCTTATATGTTTCAATAAGATCGCCTCTCATTCTTCTGAACTCCAATGAGTAGAGTCCCAATCTATTCAACCTCTCCTCATATGTCCATCCCCGGGATTAACCGAGTGAACCTTCTTTGTACTGACTCGAGAGCAAGTATGTCTTTTCTTAAGTATGGACACCAAAACTGTATGCAGTATTCCAGGTGCGGTCTCACCAATACCTTGTACAACTGAAGCAATACCTCCCTATTTTTATATTCTATCCCCCTAGCAATGAAAGCCAACATTCCATTGGCCTTCTTAATCACTTGCTGCACCTGCATACTAACCTTTTGAGTTTCGTGCACCAGGACCCCCAGATCCCTTTGTACTTCAGTACTTTCCAGTTTCTTGCCATTAAGATAATAACTTGCTCTACGATTTTTCCTGCCAAAGTGCATAACCTCACACTTTCCAGTATTGTATTCCATCTGTCAAATCTCTGCCCACTTACTTAGCCTGTCTATGTCCCCTTGCAGGTTTTTTATGTCCTCCTCACTCACTACTTTCCCTCCCATCTTAGTATCATCTGCAAACTTTGATATGTTACACTCGGTCCCCTCCTCCAAATCGTTAATATAGATTGTAAAGAGTTGGGGACCCAGCACTGACCCCTGTGGAACACCACTAGTTACTGATTGCCAGTCCGAGAATGAACCATTTATCCCAACTCTCTGCCTTCTGTTAGATAGCCAATCCTCTATCCATGCCAGAATATTACCCCCAATCCCATGATTTTTTATCTTAAGCAATAATCTTTTGTGTGGCACCTTGTCAAATGCCTTTTGGAAGTCTAAATACACTACGTCCACTGGTTCCCCTTTATCCACCCTATATGTTACTTCCTCAAAGAACTCCAGCAAATTTGTCAAACATGACTTCCCCTTCATAAAACCATGCTGACTTTGTCCTATTAAATTATGATTATCCAAATGTCCTGTTACTGTCTCCTTAATAATGGACTCCAATATTTTATCTACCACAGATGTTAGGCTAACCGGTCTATAGTTTCCAGCCTTCTGTCTACTGCCCTTTTTAAATAAGGGTGTTACATTAGCAGTTTTCCAGTCTGCTGGGACCTTTGCTGAGTCCAGGGAGTTTTGGAAAATTATTACCAATGCATCCACAATCCCTACCGCCACTTCCCTCAAGACCCTAGGATGTAAGTCATCAGGTCCAGGTGATTTATCCGCCTTGAGTCCCATTATTTTACCGAGTACCACTTCCTTAGTGATTTTGATCGTGTTTAGCTCCTCCCCCCCCTATAGCCCCCTGTTTGTCCAGTGTTGGGATATACAAAATATTCATTCAGTGTTTTTGCCATCTCCATATTTCCCACCATTAATTTCCCGGTCTCATCCTCTAAGGGACCAACATTTACTTTAGCCACCCTTTTTCTTTTATATAACTATAAAAACTTTTACTATCTGTTTTTATATTTTTTGCTAATTTAATTTCATAATCTATCTTCCCTTTCTTAATCAATCTTTTTGTTATTTTTTGCTGTCTTTTAAAGTTTTCCCAATCCTCTATCCTCCCACTAGATTTGGCTACCTTATATGCCCTTGTTTTTAGTCGAATACTATCCTTAATTTCTTTACTTAGCCACGGATGGCTGTCTTTTCTTTTACACCCTTTTCTTTTCAGTGGAATATATATTTTTTGGAAGTTGTAAAATAACTCCTTAAATGTACACCACTGATCATGTATCGTCTTACCCTTTAATCTATTTTCCCAATCCACTCTACTCAATTCCGCTCTCATACCTTCATAGTCTCCTTTATTCAAGCTTAGCACGCTTGTTTGAGATCCAACCTTCTCACCCTCTAATTGAATATGGAATTCAACCATGTTATGGTCACTCATTCCAAGGGGATCCTTTACTAGGACATTTTTAATTAATCCTGTCTCGTTACACAGGACCAGATCTAAGGTTGCTTGCCCCCTGGTCGGTTCAGTTACATACTGCTCAAGAAACCCATCCCTAATACACTCAATGAACTCATCCTCAAGGCAGCCCTGCCCAATTTGATTTGTCCAATTACTATGATAGTTAAAATCCCCCATAATTATAGATGCTCCCTTATTACAAGTCTCAACTATTTCCTGATTGATACTCCGTCCAACAGAGTTGCAACTGTTCGGAGGCCTATAGACTACGCCCACTAGTGTTTTTTCCCCCTTATTATTCCTTATCTCCACCCAAACTGTTTGATTATCCTGATCTTTTGACCCAATATCATTTCTCTGTATTACAGTGATTCCTTCCTTTATTAACATAGCCACCCCACCTCCCCTTCCTTCCTGCCTGTCCTTCCTGATCGTTAAATAACCTGGTATGTTTAATTCCCAGGCATTGTCACCCTGCAGCCATGTTTCTGTAATGGCCACAAGATCATACCCATATGTAGTTATTTATGCCATTAACTCGTCTATTTTGTTACGAATGCTACGTGCATTCAGATAGAGAACTTTCAAAGATGTTTTGTGACACTTAGTTCCTGCTTTTGCCCTTTTTATTACTTTACCTTTTACTCCATACCTTCTGCCCCTTCCTGACACGCTCTGGTTTTTAATTTCCCCACTGCTACCTAAGTCTATTACCTTCTCTGTTGTCATTTTTATTATTTGCTCTCTAGGAACCTCCCCCCCACTAGTTAGTTTAAAGCCCTCTCTACAGCCCTAGTTATATGATCCGCCAGGACTCTAGTCCCAGCACTGGCCAAGTGAAGCCCGTCCCAACGGAACAGCTCCCTCCTGCCCCAGTACTGGTGCCAGTGTCCCAGGAAGCAAAACCCATTTCTCCCACACCAGTCTTTGAGCCACGCATTTAACTCTCTAATTTTATTTGTCCTAGCCAAATTCGCTCGTGGCTCAGGTAATAATCCAGAGATTATTACCCTTGAGGTTCTGTTTTTTAATTTGACCCCTAGCTGCTCATACTCCTTTAACAGAACCGGCTTCCTAGTCCTATCTACGTCGTTTGTACCAACATGGACCACAACTGGATCCACCCCCTCCCACTGCAAGTTTCTTTCCAGCCCAGAGGAGATGTCCTTAACCCTGGTAGGCAACACAGCCTTCGGGACTCTCGCTCTCGGCTGCAGAGAACTCTATCTATCCCCCTAATAATACTATCCCCTACCACTACAACATTTCTATTTACTCCCCCCTCTTGAATGGCCCCCCATTCCACGGTGCTGTGGCCAGGTTGCTCATCCTCCCTGCAGTCCCTGCTCCTGTCCCCACAGGGAGTAAGAACCTCGAACCTGTTGGTCAAGAGCAAGGGCTGCGGCTCCTCCAGCTCTACCTCCTGGATCCCCGTACCTGCCTCACTCGTAGTCACACCGTCCTGTCCTTGACCATGGGCTACATCTGAATTACTTAACTTCGTAGGTGTGACCACCTCCTGATACACAGAGTCCAGGTACTTCTCCCCCTCCCTGATGTGTCGCAGTGTCTGAAGCTCAGACTCCAGCTCATCAACACGGAACTGGAGTTCCTGTAGCAGCAGACACTTGTCACAGACGTAATCACCGTGAGCCTCAATGGGGTTCACCGGCTCCCACATCTCGCAACAGCAACACATCACCTGCTCCATTCTATGTAATTAATTAAATTTTTTATTGTTAGTTATGGACACCCTCTGCCCGATTTTAGATGCTAGTATCCCCTTTAATTAATTGGATTTAAATTAAATCAATCCCTCTAGTTACACCAGTTAAATGGTTTACCAACAGTCACTCTGCACCAGAAAGTCCTTGGTACACCACAGCAACCTTAAAAACTATAAACCACAGACTTAAAGTTTTAAAATGAGAGAAATAATCCAACCAATCACCTACTTGTTTTGTGGTGACGTCACACCTTGAATACTTTTTACCTCTCTCCTTGCCTGAGATTGGAGATTGGTGAGGCCTACCTGAGCCTCTGGGGCCTCTTGTAGTCGCTCTGCCGCGCTGCTCCGCCTCCACCCGCTGCCAATGCCGCACTGAGGCCTACCTGAGCCTCTGGGGCCTCTTGTAGTCGCTCTGCCACGCTGCTCCGCCTCCACCCGCTGCCGATGCCGCACTGAGGCCTACCTGAGCCTCTGGGGCCTCTTGTAGTCGCTCTGCCGCGCTGCTCCGCCTCCACCCGCTGCCGATGCCGCACTGAGACCTACCTGAGCCTCTGGGGCCTCTTGTAGTCGCTCTGCCGCGCTCTCTGCCTCCACCCGCTGCCGATGCCGCACTGAGGCCTACCTGAACCTCTGGGGCCTCTTGTAGTCGCTCTGCCGCGCTGCTCCGCCTCCACCCGATGCCGCACAGCGGGAGATTCTGTGAGTAAACAGCGGGAGATTCTGTGAGTAAACAGAGTGGGAGATTCTGTGAGTAAACAGGGAGATTCTGTGAGTAAACAGGGCGGGAGATTCTGTGAGTAAACAGGGCGGGAGATTCTGAGAGTAAACAGAGCAGCGGGAGCGGCGGATCTGCGAGGGAGCAACGGCTGTGGGAGAAAATAAAGGTCGGTGATTTTCAGGGCTAGTTGAGCAGTGGGAGCGGCGACAGAATTCGAGAGTGACATCACAGTACAGAAAGTGACGCCGGCGCAGGGGAAGAAGCTGATTGGTGAGTAATGGGTGAGTGCTTTTCTTTTCTTCAATTTTAAGATTATTTCTTTTAAGGTAGTTCATAGTTAAAGTAGTTCGGGAGAGTGAGCATCCGAGAGTTTAAATTTGATGTAAGAATTTTTAAATTAAAATTATGGCGGGGGACCTCAGTCCCGTGTGTTGCACGGCCTGCAGCATGTGGGAATTCCTAGACGCTTCTTGCAGTCAGGATGACCACATGTGCAGTAAGTGCCAACGGTTTGGCCAACTTGAGATCCGGTTTTCGGAGCTCGAGCGTCAACTGGAGGCACTGCGGTGTACCCGCGAGGCTGAGAGTTACGTGGATAGCACGCTTTTAGATGTGGTCACCCCGCAGCTTAAGAAAGTGCAGTCAGAGAGGGAATGGGAGACCACCAGTCAGAAGAAGGGGGGCAGGCAGGTAGTCAGGAAAGCCCCAGAGTGCCTCTCACTCAACAACCGTTTTTCTGTGTTGGAAAACGGTGAAAGTGACGGTTCCTCTGGGGAGTGCAGCCAGAGCCAAGTTCACGACACTGTGGGTGGCTCAGCTGCACAAGGGGGGAGGAGTAAGAGTGGAAGGGCAATAGTGGTAGGAGACTCAATAGTGAGGGGTGCAGACAGGCGTTTCTGCGGCCGCAGACGTGACTCCAGCATGATATGTTGCCTCCGCGGTGCCAGGGTCAAGGATGTCACTGAACGGCGGGAGGGCGAACAGTCAGAGGTCGTGGTTCACATTGGTACCAATGACATGGGTAGAAAGAGGGATGAGGCCCTGCAACAAGAATTTAGGGAGCTAGGTAGCAGATTAAAAAGCAGGACCTCAAAGGTTGTAATCTCTGGATTACTCTCGGTGCCACGTGCTAGTGAGTATAGAAATAGGAGGATAGAGCAGATGAATGCGTGGCTAAAGAGTTGGTGCAAGAGGGAGGGCTTTAGTTTCCTGGATCGCTGGGTCTGTTTCTGGGGAAGGTGGGACCTGTACAAGTCAGACGGGTTGCACCTGAACCGGAACGGGACCAACATCCTTGCGGTTAGGTTTGCTAGTGCTGTTGGGGGGGGGGTTAAATTAACTTGGCAGGGGGATGGGATACGGAGTGGAGCTATAGTAGGGGGTGATGCACAGCCAAATATAGAGGAAAAAACAAGTCAGTCCAGAAAGTAGAGCAAATATGTAACGGCACAAGGGAGTATGGCATTTATTTTAATGCAAGGAGTCTTGCGAGTAAGGCAGATGAATTGAAGGTGTTGATGAACACATGGGAGTATGATATCACAGAGATATGGTTGAGGGAGGTGCAGGACTGGCAGCTCAATATTCCGGGGTATAGAATCTTCAGGCGAGACAGAGGGGGGTGTAAAAGAGGAGGGGGTGTCGCAATATTAATCAAGGAGTCAATTACTGCTGTAAGGAGGGATGATATCTGAGCAAGTTCCTCTAATGAGGCCATATGGGTAGAGATTAAAAACAAAAAGGGGGCAAGCACTTTGCTGGGAGTGTACTATAGGCCCCCAAACAGTCAGGGGGAGATAGAGGAACAGATATGTAGGCAAATCTCAAGTGTAGAAATAATAATAGGGTAATAATAGTAGGGGATTTCAACTTCCCCAATATTAACTGGGATAGTCAGAGTGTGAAAGGCTTGGAGGGTGTGGAATTCTTAAAGTGCATCCAGGAGAGCTTTTTGAGCCAGCATGTAGAAAGTCCTACAAGAGAGGGGGTGGTACTGGACCTAATTCTAGGGAATGTAGCCGGGCAAGTGGTAGAAGTGTCAGTAGGAGAGCATTTTGGTGACGCTGACCATAATTCGGTGAGATTTAAGGTAGTCATGGAAAAGGACAAAGATGGACCGGAAATAAAGGTTCTAAATTGGGGGAAGGCCGATTTTAATATGATAAGGCAGGATCTGGCCAAAATGGACTGGGATCAGCTACTTGTAGGAAAATCCACATCAGAGCATTGGGAGTCATTCAGAAAGGAAATAGAGAGAGTACAGCACCAACATGTTCCCGTAAAGGTCAAGGGTGGGACCAACAAGTCCAGGGAACCCTGGATGTCAAGGGATATACAAGAATGGATTAGAAAAAAAGGGAGGCTTTTGGCAGATACAAAGGACTAAAAATAGTGGAAGCCCTAGAGGAGTATAGAAAGTGCAGGGGGGTACTTAAAAAAGAAATTAGGAGAGCAAAGAGGGGGCATGAAAAAACACTGGTGGACAAAATAAAGGAAAATCCCAAGGTGTTTTATAAGTATATTAAGGGCAAGAGGATAACCAGGGAAAGAGTAGAGCCCATTAGGGACCAAAGTGGCAATCTGTGTGTAGAGCCAGATATTGTAGGTGAGGTTTTAAATGAATATTTTGCATCTGTGTTCACTATGGAGAAGGATGATGTAGGCATAGAAATCAGGCAGGGGGATTGTGATATACTTGAACAAATTAGCATTGAGAGGGAGGAGGTACTAGCGGCTTTAGCGGGCTTAAAAGTGGATAAATCCCCAGGCCCAGACGAGATGTATCCCAGCCTGCTGTGTGAGGCAAGGGAGGAGATTGCAGAGGCTCTGACACAAATTTTCAGAACCTCTCTGGCCACAGGGGAGGTGCCAGAGGACTGGAGGACAGCTAACGTAGTACCATTATTCAAGAAGGGTAGTAGGGATAAACCAGGGAATTACAGGCCAGTGAGCCTAACATCAGTGGTAGGGAAATTATTGGAAAAAATTCTGAGGGACAGAATTAACCTCCACTTGGAGAGGCAAGGATTAATCAAGGATAGTCAGCATGGCTTTGTCAGGGGGAGATCATGTCTCACCAATTTGATTGAATTTTTCAAGGGGGTGACTAGGTGTGTGGATGAGGGTAGTGCAGTTGATGTAGTCTACATGGACTTCAGTAAGGCTTTTGACAAAGTCCCGCAAGGGAGACTGGTCAAGAAGGTAAGAGCCCATGGGATCCAGGGCAATTTGGCACATTGGATCCAAAATTGGCTTAGTGGCAGGAGGCAGAGGGTGATGGTCGAAGGTTGTTTTTGTGACTGGAAGCCTGTGTCCAGTGGTGTACCGCAGGGATCGGTGCTGGGTCCCTTGCTGTTTGTAGTGTACATTAATGATTTAGATATGATTGTAGGAGGTATGATCAGTAAGTTTGCAGAGGACCCGAAAATTGGTGGAGTGGTAAATAGCGAGGAGGGAAGCCTCAGGCTACAGGACAATATAGACGGGTTGGTCAGATGGGCAGAACAGTGGCAAATGGAATTTAACCCTGAAAAGTGTGAGGTGATGCATTTTGGGAAGGCAAGGGAATATACAATGAATGGTAGGACCCTAGGAAGGACAGAGGATCAGAGGGACCTTGATGTGCATGTACATAGATCCCTGAAGGCAGCAGAACAGGTGGATAAGGTGGTTAAGAAGGCATATGGGATACTTGCCTTCATTAGCTGAGGCATATGGGGAGGTTATGATGGAGCTGTACAAGACGCTAGTTAGGCCACAGCTGGAATACTGTGTGCAGTTCTGGTCGCCACACTATAGGAAGGATGTGATTGCATTGGAGAGGGTGCAGAGGAGATTCACCAGGATGTTACCTGGGCTGGAGCGTTTCAGCTATGAAGAGAGACTGGACAGGCTGGGGTTGTTTTCCTTAGAGCAGAGAAGGCTGAGGGGGGACCTGATTGAGGTGTACAAAATTATGAGGGGCATAGATAGGATAGATGGAAATGAACTTTTCCCCTTAGTCGAGGGGTCAATAACCAGGGGGCATAGTTTCATGGTAAGGGGCAGGAGGTTTAGAGGGGATTTGAGGAAAAACTTTTTCACCCAGAGGGTGTTGGAATCTGGAACTCACTGCCTGATGGTAGAGGCAGGAACCCTCACAACATTCAAGAAGCATTTAGATGAGCACTTGAAACGCCATAGCATACAAGGCTACGGACCAAGTGCTGGAAAATGGGATTAGAATGGATAGGGCTTGATGGTCGGCGCAGACACGATGGGCCGAAGGGCCTCTTTCTGTGCTGTATAACTCTATATGACTATATAAGCATTGCCATACTTCACCGAACGTACATCCAAACCTTTAACTAACAATTCGATGGAACAAAATATTCATGAGCAATATTGTTACAAAACCTGCCCTTTCTGCCTTCTCCCATTTCATTATCAGCACATCATAATGTTTCAGTTCTGTCTTTGCATTTGGAGGCAATGCCCGAGAGGTAATCGAGTGAGAGGTTTAGACTATCGGATTCTTTCAACTCGTAACAGTGGCTGAGATCGGGTCTACCGGCAGGTTGAGTTTAAAGAAAGCGAGAGAACGAAGTCCTGACCTGGGCTCCATTACAAGTGAAAAGCAAGGTGCAATAGGAAAATCTTAAAATTGTGTTTTAAACTCAGTTACCTGAAGATAAAAATCATTCTGAAGAAAATCAAGATGGCGGCTCAGCTAGCACAGCGCAAAAAAAAGAGAAACAACGATGGAGGAATGACAATATATGACCAAGGATGCAGTGTAACTCGGAGGGGAACTAAGAGGTGATGGCATTCCCATACACCTGCTGCCCTTAAAAAAAAAAAGGAAGACTTTCATTTATATAGCACCTTTCACCACCTCAGGACGTCCCAAAGTGCTTTATAACCAATGAAGTACTTCTGAAGTATAGTCACTAATAATGTAGGAAACTTTTTTTTTGTTTATTCATTCCTGGGATGTGGGCGTCACGGGCAAGGCCAGCATTTATTGACCATCCCTAATTGCCCTTGAGAAGGTGGTGGTGAGCCACCTTGAATCGCTGCAGTCCGTGTGCTCCCACAGTGTTGTTAAGGAGGGAGTTCCAGGATTTTGACCCAGCGATGATGAAGAAACCGATATATTTCAAAGTCAGGATGGTGTGGAACTTGGAGGTGCATCTTGTAGATGGTACACACTGCAGCCACGGTGCGCCGGTGGTGCAGGGAGTGAATGTTTAAGGTGGTGGATGGGGTGCCAATCAAGCAGGCTGCTTTGTCCTGGATGGTGTCGAGCTTCTTGAGTGTTGTTGGAGCTGCACTTATCCAGGCAAGTGGAGAGTATTCCATCACACTCCTGACTTGTGCTTTGTAGATGGTGGAAAGGCTTTAGGGAGTCAGTAGGTGAGACACTCACCGCAGAATATTCAGCCTCTGACCTGCTCTTGTAGCCACAGTATTTACGTGGCTGGTCCTGTTAAATTTCTGGTCAACGGTGACGCCCAGGATGGTGAGGGATTCGGTGACGGTAATGCTGTTGAATGTCACGGGGAGGTGGTTAGACTCTTGCTCATTGCTGACACTTGTGTGGCACGAATGTTACTTGCCACTTATCATTCCAAGCCTGAATGTCGTCTTGCTGCATTTGGGCATAGACTGCTTCATGATCTTGAGTCGTGAATGGAACTGAGCACAGTGCAAGCATTAGCAGACATCCCCACTTCTGACCTTTGCAAGATCTGAGGTTGGTAATGTTGCACAGGTAGATTGCTGAGGGATAGAACATGCGGCTTAAAGCTCAGCTCAGGACCAAGGGGGCTACCATGCTTTCAGACAACCTTGTTCAGTCCAGTGAGTGAGGGGGTAAAGAAATGGAAACAATGGCAAGGTAGTTTGTGACAGACATTGAAAGTGGTGGCTTCAGTCTACCTGATGGTGAGTTAGTAGAAGTTGTGCCTCATTCATCCCTTGATACCAGACAGACAAGATGTAGAGCTGGGAGTTATGTGGAAATGATCGCTTACCTGAAGATAATGTCACCCAGGGGCAACATACAGGCAAGGTAGAGGTCAGGCAGAATGACAAAGTGGAAAGAGAAGCTATTGCTGGAGATGGGCTGGCTGCATTTGAATAGATAGGAGGACCACCAACCAAGGAGAGTGGCAAGGGTCACCGTATCACACACTGCAAAAAGGTCAAGGAGGGATAGTACACCACAGTCAGGACACATTTGGGGCTTTGCCCAGGGCTGTCTCAGTGCTGTGAGCAGGACATTGACTGGATTTGAAAAAGGACTCGAGACAGAGAACGGGAGGTTTTTTTTTGTGGTAATGACAGCCGCTTTAAAAGAGATGGAATTTTCTACCTGAATTATGAAGAAATATGAATCATAACTTTTTTAAATGAGTAAGAGACAGTAACCCTAGGGTTTGTTCCCCATCTTTATTGTAATTATTTACCAGCAGATGTGGAGTGAGTACAATAGAACTATATATCACAAAATACTTTTGAACACAACACTCAATGCTCCCATGTAATCGCATCTACAGTCAAGTATTCTGAATACACACAAAAATATACAAACAGTGGGTTTCTCTGCTTCCGGGGCAGGGAGAGAACACGGTGAGCACTGTTTGAAACCAATTGAGATTTGCGTGTGGTAGTTCTAATTACTGTTCTATGTTCTTGTGTACAGTCACCTCCTATGTTGTAATGCTCACTTTGGACACCACAGCAACACACTCACACTGTGAAGAGGCAAAGTGCAGTGAAGCTCTGATCTAAGTGATTATTCAGACAGATTAGTTCACCACGAGCCCAGGTGATTAAGGGGCAAGGCAGCTAACACTAAAACAAGGTTTTAAATCTTTCAGGGAAGCAATAAAACACCGTGCGTTATATTGGAGGTCGCAGTACATGCGGTCGAGGATATCGTAAAGTGAAACTACACAAACCCGGGGGAGGGAGAGGGTACAGAGCGAGTAGTGTTGCTGCCAGCACTCCTAGGGTTAAATCTCAGCTACACAATGCAGGCAGTGAGGGCACGATATACAAGGTAGCAGAGGCTGTGGATCAGCTAATCACGAGAAGCTGAAAGAGAATTTAAAACTTTTTTCATTTTTTAAAATTTTATTATTTGTACGTTCCTGTGGTTTCCTTTCAGTAGGCATGATTTTCTATGTAGAGAGACTGGCCAGCTGCACCTTCACCCTCATTACTCGACTCGTACTGCCCGAGTGAAGCCAAACTATTAACCTAAAAAAGAGAAAATTGTGTTTGAAGCACAAAACATAAGCCAAATAAAAAATTGTAACTATAAAGCACTGAAAAAAGCAAGAGCCCAGATAACATTACTGTCCTCTTGGCTACTGAAACAAGGCTCTTGTCCCTACTCGCACTAAGTCCCGTTCGCCCATCACCCAGTGCTCACTGACCTACATTGGCTCCCAGTCCGGCAACGCCTCGACCTTAAAATTCTCATCCCCGTTTTCAAATCCCTCCATGGCCCTCGCCCCTCCCTATCTCTAACCTCCCCCAGCCCCACAACCCTCCAAGATCTCTGCACTCCTCCAATTCTGACTTCTTGTGCATCCTGATTTTAAACACCCCACCACTGACTGCGGTGTCTTCAGCTGCTTAGGCCCCAAGCTTGAGAATTCTCTCTCTCAACCTCTCCGCCTCCCTAAGCCTCTCTCCTCCTTTAAGAGGCTCCTTAAAACCTCTCTTTGACCAAGCACGGTGGCATAGTGGTTAGCACTGTTGCCTCACAGCGCCAGGGACCCAGGTTCGAATCCGGCCTCGGGTGACTGTGCAAACTCCACACAGACATTCTCCCCGTGTTTGCATGGGTTTCTTCCGGGTGCTCCGGTTTCCTCCCACAGTCAAAAAGATGTGCAGGTTAGGTTGATTGGCTATGATAAATTGACCCTTAGTGTTAGGGGGATTAAATACGTGGGGTTACGGGGATCGGGTGAGATATGTGTCGGTGCAGGCTCGATGGGCCGAAATGGCCTCTATCTGCACTGTTGTGATTCTGTGATCTGTCCCAATATCTCCTTATGTGGCTCAATGTCAGATTTTGTTTGATAACTCTCCTGTGAAGTGCCGTGGGACATTTTACTATGTTAAAGGCACTACATAAGTGCAAGTTAATGTTGTAAAGCAGATCCAGGTGCTGCCCTCACTGGAGGACGACTAGGAGGGTAAAAGGCTCTTCATCGAAAAGATCAACCAATTCAGTAGGGCATCAGACCAGAGTCTGATCCGGTCATTACCAAATGTTCACGCACATGTGGTGACTGGATAGTGATCTGGGGTGGAATCCCCGGCTGCTTTCTCCACCCCACCCACCCCCAAAACCCATATCCCAGGGGTGCTGAGGCCACTACATGCATTGAGCAGCTTCTTCAGCACAGACGAGGGATCAAACCAGGAACCATCTGGTCTGTGTACCCACTGACCCATTGGCATAGCTTTATAACCACTCCTCCTGCTGTGTAGGCTTGCCGATCAGACAGGATTCATCATTACCTCGGCACGCTTCATGAACTCGTCCTGTGCTGCCTGCAAGTTCTCCGTCTCCCCGCGCCAGGCATTCAGTGCAGAGGCCTGCAGAGCGCGGCCATACGAGAAGGTCAGCGCCCACGGTTTTGGCAGCGGGCATTTATTGATGGCGTGGAGGTTGATGGTGGCTTCCTCCTCACTCTGCCCTCCGGACAAGAAGGTGACTCCTGAGTAAAAGTAGATGATGAGACAGTCAGAAACTGCAGTGTGTAGATGCTATGTTTGACTTGCATTACGGCTACTCGGCTGAAGGAGCTCTGAGCATCAACTTAAAACAAGGTGACTTTGTACGAGGGGCGAGTGTGGTGCAATACGAGGCTCTAATACATTCAGAACATCACACATTCATAAATCCCAGAGGTTTCTACCAGTCTGTACATCTTTAAAATGCATAATTTAATTATGCAGCAGACTCTGTGACACCTCTGGTGGGGGGGAAAAACGGGTATTATTTTTCTGCTAACTTTCTATCCTGAAGGCGCTGACCCCTCCAGCCACCTTCTGGTACCATGGGTGTCAGCTGGCTGCCGGGCACACAGCAAGATCCAAACTGACATCTTCCATGCTTCCAAGGATAAATACTGAGCCTCTGATTGGCATCATGTCCTCAAGCATTTAGACATCACTGCTCTCCACATTATAACATTACTACACCCGGATGGGGTTGTGGAGAAAGAAAAACAATTTATACCCCCAAGATCACTCATGGAAACTACACAAACTTTCTCTGTGCCCTAGACAGCGCACGAACGAGTACCAAACTCCCTGCAGCAAGCCCCTCAACCAGGACCATGTACCTGGGACGGCAGGTGGGACAGTGCGCCGCAGCGCAGTAACTGTTGCAATGGCAACCTCCTCGGGGCTGTACTTAGTGGGGCAGCTATGGCCGGCAGTCACCATGTTTGGCTTCAGCAAGGTACCCTCCAGGTAAATGTGGTGATCACTTAGGGCCTTATAGACAGCCCCCAACACCTGAAACACAAAAAGGGAACATTTTATAATTCACCAAGGTCCATGCCAGAGAAATGCCTCTGTTCTTTCCCCCCACCCCCTTTTATAGTTTTCTTTATGGTGTAGCGGTAGAAATGTTGTCTGGCCCCGTTTTCGGGTTGTGAATTGGAGCTGCGCACACAATGCGTGCCCCAACCAGGAGGCCAGAGACTGGCCTGAAATTGGGTCGCGTGTCTTGTTACAATAGTTCAGGCGAGTTGCTGGCACCTGTACAGGCAGCTCGCCCCCTTCAGCACATGAATTTCAGGCAGCTTGGCTCGCCGGCAGTGGCCCTCAGGTGAGATGGGGGAGGGCTGCACTCACAGCCGGCAGAAGTGCTGTGGAGCCGAGAGGAGCACTCCTGGTCCACCTGAATTTAAAAAAAAAGTTAACTTACATAAATAGCCGATTCCTAAGTTGCATCCACAGCTGGAAAAGCACAACAGCTGCTCCACTCATGCAGGCCAATTTCTTGAGGGGACCCAAAAGAGACTAAAACACGTGATAGGCCTCATTAACATATGCAAGTGACTTAATGTCCGAAGCCAATATGGCATTGGCCGTTTTTCAGGCTTCCTTGGGGCGCAGGGCATAAACCTGCGAAATTGGTCATTTTTGCCCCCCCTGTATTCTTTATCTTCAATCTTTTTCTCCATCACTTTACAGTCAGCAGTTTCGCACCTCATTCGTCTTCCAATTTGCATCCTCAGTTTAACAGCTCGCCCCATTTTAGGGTCAATCTCGGATTTTGGTTGACAGGCTACATTACAACAGTGACTGCACTTCATTGGCTAGAAACAGCTTTGGGACATCGAGGTCATGAAAAGCGCTCTATAAATACAAGTCTTTCTTTTCTTCAACCAACCTTTTCTGTGACATACTGGCATCGCTTCAGATCATGATCCCCATCAGGAAGGATCTCCGGCTCCACAATGGGAACAATGCCATTCTGGAACACAAGGAGGAAAAATGGTGAAGACATGGAGACCCAGAACCCCACCACTCTATAGGAATCAACCTCCAATCTGCTCATCATTGGAGCTTTCCCAATGACCATCTTGCCTCCCAACACCTTGATGGACACTGCAGGATTGTCTTTGTTTTCACAGCCTTCTTCGCATTACAACATTGGAGGCACATCCAAAATCCAGGGCAATCCACCCCCCCCTCCCTGGTTTATCCCCATCTCTCCTGAAGGCATCAATTCTTGGAGGTACAAACAGCTGCCCAAGTGGCCAATCGTCACACGGGAGCCTAGACAGGAATTTGGCAGGCTATTTGGTCATGGGGGAGAAATCATAGGCCAAACCCGATTACGTCCTCGCACGACAACCGGACACAGGCAGACTTTCCAACAGCATCACTGGATAGTGATCGGGAGTGCTGATTTTCCCCATTCCTAATCCAGAACTGCTCTGGCTGAGATCAGCTCATTCAGGACAGAGCAGGGGCTCTTCCTAATCTGTAGGGTTGTTTCCACACTGGGTGTACACTTACAACAAAGCCTGTGGGGAACCTATGCTGGTCTTTATTATTTACTGCGGCAGCCTGCATGTTGAGAGAGACTAAAACGTCCCATGAGGCTGCTGTAATGGCAACTGGAAACTGATTCTATAACCATCAGCTGCATTAACACACTGGCACACTTGATTTTGTTCCACTTTACCTGCTGGCAGATGCTGGCGTAACGCGCCAGGACATTGGCGTTCTCCACGATAGCGAGGGAGGATGGGGTTGTGTCACTGATCTTCAGGACACAGCGCCACTTTGCGAAGTCTGCTCCATCCTTCTTGTACTGAGCACAGCGTTCTGCCAGTCCGTCCAGGCCTACAAAGCCAACACACACCACCTTCAGCCATTAAGCACTGCCCACTTCAGGCACAGATACCCGCAGCAACAAAAATATAAACACAAGTATTTCTTTTAAAAATAGGAGTGTTCTGTATTTTAATTCTGTAATGCAGAACCGGATAATTTGGATATTAGAAATTGGCTTCAGCCAGCTGTGTCTCTGGAAGGAACCCATTCTTCTGTTCCAACAGCGACTAATACAAAATCAGACTTCAGCATATTTCAACGGAGACATTCATTAGTTTCTGAACAAGGGCATTGAAATGAAATAAAATCTATTTAAGCAATAAAAATGTTGCTAGGTGGCTGGAATACTTTATTACGCGTCAGCCGTGGCACAGTGGGTAGCACTCTCGTCTCGGAGTCAGAAGGTTGTGGGTTCAAGTCCCACTCCAGAAACTGGAGCACATAATCCAGTACTGAGGGAGCTCCGCTGCACTGTCAGAGGTGCTGTCCTTTGGACGAGACGTTAAACCGAGGCCCCGTCTGCTCTCTCAGGTGGACATAAAAGATCCCAGGGCACTATTCCGAAGAAGAGCAGGGGAGTTCTCCCCAGTGTCCTGGCCAATATTTATCCCTCAAACCAACATCACTAAAACACATTATCTGGTCATTATTTCATTGCTGTTTGTGGGATCCCTATATGGCAACAATAACTGGAATTCATATGTACTTCATTGGCTGTGAAGTACTTTGGGATGTCCGGAGGTCGTGAGCGGCGCTATAGAAATGCGAATCTTTTTATTTATCTGTCTTCATTTGTTTCTGAACAAGTGTGTTGAAGTGAAATAAGAAATTCCATTGAAGCTATAAATGGTGGCTGGAGTGCTTTATTTAGTAATGTTAACATGTGGATTGACAGTGGAAGAGAAAATTGGAACCTCCTAAATTGCAGAGCCACTAAGGGAAATATATGGAGGAAATGGTTAACACTGAACTATTAACACCTCAGCAGGTAGCAAAAGGTTAAACCCTCAGTCTGTTTATGTCAAGGGAAAGATTTAAATGAAAAAGTTTACAGCTCTAGCCGGAGTTCATGAACTGGGATTCACAGCTGGCTGAAGCATCACCTCTGAAAGTGCCACCAAGAGGACAAGTCTGACCATTCATTAAACAGTCAGCTTGGCTCAGGTGCTTGCATTCTCAGTCAGGTGGTCATAGAACCCTTTGTAGACAGATTCTAGTGTTTAAGTATTATTCTGATAAAATATCATGCTGTGTCATTTAGCTTCTATGTATTTACACCCAGAGAACAATATTCCACAATTAGGGGTTCATTCTTTGACGGAAATGCACTAACCCATATATAGCATGTACAAGGACACAGCTTTCAGTTCATAGACTCAGTGTACTGATGCAAACTGCCCTTTTACCATGAAAACAAGGCAAAAGTGTTGGAAAAACCTGAACTGCAACATCTGCCACCTCGAGTGAGACATACCACTGGACACAGCTATGAAAACTCATTCCAGCACTGGGTCCAGAGTTGACCCTCCCCTCCCACTTAATTTTCCCTCCAGCCCCAGGCTCTGAAGGTGCTGGCACATGTTTACATACAGCTCTGTGGGCACCATATGCCCTGTGGTACCTCAAACAAGCAAATAGTGACCCACAGCAGGAATCGTGGTTGTTCTCTTCCCCCCAAACACTTCCTAGACCCGAGGCTCCGAGACCAACGTAGCTTCACCCTGGTTGAGTTCAGCTAATTCAGCCCAGATCGGAATTCAGAGACTCTCCTAGTCGCTGTGGACCTGGGCCACACTGGGTGGGGCATTTCTTGTGAGCCAAAAGGGAAGCCATTGCTTCCAGCTGACAGTAAGTCACGCTTAGCGATGTGTTGGGATGAGAACTGAAGACCTTCAGGAGTCAGAACTCTTCCCCCACCTCATGGTTGCTCCATTTGAGCATGGGAAAGAAAGAGTTTGGGAGCAGCCCATTTAGATCCACACCAACCCACGGAGAACAAAACAAGGCCACAATCAACTCCTCTATCAGACTGGCAGCGCACGGATTAGAGTTACTGGCATGCAGAATGTGTTTTTCAATGTTTCAGGGAAAGTGCAGCCAGGAATGGTACTGGGAGGCAAACCTGTGAATTGAGAATTTCAACGGGACAGAGGAGACTTTGATCAGGATTGGTACTGGGCTTGATTAGGATCCCAGAGTTTACAAGTGAATGGGAAAGGGTGGGAGTCTATTTGAAAACAGTGATCAATAGCTAGAATTCCAAACTGTTCATTCACAAAAGAACAGTAACTGCTTGAACATAACACAACCATCCATCCCTGCAGTGCATCCACACTGCAGACACTCTAATGACCACCCCATGCAACACTTATCCTACTCTTTCCCCCCAACGCACTTTACAGATCCTGCGCCTCTCTAACCACACCGCACAAATCCTCTACCCTCCCTGATCACATCGCTCAGATCCTCTACCTTGAGTGGTGGTTTCTCCATTGGTTCCAGCCAAGGGGACAACACCTTTATCAACCTGGAAATACAGGACAGCTCTTAGTCAGATAAGTCTTGGGATTCAAATACAATATTGACATTTTATAATTTGTATAAAACATTCAAAGAAACATCTGAATCACTTAACACAAGATGTTTGCTAGTTTTATTTGGAAGGATTCTGTGCCCCGCTGCATTGTTTGATTGAGTACACCATTTTGATGGAGATATTTCAGCTCTTATTTAAAAAAGTATTCCTCCCTTTGACTTGCACATACCTCGTTCAAAGATCTTTTACTAGCCAAACCTCAGGACGGGTGAATGGTAGATTATTGCTTGTGTGACACAGGACTATATATTTTCTCAGATACATAGAACCCGCAGAAGGGATCACCCTCATCCCTAAACTACAACAAAGACTGCAGCTCATGAACCAGAATCTTAGATTGATAGATTTTTGTTGGGCATGGGTATCAAGGGATATTGAGCAAAGGCAAGAATGTGAGTTGATGTACCAGTCAACCATGATCTAACAGAATGGCAGAACAGGCCCGAGGGCCTGAATGGCCTGCTCCTGTTCCTTAGGCAAGTCCACATGTAAACCACTTTCAGATCACCCGTTTTCGTTCGGATTCAGGACGATTGGATCAGTGAACTGGCTTCCAGTGTTTACACCACTAAATCTGTCTCACGTATCTCAGCAGCAGAATTACAGACACATTAAAAACTGGTTCTAGGAGTTTAACTTCGAGATAAGGGAGCTGCATTTAGTGTAAACACCAGGAGCAGTAGATAGATATGTGGACAGGTAGGGGTAACTGCAGGGACAGATAAGACAGTGGCAACTAACTGCTTACCTTTCACGAGAGAGATATATGCACATCGAAGTAGACGGGGGAGAGAGAGAGAGAGAAAATGCACTTCAAATTTGAATTATTTGACACCCCAGTACCCACGAGTACTGGCCCTACTTGGACAAGTAGCAGAAAGCTTACCAATGCTCTGCTGGTAAAGTACGCCATTTTAGCTGCTTAACCTCCAGCAGTAATCCTGTGAACACTTGAAGATTCCCAAGTCTTGGTTCTGCAAAGCTACATCTACATTCTCTGGGTTTAAGTATCCCTACAGGACACACTGCATTCCAGATCAGGCAAACACAATGCAGAGATATCTCTCAGTAGTTCGGTTTAGAGACTTCAGCACAAGTCAGATCAAAATATAAAAATTCTGCACACATGAAGCACAGGCGAAGGCGGGCTTGGGCTGGGGAAAAAATCAGTTTGCTCCAAACAAAATTAGGACTGCTCATCAATACGAGTGCAGCCAAGTATGGCTCACCCTTTGATTTTCTGTCCTTTCACACGGAGAAGCGCCTGGCACAACTCTGCAGGAGTGGCCTCCTGTGCTGCAAGATTCTATAACCTTCTCCAGTGTTACTCTCAGAATCGAAGAGAAATCAGTGTCCCAGCAGACTTCAGGACAGTAGGCTCAGGGCTCGTTGCACCTTGGCCAAAGAGAACATTTAAAGTCCGACTTCACAAACATTCCCAGTGGAAGTCATGCTGGTTTGCCGCTACTTCTCTGTGGTGAGACAGAGAGTCCACCAAATGCTTCGGGAGAAGAGGAATGTTTGAAAATCTTTAGCATCAGCCGTAAGCAGCAATTTGAAAGCCACTTGGGCAGCACTCGCTAGTTGCGAGTCCAGGTCCCCCTTGCCCCGCCCCACCCCAGCCCCTCCCTCCAGGGAAGGGGCTGTTCACTTTTGCCACTCCCCAGTGAGTGGTCTGGTACCGCCCCGGTCCTTTGAAGTGTTCAAGGGGATGAACACAAATCCTGACTGTTTACCTTGATCCCCACGACAATGTTCCTGTCTTTGACTAGGTTTACAAAGGGCGTCCCATCGTCGGTGCTCTGGTACAGAGTCTCGTGGAAGAAGATGACGCCTCCGATAAAATTTTTGACCCGGTCATCAGCGGTTAACAGTATCTGCCGGTAGATACGTCGGTTTTCCTCAGTGTTCTCCACACCAATCTGGTTCAGACGCTTGGCCATGCTCCCTAGGAAAAGGAACACAAAGCTACTTATTAAAAAAATAAATGTACAGGCTCTGTGATGGTATGGTGGACACATGCAGTGTGCTGTAGTACTAGGCTATACACACACACACGGGTCTGCGGTCCATTCCTGGCCTGTGCAGAGTTGGCTGATCTCAACCAGAGCAATGGTGAGAGCCAATTGGCCTCAGTACCCTGATATAAAGAAAGAGAGAGGAAAAGAGGCTCCCATCCACAATTATATCCTCCACTGGTAAGTGCACATCAGGTGAGGGCTCTGCTACAATACCTCCCATAGTTAAATTGCCTGCCAAAACTCACCGTCTAGGCTCACAAATGACAAATGGACAAGGTATCAACGTGGGGCCATAGCCCAGCAATGAGGCAACAGTTTCAGGAGAAGCAGGGAGAGCAAGAGATGAGAAACAACAAATACAGATACCCTCCATCTCAAATGCTCAAGAGCACAGACACAATTGTAGGTACCAAATAATGGCTTGGTTCTATCGATTGGAAATGCACACCCCAGTTGAATGTACACTTTTCCAGAACCACGATTCCTCTGCCATTAATTGAATGTTAAGTTTTTATGTTTCAAAACTTAAGCCAATGGTCAATGGAGGGCTCTCTCGCCTTTAGCTGCAGTTAGAAATGCAAACTCCTGACTTACGGTGTTCGAGGAGGAGCAGAAACCCACATTATCGTGGGTTTTGTGAACTATCGCTAGATACACTGGTTCCACTTCTACATTCCCCTGGTGGAGAACGGCACTGGGTGAGAATTTACACAGGTGAGCAGGGTACACAGCCAATCTCCCCAAACCAACAGCCATCAGGTCAAAGTACTGGAGAATATTTGGATTAAAAGCACATCCCCATTAACTGCGCAGATCTTCACAGGTTCCAATGGCTTCACGACTCTTTTGGCCTCCTTATCTGAGGAAGGACATACTTGCCTTAGAGGAAGTGCAACAAAGGTTCACTAGATTGATTCCTGGGATGAGAGGGTTGTCCTATGAGGAGAGATTGAGCCTATATTCTCTGGAGTTTAGAAGAATGAGAGGTGATCTCATTGAAACATAAGATTCTGAGGGGGGTTGACAGGGTAGATGCGGAGAGGTTGTTTCCCCTGGCTGGAGAGTCTGGAACTAGGGGGCATTGCCTCAGAATAAGGGGTCAGCCATTTAGGACTGAGATGAGGAATTTCTTCACTCAGTAGGTTGTGAATCTTCGGATTCTCTACCCCAGAGGGCTGTGGATGCTCAGTCATTGAGTATATTGAAGGCTGAGATAGATAGATTTTGAGACTCTGGGGGAATCAAGGGTTAGGGTGGGAAAGTGGAGTTGAGATAGAAGTTCAGCCATGATCTTATTGAATGGCGGAGCAGGCTCGAGGGGTCGTACGGCCTACTCCTCCTAAGTCTCATGTTCTCCCTTAAGTCAGCCCACTGCCCAAAAACAGGCAGAAAAAGTCATATCTTTTAACTCAAAAACTGCACTTCATCAATGCAGTGATGTGTTGCTAAACCCAAGTGACAGCTCAGCCAAGGACATGAGGCCCAGGCGTCTGGATTCAGTGCTGGCGAAGGGGTGCATGTTGTTGAATGTTTTGTCTGGACTGGCACTTTAGATACACACTGCTTAACATACTTATGGATCATGAGGGAGGGACTTCCTTGATACCAGACAGAGACTATGGGGTGGGGTGGTCTTTGTTTTATACTATGAGATTGCGACTGATGAGGGTGGCTTTCGCATCGCTGCTCTACTCGGTAGCTCCATCCACTAAATTTGCCAGCCTTGTTTTCTCAGGCGCCTGGATTCAGTGGGCAATCGGTTTAAATGTGCAGCCTGCTTACACACTCACTGAAGCTGGCATTGAAGCAGGCATCAGTGCACCTGTAAAAGAGATGGGAACTCGAGGCCAATTCTGTTGCATTGTGCTCCTCTTACCCCCTCCCCCACCAATAACTCATGAGCAGGAAACCGAAAGGCAGCAGACACTAACCCACAGACTCATCTGCAGCTAGGATGCCCTTGCCAGGGGAGATGATCTGCAGGGCAATATCAGACAGCTCCTTCTTCTGGTCTGGGGCGAGTGCAGGAAATTGGTGCGTCATCTTCTAACGGTGTGTGTGTGTGTGGCCAAAGCTGCAAGAAAGAAATGTTAAAACCACAGGTCACTCCCAAATCAGCATATTGGTAAATCGACACAGTCCTCAGCATTCTCCACACACCCCATCCCAAACAGCACCATTGCATAACTTTAAAAACAAACTGAATTTAGCCCACTTGGCACTTATACATTTACTGCAACTGCTGGGAGACATTTAACGTTCTCATGACAACCAAAACCTATTCTAATGCTGCCAGCAGGAATGCAGGCAGTTTAGACTGGTATTTGCAGTTGGAGTTGGGGGGGGTGATGGGGCTCAGAGTGCTGATTTATTCCCTCCACTGCAGTGAAATAGATTCCCAAGCTTACAAATTCACAAGTGCGTTTCCTGGTAAATTTACCTTTTTGCACAGGTACAAACAGAAATCAAAAGGTTAATGGAATGTTAGCCTTTATCTCGAGGGGGCTGGAATACAAAGTGCAGGAAGTGATGCTTCAGTTGCACAGAGCCTTGGTCAGACCCCACCTGCAGTAACTGCGTTCAGTCCTGGGCACCGCACCGCAGGAAGGAGATATTGACCTTGGAGAGGGGGCAGCGCAGATTCACCAGAACGATACCACGGCTTAGAGGTTTAAATTATGAGGCCAGGTTGCATAAACGTGGGTTGTATTCCAGCATTTAAAAGTTTGAGGGGTGATCTAACCCAGGTGTTTAAAATGATAAAAAGGATTCGGTAGAGTAGATACAGAGAAACTATTTCCTCTGACGGGGAATTCAGGACAAAACGGCAGGAGTGAAATCAGAAAGCACCACTTCACACAAAGGGTAGTGAAAATCTGGAACTCTCTCCCGCCAAAAGACCGGATGCTGGGGGTCAGTTGAAATTTTCAAGATGGAGATTGACAGATTTTTATTAGGTAAAAGGTATTGAAGGATATGGATCAAGGCAGGTAAATGGAGTTAAGGTAAAGATCAGCCATGATCTAATTAAATGGCGGAACAGGCTCGAGGGGCTGAACGGCCTCCTCCTGATGCTATGCTCCTGATCACTATTCAGGAATGTTCATTGGAAATTGCATGCATGTGAATATTGGTCGACGACAGGATCAGGCTCGGTTGTGATGTCCTCCATGGATCAATAACCTGCTACCACTCTGCAATCATCCATAAACAATCATTGTGACCTTTTCTTCCTTCCAGACTCAAACCACTGGAGCCTGCTCCATTTTGCCAGTTTTTCATGCTTCCCATTCTACTTGTAACAACTTGCATTTATATAGCGCCTTTAACGTAGAAAAATGTCACAAGGCGCTTCACAGGAGTGTTAGCTAACAAAATTTGACACCGAGCCACAAAAGGAGATATTAGGACAGATGACCAAAAGCTTGGTCAGAGGTAGGTTTTAAGGAGCACCTTAAAAGGAGGAGAGAGAGGTGTAGCAAGGCAGAGAGGTTCCAGAACATAGGACCTAGGCAGCTGAAGGTCACCAATGGTGGAGTGATTAAAATCGGAGATATGCAAGAGGTCAGATTTAGAGGAACGCAGAGATCTCGGAGGGTTGTAGGGCTGGAGGAGGTTACGGAGATAGGGAGGGGCGAGGTCATGGAGGGATTACCTATCCTCCTTTAGCTATTCTCACATTCTTATCACTGACCATTTAACCATTTCCTGTTCTCACCCTCTTTTGTCTCACCCTCCCCTTGTTCCATTCCTTTTTACGTGCTGCTCATCTGTAATATTTTTCCGTTCTGAATAAGGGTTCCACACCCAAATTGTCGACTTATAATTTCTCAATGGATTCTGCCTGACCTGCTGAATGTTTCCAGTTTTCTGATTTTGTTTTTGAAGTATCACCTACCCTGGTTAGACAATGTAACAGAGGGCAGCCGTGGCCTGGGTCCCAGGGGGCAGCCGGTGCCCGTGGAACCGTGGCCCAATATAGAATCACCATCCTCCGGAGAGATGGAGAGGAGAAAATTCATTTTTTTTTAAAAAAGAGAAAATTAAAAGCTTCCTTTCACCATCCTCCAGAAAAATGGAGAGGAGAAAGTTAATTTAAAAATAGAGAAAATTAAAAAGCTTCCTTTCCTCCCCTCCACCCGAGTGTTTAAACACAAAAAAAGATTGTCTCAGCCCTAAATTAAAATAGAGTACAAGGATCTGGAAGGTGCTGATGTTAGCGCAGGTTCTAATTTATTTATATCCTGGCTGTGGGGCTTGAATGCTGTTGCAATTCTCACAGCCCCTGGACAATGGTATTTTCTCTGTACCCATCACCGTTGTTTAAATTTATTGTCTCTGGTTCCCTTCCCCCTCCCAGTCACCGCAATCTTGGCATTAAACTGTGTAACCAAAATCTCCCTCATTAATAAAGGATTACCCACTCCCAGCAAGCAGCCAGCATGCACAGTCCACCATTTTCTCTCAGATGCACAGGCAGACATTTTACCTTTCTCCAGTATGAATTAGGTTTGCCGCTGTTTCTGGAATTCTGCTGTGTTTACTGAAGCGAAGAGGAGTAATGTTGTACCGATCTCCTCTGATCAGCAAAACTCTCCTGAACCACAGCGCTCAGTCTCACAAGCAGATAGAAGTGAAGTGACCCAACAGCCTAGGGGAAACCGCAGGGCAAAATAGTCCGTGGTGGGGGGGGGGCGGGAGAGGGAGGAGAGTAAAAGGGGATCTACCAGGGTCAAGTGTGAGTTGCCACAAGTCACGACACTAACAGCTCAACAACACCTTGCAATGTAGTAAAACATCAAGGCATTTCACATGAGCATTATCAAACAAAATTTGACAGTGAGACACATAAGGTGATATTAGGACTAATGACCAAAAGCTTGGTCAAAGAAGGGAGGTTTTAAGAAGTGTCTTGAAGCAGGAGAGAGAAGTGGAGAGGTTTAAGAATGAATTCCAGAGCTTAGGGCCCAGGCAGCTGAAGGCACGGCCACCAATGGTGAAGCGATTAAAATCGGGGATGCACAGGAGGCCAGAATTGGAGGAGCGCAGAGATCCAAGGACTGTAGAGCTGGAGGAGGTTAGAGAGATAGGGAGGGGCGAGGCCATGGAGGGATTTAAAAACAAGGATGAGAACTTTTAAATTGAGGCTTTGTCGGACCGGGAGCCAGTGTAGGTCAGTGGGCACAGGGGTGATGGGTGAACGGGACTTGGTGCGAGTTAGGACACGGGTCAGCGAGCACAGGGGTGATGGGTGAACGGGACTTGGTGCGAGTTAGGACACGGGCAGCGAGCACAGGGTTTTGGATGAGCTCAAGTTTATGGAGGGTGGAATGTGGGAAGCCAGCGAGGACAGTGTTGGAATAGTCAAGTCTAGAGGTAAAAAAGGTATGGACGAGGGTTTTAGCAGCAGGTGAGCCGAGGCAGGGATGGACTCGGGCAATGTTATGGAGGTGGAAGTACGGTCTTGGTGATGGAGCAGATATGCGGTTGGAAGCTCATCTCGGCGTCAAATGTGACACCAAGGTTGTGAACGGTCTGATTAAGCCTCAGACAGTTGCCAGGGAGAGGGATGGAGTCGGTGGCTAGGGAATGGAGTTTGTGGTGGGGACTGAAGACAATGGCTTCGGTCTTCCCAATATTTAGTTGGAAGAAATTTCAGCTCATCCAGAACTGGATGTCGGACAAGCAGTATGACAAATTAGAGACAGTGGAGAGGTCGAGAGAGGTGGTGGTGGTGAGATAGAGCTGGGTGTCAGCAGCGTACATGTGGAACCTGACATGTTTTCAGATGATGTCGCCAAGAGGCAGCATGTAGATGAGAAATAGGAGGGGGCCGAGGATAGATCCTTGGGAGACGCCAGAGGTAATGGTGTCTGAGCAGGAAGAGAAGCCATTGCAGGTGATTCTCTGGCTATGACTGAATAGATAAGAATGGAACCACCCAGTCAGATGACGGAGGAGAGGCATTGGAGGAGGATGGTGTGGTCAGCTGTGTCAAAGGCTGCAGACTGGTCGAGGGATAGTTTACCATGGTCACAGTCACATAGGACGTCATTTGTGACTTTGATAAAGGCCATTTTAGTACTGTGGCAGGGACAGAAACCTGATTGGAGGGATTCAATCATGGAGTTGCAGGGAAAATGGGCATGGATTTGGGAGGCGACAACACGTTCAAGGACTTGAGACGAAAGGGAAGTTGAAGATGGGGCGATAGTTTGCAAGGACAGAGGGGTCAAGGGTGGGTTTTTGAGGAGCGAGGTGATGATGGCAGATTTAAAGGGGAGGGGGACCGTACCCAAGGAGAGAGAACCATTAACAATATCAGCCAACATGGGGCCAGAAAGCAAGTTGGGTGGTCAGCAGCTTGGTGGGAATAGGGTAGAGGGAGCAGGAGGTGGGTCTCGTGGACAAGATGAGCTCAGAGAGGGCATGAGGGGAGATGGGAGAGAAACTGGAGAAAGATGAGAGTTCAGGGCTAGGGCAGGAGGGAACATTAGGGAAAGAAAGAAGACACCAAGTAAACAGAGACAGTTTGCATTTCCTCTTTTCTGCACCCCTCCTAATTTTCTTTTTCCAAAGGCTTTTCTGAGATACAATCCAAGTGTCCCCTTGTACCTAGCCCAGTGGCCAAAGTACTGGAGAGTCAAAACAGTGAGTATCAGCAGGCTATTTGACTGGGGCGGGGGGGGGGAAAAAAGAGAACATCACAGCTGAGCCCACCAGAAGCAGAAACAGTGACTGGTGTTTGTCCCCTTCGTTAGCCTAGGACAACATGCCAATTGTAACACTGGCTGAGAGCATCTAACAGCTCAGATCGAGTTAACCAATCCCAGCAATCATTCCCTCAATTCAGCCTCACCACCGGCAATAGATCTGTACCCACCAGGAATTCACCCCAGGGTTACACAGCTCAGAACGCTCTCCAAACCCAACGTTAGATTTGAGCAAAGCCACATCGTTCTACAAAGTCAGGAGGGGTAGGGGTGGGGGTGGGTGGGAAAGGAAAAAAATAGGGACTGAGAGAAAGAATGAATTAGATGAGCCGAGGGGCATGTGTACAGGGAGCTGTATCAGCATGCAGTGAGGTGGCTAGTGGGCATGGGGACCCTCAGGGAAAATCAGCTCTTGTCCATTGTTATTTAGTGTACATAAGTGCTTGGAAAATTGGCTGAGTTTGCCAAAACCGAACCTGTGGAGGGGAAGGGAAGGAGTATTGCAAATACCATGGAACAACTAGACAAAATACTATGGGATTAAGAAGTTGGGTCTGACAAATGGCAGACATTGTTTAAACAAATAATTACAAACTGATGTGACAGGGAAATAACCAACGGAAATATAAGCTAAACATCACAGGGTGCAGAAAAAGACTTGCCCTTCTATAGTGCCCTTCACGACCTCAGGACATCTCAGTGTTTATAACCAATGACGTACTTCTGAAGTGTAATCACTATTGTAATGTAGGAAACGCAGCAGCCAATTGATCCCACAATCAGCAATACAATATTGACCAGATAATCTGTTTTAGCCGTTGGTTGAGATATAAATATTGGCCAGGATACTGGGGAGAACGACACTGCTCTTTGAATAGTGATCTTTTACGTCCACCTTGGTTTAACATCTCATCTGTAGGATGGCCCCTCCGACAGTGCGGCGCTCCCTCAGCACTGCCCCTCCAACAGTGTGGCACTCCCTCAGTACTGCCCCTCCAACAGTGCAGCGCTCCCTCAGCATTGCCCCTCCGACAGTGCGGCGCTCCCTCAGCACTGCCCCTCCAACAGTGCGGCACTCCCTCAGTACTGCCCCTCCAACAGTGCAGCGCTCCCTCAGCGCTGCCCCTCCGACAGTGCGGCGCTCCCTCAGCATTGCCCCTCCAACAGTGCGGCGCTCCCTCAGCACTGCCCCTCCGACAGTGCGGCGCTCCCTCAGCACTGCCCCTCCGACAGTGCAGCACTCCCTCAGTACTGCACAGGGAGTGTCAGCCTAGATTTTGTGCTCAAGTCTCTGGAGTGGATCTTGAACCCACAACCTTCTGACTCAGCAGTGAGCCTGCTACCCATTGAGCCACAGCTGACATCAATACAGCCCAGGGACCAGCTAGTACTACTGGATAACTCACTAAAACCATCCGCACAATGTGCAGCAGTAGCAAAGGGGCAAGCAAGCAGGCTAGGCCTATACTCATTGGAATTTAGAAGAATGAGAGGCGATCTTATCGAAACATATAAGTTCCTGAGCGGGCTCGACAGGGTAGATGCAGAGAGGATGTTTCCCTTCATGGGGAAATCTAGAACTCGGGGGCACAGTCTCAGAATAAAGGGTCGCCCTTTTAGAATTGAGATGAGGAGGAATTTCTTCTCAGAGGGTCGTAAATTTGTGGAATTCTCTGCCCCAGAGAGCCGTGGAGGCTGGGTCATTAAATAAATAAGGTGGAGATAGACAGATTTTTGCAAGATAAGGGAGTGAAGGGTTATGGGGAGCAGGCGGGGAAGAGGCTTTGAGCCCAAGATCAGCCATGATCTTATTGAATGGCGGAGCAGGCTCGAGGGGCCAAGTGGCCTATTCCTGCTCCTATTTCTTTTGTTATTTGGGTAGCCAGAGGGAGAGAGCCTACGCCTGTACAAGGCCTGGTCCAGTTCCTCCTGAAGGACTATGGACAGTTTGTTACCCTACTACCGTACGAATATCCAAGACTTCAAGGTATTTGAGATTCTACTGCGTCCAGATAACCTGAAGTGCAAGAATAGGTTGGACATAATCTCTACGAGGCAGCCATGGAAAGACCAATTATATTTAACCACTTTACACAGTGGGTGGCGAGCAAATGGGACAGATTATCCATGCCGCCAAATTGATCGTGCTGACAAACTCGCGAGGTAACGGGATGGATATTTGGCAGTGAAAACAATTGAGGAGTGAGTGATAGTGTATGGTATTTTAACAACTGCAGGACGGGCCAGACAGCCTGTGATGGTCTCTTTCTTGTACATGGCCTGTTATCACACAGGAATGTGGGCAAAGTACACAGTGCAAATACCTCAAAACTATTCAACTTCAGAGATCCTATGACTGCATTAAACTTGTCTCATCTGCCAGAACCTCGCCTCTCCCTCCCCTCCCCCACCTCAGGTGACTGCAGATATTTGAGTGGAGACAGGGAAAATGGTGGGTGGGGGTGGGGAGGACAGAACAAAAGGGAAGGTCTGCGAAAGGGTGGAATCTCAGACCTTTGTTCTCTCCACTTTTCCTCCCCCCCCTTTCCCTGACTCTGCATTTGCTTAAAACCTGTTACATCTCTTAACTTTTTCCAGTTCTGATGAAAGATCATCGACTTGAAACATTTTAACACTCTCACTCTCTACAGATGCTGTCTGACGTGCTGAGTATTTGCAGCATTTTCTGTTTTTATTTTAGATTTCCAGCAGTCGCAGTATTTTGCTTTTGTATTGACTGCAGATATCCTTGTGGCTCAGATGCCAGAAGTGCTGACGCGCGACTTAACCACTGCTGATGTCCTCCTCATGCACGTCACTTTCACTGACTCTCAAGGTCATGGAGTGAAATCAGCAACATTCTGTCTGGGCGTTTGGAACTTGTGCCCATCAACAAAGTAAGGGCAAAGATAATAGTTACTGAGGACTACAGAATAGATTTGCACAAGATTCTCATTCAGGTCCTCTCCACATCCAATATAGACGATGAAACATTAACAATCCCTCAATCCACAGTCTAATCACGCTCAGGCAGGCACAAGGACATACAGCTTGGGAAATTGAACCGTCAGTCTGGGGCAGTAGGGGGCACACTCTGGGGTTGGGGGTAATACAACTAATACGAGACACTGTAGAGGGAGCTTTACTCTGTATCTACCCCGTGCTGTACCTGCCCTGGGAGTGTTTGATGGGGCAGTGTAGAGGGAGCTTTACTCTGTATCTAACCCGTGCTGTACCTGCCTCAGGAGTGTGTGATCATAGAAATTTATGGCACAGAAGGAGGTCATTTGGCACATCATGCCCCCGCCAGCCGATAAAGAGCTATCCAGCCTAATCCCACTTTCCAGCTCTTGGTCCATAGTTCTGTAGGTTACGGCACTTCAAGTGCATATCAAAGTACTTCTTAAATGCGATGTGAATTTCTGCCTCTACCGCCCTTTCAGGCAGTGGGTTCCAGACCCCCACCACCCTCTGGGTGAAAACATTTCTCCTCAAATCCCCTCTAATCCTTCTACCAATTACTTTAAATCTATGCCCCCTAGTTATTGACCTCTCTGCTAAGGGAAATAGGTCCTTACTTTCCTTTACCATCTTATCTACTTGTCCTGCTACCTTCAGGGATCTGTGAGACATGCACTCCAAGGTCCCTCTGCACTTCTCAGTGTCTTACCATTTAATGTGTATTCCCTTGCCTTGTTAGCCCTCCCCAAATGCATTACCTCACTTCTCTGGATTGAATTCCATTTGCCACTTTTCTGCCCACCAGACCAGTGCAGTCGAACAGCTTTCTGCCTCACTATCAACCACACAGCCAATTTTTGTATCATCTGCAAACTTCTTAATCATGTCCCTACCAAGACTCTGTACGTGAGAATGATCTGGCTCCAGTACAGGGACATCACACGCATCAATGGGCCACCAGTAGCCTGTGCAATGGCCTGAGTTTATTGTAATAGCAAAATACTACGGATGCTGGAATCTGAAGTAAAAACAGAGAATGCTGGAAATACTCAGCATTACTGTTTATTGTGTTCGATTGACTGCTAGTTTCTAATGAGGATGTTGCGGGAAGGTCTGGAGAGTGTTCTGCAGGAGTGGAGATTTCAGTGTGGGTGATGTGCTCAGCAGTCTGTCTCTCTCTGATGGCTGACTGTTTCACCCTTATTCTTTAAAGCCAGGATTCGCAAGCAATAAATTAATACGTTAATTAAGTATTACATTGCATTAAACCACTAACCAGAGATTACCGAATTTAAAGTCACCCCTCCTGCACCAACAATAAATTAAACAACCATCGAAAGCACTCCGGACTGAAGCCAGTATTAATTCAACAACAAACGCCCTGGAACAGGAGCCCCGATCCAGTCTCTCCCTCCCGGCTCCATCCCCCGGCCCTCCCCTCTCACCACACGCTGCTCCGTCTCTCTCTCTCTCGCTCGCTCCGGGTCTGCTCCGAGTCCCCAGCCGGATTAGCCCTGAATGCGGTTTTCTACGCTCCGCCCCTGCTTTAATAAAGCCATTGTGATGCCGCAGAGATACGTGACTGTGGCTAACTCCGCCCAGAGCCGCGGCGGAGAGGAGAGGGAGACAAGACACACCCCCCCCATAAACCCACCCCAGACAACCCCCCCCTAAACCCAGACACCCCCCATAAACACACCCAGACAACCCCCCCATAAACCCACACCCAGACACCCCTCCCCCATAAACCCACACCCAGACAACCCCCCCATAAACCCAGACACCCCCACAAACCCACCCCCATAAACCCACACCCAGACAACCCCCCATAAACCCACCCCCAGACACCCCTCCCCCATAAACCCACACCCAGACACGCCTCCCCATAAACCCACACCCAGACAACCCCCCCATAAACCCAGACACCCCTCCCCATAAACCCACACCTAGACAATCCCCCCATAAACCCAGACACCCCTCCCCCATAAACCCACACCCAGACACCCCTCCCCATAAACCCACCCCCAGACACCCCTCCCCCATAAACCCACACCCAGACAACCCCCCCATAAACCCAGACACCCCGCCACATAAACCCACACCTAGACAACCCCCCATAAACCCAGACGCCCCTCCCCATAAACCCACACCTAGACAACCCCCCCATAAACCCACCCCAGACACCCACCCATAAACCCACACCCAGACAGCACCCATAAACCCACCCCCATAAACCCACCCCCAACACCCATATACCCACACCCAGACACCCCCAACACCCATAAACCCACCCCAGACACCCACCCCCAACACCCATAAACCCACACCCAGACACCCCCATCACCCATAAACCCACCCCCCAGACACCCCCAGCACCCATAAACCCACCCCCCAGACACCCACCCCCATAAACCCACCCCAACACCCATAAACCCACACCCAGACACACCCATAAACCCACACCCAGACACCCCTCCCCCATAAACCCACCCCAGACACCCCCATAAACCCACACCCAGACAGCACCCATAAACCCACCCCCTAGACACCCACCCCCATAAACCCACACCCCCAACACCCATAAACCCACACCCAGACAGCCCCCAGCACCCATAAACCCACCCCCATAAACCCACACCCCCAACACCCATAAACCCACCCCCAGACAGCCCCCAGCACCCATAAACCCACCCCCATAAACCCACACCCATAAACCCACACCCCCAACACCCATAAACCCACCCCCAGACAGCCCCCAACACCCAGACACCCACCCCCATAAACCCACACCCCCAACACCCATAAACCCACCCCCAGACAGCCCCCCATAAACCCACACCCAGACACACACCCCCATTAACCCACCCCAGACAGCCCCCAACACCCAGAAACCCACCCCAACACCCATAAACCCACACCCAGACACCCACCCCCAACACCCAGACACCCACCCCCAGACCACCCATAAACCCACCCCAGACCCCCAACATCCACCCCTAGACCCCCCAACACCCATAAACCCACCCCCAGGCAGCCCCCAACACCCACACCCAGACACACACCCCCATTAACCCACCCCAGAAACCCACTCCAACACCCAGAAACCCACCCCAACACCCATAAACCCACACCCAGACACCCACCCCCCATAAACCCAGACACCCACCCCCAACACCCAGACACCCACCCCCAGACCACCCATATACCCACCCCAGACCCCCAACATCCACCCCTAGACCCCCCAACACTCATAAACCCACCCCCAGACACCCCCATCACCCACCTCCAGACCCCCCAACACCCAGACACCCACCCCCAGACACCCCAACACCCACCCCCAGACCCCCCAACACCCAGACACCCACCCCCAGACCACCCAACACACACAGTTAAACCCTCGATTCACACCTCAATAAACCCACCCCAAACCACCCAACAGTTGAAGAGGATAAACTCTACACCCCAACAACAACTTGCATTTATATAGCGCCTTTAATGTAGTAAAACATAAAAGGCGCTTCATAGGGGCATCATTAAAAAAATTGACACCGAGCCACATAAGGAGATATTAGGGCAGATGACCAACTGCTTGGTCAAAGAGGTAGATTTTAAGGAACATCTTAAAGGAGCAGAGAGAGGTGGTGTGGTTTAGGGAGGGAAGTCCAGAGCTTAGGGCCTCGGCAGCTGAAGGCACGGCCGCCAGTGGTGGAGCAATTAAAATTGTGGATGCTCATGAGGCCAGAATTGGAGGAGCACAGAGATCTTGGAGGGTTGTAGGGCTGGAGGAGGTTACAGAGATAGGGAGGGGTGAGGCCATGGAGGCATTTGAACACAAGGATGAGAATTTTAAAATTGAGGAGTTGCCGGACCGGGAGCCAATGTAGGTCAGCGAGCACAGGGGTGATGGGTGAACAGGACTTGGAAGGGGACCATCCAATACAGGCATAACCCCCCCCCCCCAAACTATCCAATACTTGAAGAGGATAAACTCTACACCCCAAACAATCTACAGAGTAAAGCTCCCTCTACACTGTCCCATCAAACACTCCCAGGGCAGGTACAGCACGGGTTAGATACAGAGTAAAGCTCCCTCTACACTGTCCCATCAAACACTCCCAGGGCAGGTACAGCACGGGTTAGATACAGAGTAAAGCTCCCTCGACACTGTCCCATCAAACACTCCCAGGGCAGGTACAGCACGAGTTAGATACAGAGTAAAGCTCACTCTACACTGTCCCATCAAACACTCCCAGGGCAGGTACAGCGCGGGTTAGATACAGAGTAAAGCTTCCTCGACACGATCCCATCAAACACTCCCAGGGCAGGTACAGCACGGGTTAGATACAGAGTAAAGCTCCCTCGACACTGTCCCATCAAACACTACCAGGGCAGGTACAGCACGCGTTAGATACAGAGTAAAGCTCCCTCGACACTGTCCCATCAAACACACCCAGGGCAGGTACAGCGCGGGTTAGACACAGAGTAAAGCTCCCTTGACACTGTCCCATCAAACACTCCCAGGGCAGGTACAGCACGGGTTAGATACAGAGTATAGCTCCCTCGACACTGTCCCATCAAACACTCCCAGGGCAGGTACAGCACGGGTTAGATACAGAGTACTCAAGGTAGGTCTGACCAGAACTGGACACTGTGCTCAAGGTGGGTCTGACCAGAACTGGACACAGTGCTCAAGGTGGGTTTGACCAGAACTGGACACAGAGCCCAAGGTGGGTCTGACCAGAACTGGACACTGTGCTCAAGGTGGGTCTGACCAGAACTGGACACAGTGCTCAAGGTGGGTCTGACCAGAACTGGACACAGTGCTCAAGGTGGGTCTGACTTGTACTCTACTGTTTTGACTTTGGCGTTGAACATCCTATTGGCTTTGTCGATCGCTGCTCAGCATTGGTTGGGCATGTCGAGTGTTGACTCTACTAAGACTCCTAGGTCTCTTTCAAACTTATCCTTTGCTATTTCCACATCACTCATGGAGTCCTTGTGTTGAACTACTTTTTCTTCCCGCATGCAGTACTTTACGTTTGGCTGCATTATGTTCCATCGGCCATTGTCCTGCCCACTCACATATTTTGTCCCAACTTATTCTATAACTTGTGATTCAACGCACTGCCCCAGGGCTGTCTACTGTTCCCAATGTTTATTAAAGTATTCAATTAGATTGAGCTTGTGGATTAAACCAAATTAGATGGGGGAGTGGGATGTTCAGGGAGACGGATGAACTTGCGAGATACCTACAGAGACTTAGTAAGTGGGCGGGTGAATTGTAAGTGGAATTTCTTATTGAGCTATTCAAGATAACACATATTGGTGCTAAAAATAGTAAATGTGATTGGAGAAGAAAGGTACAGTATTAAATGGAGCCCCCGATATTCTGCAGCAAAAAAGAAAAATCTTACGACACAATTTAAAAATATATTAATTTCACCAGGCAGAAGTGCGTAGATTGATTTTTAAATGGGGGTATACCCCCCACTCACCCTGACCCCTCTGCAGCCAATAGGGTGAAGAGAGCTCCCGGATTAGAGATCTACTGTAGTGCCAAATCCCCAGAGGCTTGAGCTAAAGGTTCGCAGTGGAACAGTCCACCAGTCACTGTGACACGGTCCTGTCAGTAACATATTCAGGATAGTGCGAGTTCTTGGGGTCAGACACCACTGGAACAGCCTGGCGGGGCAAGATGGGGCGGGTGAGATTGGGGGAATGGGGATGGAGAGGGCACGGCGAGGAGGAGAGGGGAGTGACTCAAGACTCTCCACTCCTCATAAGAAACTGAAGGCTAGAAATTATTGCGGTGATAATGGTGGGTGATAACTTCTTGTGTTCATATGATATTCCTGTATACACTAAAGGTTTTATTGGCTCTTCTTCAAAATAGTGCCAGGGATCTTTTACATCAACCTGAGAGAACAGACAGGACCTTGATTTAATGTCTCATCTGAAAGACGGCACCTCTGACAGTGCAGCGCTCCCTCAGTACTGCCCTTCATTGTGTATCACCCTCGCCTCTGAATCAGAAGGTTGTGGGTTCAAGCCCCACTCCAGAGATTTGAGCACAAAGTCCAGGCTGACATTCCCAGTACAGTACTGAGGGAGCGCCGCACTGTCGGAGGGGCAGTACTGAGGGAGCGCCGCACTGTCGGAGGGCCAGTACTGAGGGAGCGCCGCACTGTCGGAGGGGCAGTACTGAGGGAGCGCCGCACTGTCGGAGGGGAAGTACTGAGGGAGCGCCGCACTGTCGGAGGGGCAGTACTGAGGGAGCGCCGCACTGTCGGAGGGGCAGTACTGAGGGAGCGCCGCACTGTCGGAGGGGCAGTACTGAGGGAGCGCCGCACTGTCGGAGGGGCAGTACTGAGGAACGCCGCACTGTCGGAGGGCCAGTACTGAGGGAGCGCCGCACTGTCGGAGGGGCAGTACTGAGGGAGCGCCGCACTGTCGGAGGGGCAGTACTGAGGGAGTGCCGCACTGTCGGAGGGCCAGTACTGAGGGAGTGCCGCACTGTCGGAGGGGCAGTACTGAGGGAAGCGCTGCACTATCGGAGGGGCAGTACTGAGGGAGCGCTGCACTGTCGGAGGGGCAGTACTGAGGCAGCGCTGCACTGTTGGAGGGACAGTACTGAGGGTGCACTGTCAGAGGGGCAGTACTGAGGGAGCGCTGCACTGTCGGAGGGGCAGTACTGAGGCAGCGCTGCACTGTTGGAGGGGCAGTACTGAGGGAGCGCCGCACTGTCAGAGGAGCAGTACTGAGGGATCGCTGTACTGTCAGAGGGGCAGTACTGAGAGAGCACCGCACTGTCGGAGGGGCAGTACTGAGGCAGCGCTGCACTGTTGGAGGGGCAGTACTGAGGGAGCGCCGCACTGTCAGAGGAGCAGTACTGAGGGATCGCTGCACTGTCGGAGGGGCAGTACTGAGGGAGTGCCGCACTGTCGGAGAGGCGGTACTGAGGGAGCGCTGCACTGTCAGAGGTGCCGTCTTTCAGATGAGACATTAAATCAAGGTCCTGTCTGTTCTCTCAGGTTGCTGTAAAAGATCCCCGGCACTATTTTGAAGAAGAGCAGGAGAGTTCTCCCTGGTGTCCTGGCCAATATTTATCCCTCAACCAAAATCACTAAAAACAGATGATCTGGTCATTATCATATTGCTGTTTGTGGGAGCTTGCTGTGCGCAAATTGGCTGCCACATTACAGCAACGACTACAGTTCAAAAGTATTTCATTGGCTGTACAGCACTCTGGGACGTTGTGAAAGGTGCTGTAGAATTGTAAGTTCTTTCCTTCATATTTTTGAGAAACTCAAGTGGGAAGCAGAGGCTGCCGATGGTGCACCCAGGAGAGACGACAAGTTAGTGGGCAGAGCAACCTGGGTTTTAAAAACAGGAGGAAGAGAAACTGTGGGAGGTAAGGAGTGTGATATAGTGACATTTCTGTTTTCATTTGATATAGTTTTTAAAATAGTTCGAGTTAAATGGAACATGTCCTTTGTCAGCACATTTTAAAATAGAGGGCACAGGTGGCAATATGTCTGGGAAATGAGTGAATGCCTGTGTTCAGAAACCAATTAAGTCAAAGTTCCTTTGGTGGCTGCCACTGCTTATTCAAAATGTTGATGTCTGTAGATTGTCAGTGGTGTAGATGACACTATTCTCTCACAACATGGAGCCCTTAAGGGAGCTTATTATAGGGGGCAAAACTCCATTTAAGGGAAATAGCAATATCCAGAGATTAATACCTTGCCTCACAACTGGTGTAAAACCTATTTAACTCTGTCTGATTATTTGAAAAGAAATGGTTGTAATATGAGAGACAGTCCATGGCACAAATCACAGCTCGGGCTGCAGTTGCTAGTTTGCTGATCTGCCAGAAGTCTCCGAAATGGGTGGCAGGGAAGTGCTTAGGGACATCCTGAGGCCTTGAAAGGTGCTGTATTAATGGAAGTTCTTTCACTCTTCTAAAATATGGGGACTTCACAGCGTTAACCACCTTGTTCACATGCAATGTTTCATCTTGAAAGTGTACCAAGACAATGCTGAGCGGTGATCATACATTAACAATCGTTTCAAAGTCTGGAAGTTTGGGGGGGGGTGAAATTTGGTATTGCCCATTTTGGGGCGCTAACATTGGCCGGGCGCAAAGTTTAGCGCCTGGCTCTAATTATCGCCTCCGACTGCAAAATTCGCCTCTATCACCCCTGGAGATGATTTGAGTGCTAAATTAGGCAAGACAGACCTCTCTCAAGGCGCTAACTTCAGGGAGCGAGGCGCTACCTCAGAACACTACCGAAGCTCAGGCGATGTCCGTTACCATGGAAGCCAGACTGGCGCCGTCCAGTTCTTAAAGGGGAGGGGCCATCTTGCTGGCCAGCCACTCCCTGCTCATTGCAGCCTTTGAATCTGGGCCTGGAGAGACCTCAAACGCAATTGTGTTGGAAGCACTAATGGATAGGCCCAGGGAAAGAGCTCGGCGCTTAGGAACCTCAAAAGTGGTGCCGAGGGCCAAAACTCCTTAGAACAGCGTTAAAACCAAAAATTTTGCTGACAAGAAAAGGCAGGAAGCGCCCACTAAGTTCCTAGCGCCCCCTGGAGGTTGGTTAGTGCCTCCGCGGAGGCGCTAACGAACCGAATTTTTCCCCCTTGGAGTTAACAGCAGCTCCGTAACATCAATTTGTATTTATATAGCGCCTTTAACATAGAAAATGTCCAAGGTGCTTCACAGGAGTGATTATCAGATAAAATTTGACACCAAGCCACCTAAGGACATATTAGGACAGCTTGGTCAAAGAGGTAGATTTTAAGGAGCATCTTAAAGGAAGAGCGAGAGTTAGAGGTTCAGGGAGGGAATTCCAGAGTTTAAACTTAGAAAGTATTGACGTAATGGCAACAGGGTGGGGTGGGGTTAAATCGAGACTTTGTCTGCTCTCTCAGGTGGACGTAAAAGATCCCGTGGCCACTATTTCGAAGAAGAGCAGGGGAGTTCTCCCCGGTGTCCTGGACAATATTTATCTCTCAACCAACATCACTAAAACAGATTATCTGGTCATTATCACATTGCTGTTGTGGGAGCTTGCTGTGCGCAAATTGGCTGCTGCATTTCCTACATTACAACAGTGACTACACTTCAAAAAGTATTTCATTGGCTGTAAAGCGCTTTGGGACATCCTGAGAACGTGAAAGGCGCTATATAAATGCAAGTTCTTTTGCTACCTCCACGCGTGTCCGTCACAAGGCTACGCTTGGTATTATTGTATTTGGCAAGGACTCGGCCAGGAGCTAGCAGCGGATTAGATGGTCCATCGTCTGCAGCTCATCATCACATCACACTGGTCTGATTATTGATGAATTGGGGTCAATTGTAGCTTTGTGAAGAGTCAGATTGACGTTTGAACAAGTCGGATTGAGGCTGACAAGAGATTAACAGCACTGCTCGACTTCCCTTCACCCCCCAGTGCAGATCAGGGTAAAAACACTTTAAAGTCAGAGATCAGCAGAAGGAATCCACAATGGAATAAAGGGATTTGGCCTCTGGAACGACTGGGGGTGATGGGCCTATACTGACACTGGACTTTATGTTCTTACAATCTGGGCCGCAGTCATTTGTAGCGGCTTAGAGTATCATTTTCCTGTCACTTTCAGCCATTAAAGATTACAGTGGATTTCGCTGGTGTCAAGTGGAAACAGAAATCTTCGAGAGTGACAGACGAGGCCCAAATTCAGCCTAGATTAATGTTGGTAAAGTGGGGAGAGAAACTCAGCTGGCTCAGTATGTAAAGGCACCTTGTGGGAACAGTGAGGGTCAGTGTCTGTGGAACCCGTACCCCAGTGAGAGTCAGTGTCTGTGGAACCCGTACCCCAGTGAGAGTCAGTGTCTGTGGAACCCGTACCCCAGTGAGATTCAGTGTGTGTGGAACCCGTACCCCAGTGAGAGTCAGTGTCTGTGGAACCCGTACCCCAGTGGGAGTCAGTGTCTGTGGAACCCGTACCCCAGTGAGAGTCAGTGTCTGTGGAACCCGTACCCCAGAGAGAGTCAATGTCTGTGGAACCCGTACCCCAGTGAGAGTCAGTGTCTGTGGAACCCGTACCCCAGTGAGAGTCAGTGTCTGTGGAACCCGTACCCCAGAGAGAGTCAGTGTCTGTGGAACCCGTACCCCAGAGAGAGTCAGTGTCTGTGGAACCCGTACCCCAGAGAGAGTCAATGTCTGTGGAACCCGTACCCCAGTGAGAGTCAGTGTCTGTGGAACCCGTACCCCAGTGAGAGTCAGTGTCTGTGGAACCCGTACCCCAGAGAGAGTCAGTGTCTGTGGAACCCGTACCCCAGAGAGAGTCAGTGTCTGTGGAACCCGTACCCCAGTGAGAGTCAGTGTCTGTGGAACCCGTACCCCAGTGAGAGTCAGTGTCTGTGGAACCCGTACCCCAGTGAGAGTCAGTGTCTGTGGAACCCGTACCCCAGAGAGTCAGTGTCTGTGGAACCCGTACCCCAGAGAGAGTCAGTGTCTGTGGAACCCGTACCCCAGTGAGAGCCAGTGTCTGTGGAACCCGTACCCCAGTGAGAGCCAGTGTCTGTGGAACCCGTACCCCAGTGAGAGTCAGTGTCTGTGGAACCCGTACCCCAGAGAGAATGATGTCAGAAGAATGATTCTTTAAATATGTGGATATTGCTCAACTCTCACCAATGTCACCAGCAGGACATGGGGAAATGAAGCAGGGACCGTTAATACAGTAATTTCCCATCAGCAATCCCTCAGAAAGGGACAGGCTGCATCAGGATAAACACACACTTCCAATTTAAATGTGAATCTGGTAGAAGAACTGCAGTAAGAAAAGGCCATTCGGTCCATCACAGCCGATATTGTACGGCGCACTCCCCTCAATCATTAACGAGCGCAATAAATAACACGTTAAGCATGTGGATTTGTGAATTCGTTTTATTTTATGCTGAAAAACAAAATGCTCCTCCAACCGAGAGACAGAAAGCCGCAGGGAGAGATTACCGGGGAGGTGAGGAAAAGAGGAGACCTAATCCGAACCGGAGGTGCTGGATGGTGAATTGTAGCAAAATAGTATGAAGTATAAACAGTAATTAAACACATCAAGCAGAAGTACAAATTTTATAGGTGTATATATATTTATAAATATAAGTACTTTGCACAACATTTACAGTTTGCGGGTCTCAGCGCAGCATGAACTGGGTCAGGGATACACAATGAAGACCAATAGTCACTCCAGCATCAAGGGCCGACCACCTCTGAATAAAGAGCATCAGATGGACTCATTCCATCATTTTCAAGTTTAAAAAAAAAAAAGAATGAAAACCCTGGGCCCAGATAAAGGCTAGGCTTTTAAAATTTCAGGGCAGGGAATTGTCGCTGAATCAAATCACAAACGGGAGAAGGAATGGGAAAGTGGAGCTGCCATTTCGCCCCACCCCTCACTCCTGGCTACAACCGTTGTTTGTTCCTTCCCTGCCCTGCACACAGTGACTCACACCCCAGTGAACAGTGGGTGAAACAGCAGCCACCGAGAGACATGCTCTATTCTCCTGCATCTTCTCCAAGATAGTGCAGGAGACCCCTCAGCTCCGTCGAGCTCACGACGACATCCGGCACTGACAGGAGAACCTGAAACACAGAAAGCAAAAGCAAAATAAAATAAGCAAAACCTGCACAAATGCTGGAAAGCAAATGAACACAAAATGCCAGAGCAGGTTAATTAGTGTCTTGGAGAAAAAACTAGAGGTTTGGATTTCAGGCGGAACCCTGGCATTAGATCCCTTCGCATCCTTTTGATTTTAGTGCTGGGAGGAGACTTGACAACCTCTGGCCCCGTTGGGACAGGAATCTCAGACTGTCTGCCTGCAGAAGTTACCATTTTAATTGAATTCTAATTTCAGGCTTTTTCTCTGTAAAGTAGGTAATCAGATCATTATCCTGGGAACTCCCAATTCTCCCTGGCTCCTCATGACCCACCGTGCTTTATAATATCTTGTAAATTTCACTAGGTCACCAAACCCCAACAGGACAGAGAGATTAAAGGCTTTCAGCCCCTCTCTCCGGCCCAGCCTTACTCACCTGTATCAGCACTGGGGCTGAGCTGGTTGCAGCTAACAGCTGGATTCCCCTTGAAGTCAGGAGATCGTGGGTTTAAGCCCCACTCCCGAGAGCTGAGCATATAATCTAAGCTGTGTTACATAAGAAATAGGAGCAGGAGTTGGCCACACAGCCCCTCAAGCCTGCTCCACCATTCAATAAGATCATGGCTGATCATCGACCTCAACTCCACTTTGCTGCCCGATCCTCGTATCCCTTGATTCAAGTGTCCAACAATCTATCGATCTCAGTCTTGAATATACTCAAAGTTAAAAGATATGAAATCTTTTTTGCCTGTTTTGGGCAGTGGGCTTACGTTAGGGAGAACATATGAATTAGGAGTCGTCGGCCATATGGCCCCTCGAGCCTGCTCCGCCATTCAATAAGATCATGGCTGAACTTCTATCTCACTCCACTTTCTCGTCCAATTCCCTGATTCCCCTAGAGTCCAAAAATCTATTTATCTCTGAATATACTCCAGAACTGAGCATCCACAGCCACCTGGGGTAGAGAATGCTAAAGATTCACCACCCTGAGTGAAGAAATTTCTCCTCATCTCAGTCCTAAATGGCTGACCCCTTATCCTGAGGCAATGCCCCCAGTTCATAGAATGGTTACAGCACGGAAGGCGGCCTGTCGAGCCTGTGCCGACTCTCAGTTCGTCCCACTCCCCGCAGCCCTGCAATTTTTTTCCCCTTCAGATATTTATCCAACTCCCTTTTGAAAGCCACGATTGAGTCTGCCTCCACCACCCTTTCAGGCAGTGCATTCCAGGTCTTAACCACTCGCTGTGTAAAAAAGTTTTTTATGTCACCTTTGGTTCTTTTGCCAATTGCCTTAAATCTGTGTTCTCTGGTTCTCAACCCTTCCGCCAATGGGAACAGTTTCTCTCTATCTACTCTGTCCAGACCCCTCATGATTTTGAACACCTCGATCAAATCTCCTCTCAATCTTCTCTGCTCCAAGGAGAACAACCCCAGCTTCTCCAGTCTATCAACGTAACTGAAGTCCCTCATTCCTGGAATCATTCTCGTAAATCTTTTCTGCACCTTCTCCAAGGCCTTCACATCCTTCCTAAAGTGTGGTGCCCAGAATTGGACGCAATACTCCAGTTGGGGCCGAACCAGTGTTTTATAAAGGTTCATCATAATTTCCACACTTTTGTACTCTATGCCTCTATTTATGAAGCCCAGGATCCCGTAAGCCTTTTTAACTGCTTTCTCAACCTGCCCTGCCACCTTCAACGATTTATGCACACATACCCCCAGGTCTCTCTGTTCGTGCACCCCCTTTAGGATTCTACCCTTTAGTTTATATTTCCTCTCGTTCTTTCTACCAAAATATATCACATCACATTTTTCTGCGTTAAATTTCATCTGCCACGTGTCTGCCCATTTCACCAGACTGTCTACGTCTTCCTGAAGTCTATCACTCTCCTTCTCACTGCTCACTATACTTCCAAGTTTTGTGTCATCTGCAAATTTTGAAATTGTGCCCTGTACACCACATCCAAGTCATTAATATATATCAAGAAAAGCAGTGGTCCTAGAACCGACCCCTGGGGAACACCACTGTAGAACTTCCTCCAGTCCAAAAAACAACCATAGAATCATAGAAAGTTACAGCGCGGAAGGAGGCCATTTTGGTCCATTGTGTCCGCGCCGGCCAACAAAGAGCTATCCAGCCTAATCCCACTTCCCAGCTCTTGGTCCGTAGCCCTGCAGGTTAGAGCATCCCAAGTGCACATCCAAGTACAGGAAACTGGTTTATCCGGAGGTTATATGTCCGGAATACTCGATCTAACGGCAAAAATCAGGAGCCGTTTTCTATGTTTTTTTAGTTCTCGTTGCTTTTTTTCCCCCCCCAGTCAAGCACTGCAAGGTCTGTAGCTATAGCAACAGCTTCAGCTACAGACACTTGCAGCTGCCTGTTTTGAAGCTGTTGCTAAGCAACAGGGTTTGTTGATTCACACGGAGCTTCTCAGTTCTGTATGTTTAAACATCAACTCTGGTATGTCCGGCACTTTTGATGTTACGGCACCAGCTCGGTCCCATCAGTGCCGGATATCAGAAAGTTTCCTGTACTTTTTAAAATGTGGTTAGGGTTCCTGCCTCTACCACCCTTTCAGGCAGCGAGTTCCAGACCACCACAACTCTCGGTGAAGAAATTTCCCCTCAAATCCCCTCTAAACCTTCCACCAATTACTTTAAATCTGTGCCCCCTGGTTTTTGACCCCTCTGCTAAGGGAAATAGATTTTTTCTATCCACTTTATGCCCCTCATAATTTTCCTGGACCAATATGTCAAGGAACCAACCAGAGATCAGGTCATCTTAGACTGAGTATTATGTAATGAGAAAGGATTAATTAGCAATCTTGTTGTACGAGGCCCCTTGGGTCAGAGTGATCATAATATGATCGAATTCTTCATTAAGATGGAGAATGAAGTTGTTGACTCAGAGACTAGGGTCCTGAATTTAAATAAAGGAAACTACGATGGTCTGAGGCGCGAGTTGGGTAGGATTGATTGGGGAATGTCACTCAAAGGGTTGACGGTGGATAGGCAATGGCAAACATTCAAAGACCGCATGGATGAACTACAGAATTTGTTCATCCCAGTTTGGCATCAAAATAAAACAAAAAAGGTGACTCAACCGTGGCTAACAAGGGAAATTAGGGATAGCATAAGATCCAAGGGCATGACATATAAATTGGCCAGAAAAAGCAGTAAACTTGAGGATTGGGAGCAGTTTAGGATTCAACAAAGGAGGACAAAGGGATTAATTAAGAAGGGGAAAATAGAATACGAGTGTAAGCTTACAGGGAACATAAAAACTGACTGTAAAAGCTTTTATAGATATGTGAAGAGAAAAAGATTGGTGAAGTCAAGCGTAGGTCCCTTGTGGTCAGAATCAGGGGAATTTATAATGGGGAACAAAGAAATGGCAGACCAATTAAATACATATTTTGGTTCTGTCTTCACAAAGGAGGACACAAATAACCTCCCACAGATGTCAGGGAACATAGGGTCTGATGAAAGAGAGGAACTGAAAGAAATCAGTATTTGTAGGGAAATGGTGTCAGGGAAATTGATGGGATTGAAGGCCGATAAATCCCCAGGGCCTGATAATCTACATCCTAGGGTACTTAAGGAAGTGGCCCTAGAAATAGTTGATGCTTTGCTGATCATCTTCCAACATTCGATGGAATCTGGAACAGTACCCATGGATTGGAGGGTAGCTAATGTTACCCCACTATTCAAAAAAAGGTGGTAGAGAGAAAACGGGGAATTTTTTGCATCTGTGTTCATTATGGAGAAGGACGATGTAGACATAGAAATCGGGCAGGGGGACTGTGATATACTTGAACATATTAGCATCGAGGGGGAGGAGGTACTAGCGGTTTTAGCGGGCTGAAAAGTGGATAAATCCCCAGGCCCGGACGAGATGTATCCCAGGCTACTATGTGAGGCAAAGGAGGAGATTGCAGGGGCTCTGACACAAATTTTCAGAACCTCTCTGGCCACAGGGGATGTGCCAGAGGACTGGAGAACAGCTAATGTAGTACCATTATTCAAGAAGGGTAGTAGGGATAAACCAGGGAATTACAGGCCAGTGAGCCTAACATCAGTGGTAGGGAAATTATTGGAAAAAATTCTGAGGGACAGAATTAGTCTCCGCTTGGAGAGGCAAGGATTAATCAAGGATAGTCAGCATGGCTGTGTCAGGGGGAGATCATGTCTAACCAATTTGATTGAATTTTTCGAGGGGGTGACTAGGTGTGTGGATGAGGGTAGTGCAGTGGATGTGGTTTACATGGATTTCAGTAAGGCTTTTGATAAAGTCCTGCATAGGAGACTGGTCAGGAAGGTTAAGAGCCCATGGGATCCAGGGTGCCTTGGCACATTGGATCCAAAATTGGCTTAGTGGCAGGTGGTGATGGCGGAAGGTTGTTTCTGTGACTGGAAGCCTGTGTCCAGTGGGGTACCACAGGGATCGGTGCTGGGTCCCTTGCTGTTTGTGGTTTGGATGTGAATGTAAAGGGTATGATCAGTAAGTTTGCAGATGACATGAAAATTGGTGGGGTGGTAAATAGCGAGGAGGGAAGCCTCAGGCTACAGGACGAAATAGATGGGTTGGTCAGATGGGCGGAACAGTGGCAAATAGAATTTAACCCTGAAAAGTGTGAGGTGATGCATTTTGGACGGACTAACAAGGCAAGGGAATACACAATGAATGGTAAGACCCTAGGAAAGACAGAGGATCAGAGGGACCTTGGTGTGCATGTACATAGATCCCTGAAGGCAGCAGAACAGGTGGATAAGGTAGTTAAAAAGGCATATGGGATACTTATATTCTATGCCTCGGCTAATGAAGGCAAGAGCAGGGAGGTTATGATGGAGCTGTACAAAACGCTGGTAAGGCCACAGCTGGAGTACTGTGTGCAGTTCTGGTCGCCACACTATAGGAAGGATGTGATTGCTTTGGAGAGGGTGCAGAGGAGATTTACCAGGATGTTACCTGGGCTGGAGCGCTTCAGCTATGAAGAAAGACTGGACAGGCTGGGGTTGTTTTCCTTGGAGCAGAGAAGGCTGAGGGGGGACCTGATTGAGGTGTACAAAATTATGAGGGGCATAGATAGGGTAGATAGTAAGGAACTTTTCCCCTTAGTAGAGGGGTCAATAACAAGGGGGCATAGATTCAAGGTAAGGGGCAGGAGGTTTAGAGGGGATTTGAAGAAAAACTTTTTCACCCAGAGGGTGGTTGGAGTCTGGAACTCACTGCCTGAAAGGGTGGTAGAGGCAGGAACCCTCACAACATTCAAGAAGCATTTGGATGAGCACTTGAAATGCCATAGCATACAAGGCTACGGACCAAATGCTGGAAAATGGGATTAGATTAGACAGGGCTTGATGGCCGGCGCGGACGCGATGGGCCGAAGGGCCTCTTTCTGTGCTGTATAACTCTATGACAGACCGGTAAGCCTGACATCGGTAGTGGGGAAAATGCTAGAGTCCATTATAAAAGATGTAATAGCAGAGCACTTGGAAAACAAACAGTGACAGGATCGGACAAAGTCAACATGGATTTACAAAAGGTAAATTGTGCTTGACTAATCTACTGGAATTTTTTTTGAGGATGTAACTGGTAAAATAGATAAGGGAGAACCAGTCGATGTGGTGTATTTGGACTTTCAGAAGGCTTTCGATAAGGTCCCGCATAAGAGATTAGCGTGTAAAGTTAAGGCACATGGGATTGGGGGCAAGGTATTGACTTGGATAGAGAACTGGTTGGCAGACAGAAAGCAAAGAGTTGGAATAAATGGGTCTTTTTCCGAGTGGCAGGCAGTGACTAGTGGGGTACCACAGGGATCGGTCCTTGGACCCCAGCTATTCACAATATATATTAATGATCTAGACAAGGGAACTAGATGTAATATCTCCAAATTTGCAGACGACACAAAGCTGGGTGGGCGTGTGTGCGGTGAGGAGGATGCTGAGAAACTCCAGGATGATTTGGACAGGTTGGGTGATTGGGCAGAAGCATGGCAGATGCAATATAACGTGGATAAATGTGAGGTTATCCACTTTGGTGGCAAAAACAGGAAGGCAGATTATCTGAATGGCAATAGATTGGGAGAAGGGGAAATGCAACGAGACCTGGGCGTCCTTGTGCACCAGTCGCTGAAGGTAAGCATGCAAGTGCAGCAGGCGGTTAAGAAGGCAAATGGTATGTTGGCCTTTGTAGTGAGAAGGTTTGAGTACAGGAACAAGGATGTCTTGCTGCAGTTGTACAGGGCCTTGGTGAGACCACATCTTGAGTATTGTGTGCAGTTTTGGTCGCCTTATCTGAGGAAGGATGCTCTTGCCATGGAAGGAGTTCAGTGAAAATTCATGAGGCTGATGCCTGGGATGGCAGGAATGACGTATGAGGAGAGATTGGGTCGATTGGGCTTGTACTCGCTGGAGTTTAGAAGAATGAGAGGTGATCTCATTGAAACTTATAAAATTCTGACAGGACTGGACAGATGAGATGCAGGAAGGATGTTCCCGATGGTCAGGGAGTCCAGAACCAGGGGTCACAGTCTAAGGATAAGGGGTAGGCCATTTAGGACAGAAATGAGGAGGAATTTCTTCACCCAGAGAGTGGTGAACCTGTGGAATTCTCTACCACAGAAGGCAGTAGAGGCCAATTCATTAAATATATTCAAGAAGGAGTTGGATATATTTGGCTAAAGGGATCAAGGGGTATGGAAAGAAAGCAGGGACCGGGTACCGAATTTGGATGATCAGCCAATATCTCATTGAATGGCGGAGCAGGCTCGAGGGGTCGAATGGCCTACTCCTGCTCCTATCTTCTATGTTTTATACACCTCAATAAGGTCTCCCCTCAGCCTCCTCTGTTCCAAGGAAAACAGACCCAGCCTATCCAGTCTTTCCTCATAGCCAAGATTCTCTACTCCTGGCAACATCCTTGTAAATCTCCTCTGTACCCTCTCTAGTGCAATCACATCTTTCCTGTAATGTGGTGACCAGAACTGCACGCAGTACTCTAGCTGAGGCCTAACTAGCGTTTTATACAGTTGAAGCATAACCCCCCTGCTCTTGTATTCTATGCCACGGCTAATAAAGGCAAGCATTCCTTATGCCTTCTTAACCACCTTATCTACCTGGCCTGCTACCTTTAGGGATCTGTAGACGTGTACTCCAAGGTCCCTTTGTTCCTCTACACTACTCAGTGTCCTACCATTTAATGTGTATTCCCTTTCCTTTTTAGCCCTCCCCAAATGCATTACCTCACACTTCTCCGGATTGAATTCCATTTGCCACTGTTCTGCCCACCTGACCAATTTATTGATATCTTCCTGCAGTCTACAGCTTCCTTCTTCAGTATCAACCACACAGCCGATTTTAGTGTCATCTGCAAACTTCTTAATCATACCCCCTATATTCAAGTCAAGATCGTTGATATATACCCCAAAAAGCAAGGGACCTAGTACTGAGCCCTGCAGAACCCCACTGGAAACAGCCTTCCAGTCACAAAAACACCCATCAACCATTACCCTCTGCTTCCTGTCTCCGAGCCAGTTTTGAATCCAACTTGACACTTTGCCCTGGATCCCATGGGCTTTTAACTTCGTGACCAGTCTGCCATGTGGAACCTTATCAAAAGCCTTGCTAAAGTCCATATACACTACATCAAATGCACTACCCTCATCTACCCTCCTTGTTACCTCCTCAAAAAATTCAATCAAGTATGTCAGACACGACCATCCCTTAACAAATCCGTGCTAACTATCCTTGATTATAGAGTTATACAGCACAGAAAGAGGCCCTTCGGCCCATCGTGTCTGCACCAGCCATCAAGCCCCATCTATTCTAATCCCATTTTCCAGCACTTGGCCCGTAGCCTTGTATGCTATGGCGTTTCAAGTGCTCATCTAAATGCTTCTTGAATGTTGTGTCCGTGTCTTTCTAAATGAAGATTTATCCTGTCCTTCAGAATTCTTTCCAATAATTTTCCCACCACCAAGGTTAGGCTGACTGGCCTGTAATTACACGGTCTATCTTTTTCTCCCTTTTTAAACAAGGGTACCACATTAGCAGTCCTCCAGCACCACACCTGAAGACAGAAAGGATTGAAAAATTATGGTCAGGGCCTCTGCTATTTCCTCTTTTGCTTCGCTTAACAGCCTGGGATACATTTCATTCGGGCCTGGGGAACCGTTCACCACTACTCTGTTTCCTGTCACTTAGCCAATTTCGTATCCATGCTGCCACTGTCCCTTTTATTAAATGGGCTTCAATTTTGTTGGCAAGCCTATTATGTGGCACTTTGTCGAATGCCTTTTGGAAATTCATGTACACCACATCAACCGCATTGCTCTCATCAACTCTCTCTGCTACCTCATTAAAAAACCTCGATCAAGTTGGTTAAACACGATTTGCCTTTAACAAATCCATGCTGGCTTTCCTTAATTAATCCACCCCTTAATCAAGTGACTGTTGATTTTGTCCCTGATTACTGTTTCTAAAAGCTTCCCCACTACTGAGGTTAAACTGACTGGCCTGAAGTTGCTGGGTTTATCTTTACACCCTTTTTTGAACAATGGTGTAACATTTGCAATTCTCCAGTCCTCTGGCACCACCCCCGTATCAATGGAGGATTGGAATATTATGGCCAGTACCTCCACAATTTCCGCCCTCAATTCCCTCCGCATCCTAGGGTGCATCCCATCCACTCCTGGTGATTTATCTACTTTAAGTACAGCCAGCCTTTCGAATACCTCTATCAATTTTTAATCCTATTAAGTGTCTCTACTATCTCCTCCTTCACTATGTCTATGGCAGCATCCTCTTCCTTGGTGAAGACAGATGCAAAGTACTCGTTTAGTGCCTCAGCCATACCCTCTGTCTCCATGCATAGGTCTCCTTTTTGGTCCCTAATCAGAGTCATAATGGCACAGAAGGAGGCCATTCAACCCATCGAGTCTGTGCCGTCTCTCTGTAGAGCAATCCAGTCAGTCCCGTTCCCCCACTCTATCCCCGTAGCCCTGCAAGTTTATTTCCCTCAAGTGCCTATCCAGTCTCCCCTTGAAAACATTGAGTGTCTCCGCTTCCACCACTTCCGTCGGCAGCGAATTCCAGGTCATCACCACTCGCTGCGTAAAAAAGATTTATCTTCATATACCTCCTGTATCTCTTGCCCAACACCTTAAATCTGTGTCCCCTGGTCCTTGTACCATCAACTAGTGGGAACAGCCTTTCCCCGTCTAGCCTATCCAAACCCGTCATAATCTTGTACACCTCGATCAAATCACCCCTCAACCTCCTTTGCTCTAATGAAAACAAATCCAGCTTCTCCAACCTGTCCTTGTAGCTAAGATCCCCCATCCCCGGAACCGTTCTGGTAAATCTCCTCTGCACCCTCTCAAGGGCCTTCACATCCTTCCTAAAGTGTGGTGACCAGAACTGGATGCAATACTCCAGTTGTGGCCTAACCAGCGCTTTATAAAGGTTCAGCATAACTTCTCTACTTTTGTACTCAATACCTCTATATATGAAGCCCAAGATCCCATACTTTATAGGAAGGATGTGAAGGCCCTGGAGAGGGTGCAGAGGAGATTTACATATCTCTGCGATATTCCTAATCATAAATCAGATTAACTGGTCGTTTACCTCATTGATGTTTGTGGGATCTAGCTGTGCGCAGGGTGGCTGCTACACTAGCCTACAACAGCGACTTCATTTCAAAAGTAATGTCATTGGCTGCGAAGCGCTGTCGGATGTCCCGAGGGCGCTGTATAACCTTAAGTTCTTTCATCTTCTGGACTAGTTGAAACCTCCGCATCTATGCATCAGCTACAGGCTCCTCCTTAACCACAGTGAATGCTTCCAGCACAAGATGGGTCCCGTCAGCAAACATGACCGGAGACGCGGAGAGAGATAAATCACTTGGCTGGGGTATTTTTTGGGACCGACGATGGATCGAAAGGCCCCTTAACCCTCTTGACCGCTGCACACGCCCACCTCCTTCAAAACTGAGCATAGCCGCCATCGATTCCCCCCCACCCTCCCCGCAAAGACTTACTATTCGGACATGCTCAATCAGGTTGTCGAGTTTGGCCAGCTCTGCCTCCGCTTTCTGATTATTCTGGTCCAGGATGACTCTCTAGAAATGGGGAGAAAGGGAGGAGATGTTACTGACATCGCATACATCCATCTGTCTGATTTTGAACAATGTACAGATCCGGTTAAATTGAGGAACCACGGTGAAGGCCTCTGGGTTAATGACCATCTCCAGCACAGCGAATTATACTGCCCGGCAGGTCAGGAAAACAGCTCCCTCAGTGGTAGGATCACCAAACCAATCATCACTCCCAGTCAGGAACTGTTAAAACGTTAAATTCTTCCACCTGCCCAGTCTGGGCTAAGGAACAAGTTACAACAACAACTTGCATTTATATAGCACCTTTAACATAGTAAAACGCCCCAAGGCGTTTCACAGGAGCGATCACTGGGCATCCATGAGGCGCTGTGGGCCATCAGCAGCAGCATTGTATTCAACCACAATCTGTAACCTCATGGCCCGGCATATCCCTCACTCTACCATTACCATCAAGCCGGGAGATCAACCCTGGTTTAACGAAGAGTGCAGGAGAGCATGCCGGGAACAGCACCAGGCATACCGAAAAATGAGGTGTCAACCTGGTGAGGCTACAACACAGGACTACTTGCATGCCAAACAACGGAAGCAACATGCGATAGACAGAGCTAAGCGATCTCACAGCCATCGGATCAAATCAAAGCTCTGCAGTCCTGCCACATCCAGTCGTGAGTGGTGGTGGACAATTAAACAGCTAACAGGAGGAGGAGGCTCCAAAAATATCCCCATCCTCAATGATGGTGGAGCCCAGCACGTGAGTGCAAAAGACAAGGCTGAAGCATTTGCAACTATCTTCAGCCAGAAGTGCCGAGTGGATGATCCATCTCGGCCTCCTCCTGAGGTCCCCAGCATCACAGATGCCAGTCTTCAGCCCATTCAATTCACTCCACGTGATGTCAAGAAACGGCTGAAGACACTGGATACTGCAAAGGCTATGGGCCCTGAAAACATTCCGGCAATAGTACTGAAGACTTGTGCTCCAGAACTAGCTGTGCCCCTAGCCAAGCTGTTCCAGTACAGCTACAACACTGGCATCTACCCGGCAATGCGGAAAATTGCCCAAATATGTCCTGTCTACAAAAAGCAGGACAAATCCGACCCGGCCAATTACCGTCCCATCAGTCTACTCTCAATCATCAGCAAAGTGATGGAAGGTGTCGTCGACAGTGCTATCAAGCGGCACTTACTCAGCAATAACCTGCTAACTGACGCCCAGTTTGGGTTCCGCCAGGGCCACTCAGCTCCTGACCTCATTACAGCCTTGGTCCAAACATGGACAAAAGAGCTGAACTCAAGAGGTGAGGTGAGAGTGACTGCCCTTGACATCAAGGCAGCATTTGATCGAGTGTGGCATCAAGGAGCCCTAGCAAAACTGAAGTCAATGGGAATCAAGGGGAAAACTCTCCATTGGTTGGAATCATACCTAGCACAAAGGAAGTTGGCTGTGGTTGTTGGAGGTCATTCATCTCAATCACATGACATCACTGCAGGAGTTCCTCAGGGCAGTGTCCTAGGCCCAACCATCTTCAGCTGTTTCATCAATGACCTTCCCTCCATCAGAAGGTCAGAAGTGGGGATGTTCGCTGATGATTGCACACTATTCAGCACCATTCGAGACTCGTCAGATACTGACGCAGTCCGTGTCCATATGCAGCAAGACCTGGACAACATTCAGACTTGGGCTGACAAGTGGCAAGTAACATTCGCACCACACAAGTGCCAGGCAATGACCATCTCCAACAAGCGAGACTCTAACCATCTCCCCTTGACATTCAATGGCATTACCATCGCTGAATCCCCCACTATCAACATCCTGGGGGTTACCATTGATCAGAAACTGAACTGGACCAGCCATATAAATACTGTGGCTACAAGAGCAGGCCAGAGGCTGGGAATTCTGCGGCGAGTGTCTCACCTCCTGACTCCCCAAAGCCTTTCCACCATCTACAAGGCACAAGTCAGGAGTGTGATGGAATACTCTCCACTTGCCTGGATGAGCGCAGCTCCAACAACACTCAAGAAGCTCGACACCATTCAGGATAAAGCAGCCCGCTTGATTGGCACTCCATCCACCACCTTCAACATTCACTCCCTCCACCACCGGCGCACTGTGTACCATCTACAAGATGCACTGCAGCAACTCGCCAAAGCTCCTTCAACAGCACCTTCCAAACCCGCGACCTCTACCACTTAGAAGGACAAGGGCAGCAGACGCATGGGAACATCACCACCTACAAGTTCCCCTCCAAGCCACACACCATCCTGACTTGGACCTGTATCGCCGTTCCTTCACTGTCGCTGGGCCAAAATCCTGGAACTCCCTTCCTAACAGCATTGTGGGTGTACCTACACCATATGGACTGCAGCGGTTCAAGGCGGCGGCTCACCACCATCTTCTCAAGGGCAATTAGGGATGGGCACTAAATGCAGGCCTAGCCAGCGACGCCCACATCCCATCAATGAATAAAAAAAAGTTTGACACCGAGCCGTATAAGGAGATATTAGGACAGGAGCTTGGTCAAAGAGGTCAGTTTTAAGGAGTGTGTTAAAGGAGGAGAGAGGCGGAGAGGTTTTGGGAGGGAATTCCAGAGCTCAGGACCCAGGCAGCAGAAGACACGGCCACCAATGGTGGAACGATGGGAACCGGGGATGCTCAAGAGGCATTACAGATTCTTATCAGCACTGGTAGATCTTCCACAGACAGACAGGACGAATCAAAGCCCCCTCAGAGCGGGCTAGTGATGCTGGGGGCGAATGGGGATCAGCACCTCCAGGAGCCCGTGGAGCTCCATCTACTGGTAGAAGTGTGCGACTGCAGGTGTGACCATGTGTCACACACAGTGATACCCAAAAAAGGAGGTGGGGGAGACAACCATGGCAAATGTAATATATTAGAACGATTGAGAAACCTGGGGAAAGGAGTAGGGTTCAGAATGCAGGACATTGCCAAGCTGAAGAGAACAGGAGAGAGGGGAGATAAACTGGGAACTGCTGACCCCAAGCTTGGGGTTTAAAAGGCTTTGGGAGATGGCGAAGACCAAAGGAGTTCCAGTTTGAAGGTCGCGGGAAAGGAGGAGTTCAGAGAAGGTGCTGGTGCACTGGGGCTGGATTTGAATACAAAGGGTACAGGGAGGTGGAATGGGGTAGGATGGAATATTTAGAACTTGGGAGGAACACAAGGAGAAAACGCAGGAGCACTGACCATAGTAGTATGGATGAGAGAAAGAGAGAGAGAGACAGGAAGTGAGAGAGAGTCAGTGGGAGTCCGAGACGCAGGCTGCACCTGGTGAGCCACATAATTCAGCAAGCGGTTACTCACGTGTCTGATCATTTTCACCTTCAGTTCCTGGATGTCATTCCCCTTCTGTAAATCAGCCTCACGCAGCTTCCTCACCTTAAATTACAGAAATAAACCTCAGTGAGCTCACTCACTACCCTGCTTCTAATGATGAAGTGAAGGGGCTGCCTGAGACCAGCAGAGACGGTGCTGTCTGCACTGGGGTTCGGAGGTCCTGCTCCCCCACACGGTGGTTTTTAGTCAGCTGGCCCAGCCGCCCTCTGAAACTCTTACGATGAGTGACGGGCACTGGCCATTGTGGGACAGTACCTCATTCAGAAAATAGGACGGGGCTGGGCGATCAGGGTACAAAGCAGAACAGATTAAACCCTCCATTAATCCAAATTGGATCCTTCTGTGCTCTAGCAAGTACCAATTCCTGGCACAATGATCAAGTTCCAGTCTTGAGGAGACTCTACAGACCCACCGCTCCGTGTTGGGTGCAGACACACGCCACGCTAACCTGGCGAGGGACGTATATACAGGCCACGTTTCACTTGCTGGTGGGTCGCGGCAGACAGGGTCTAACAGTGAGCCGGCTTGGCTGGTATGACACAGCCGGGCTAAACTATAAAACACCGGCAGTGGCTTCTCCACATCACTGACCCAAAGGAGCAACAGTCACAGTGACTGCAGAGGATTCAATGGGGTGCAGTGGTTACATTACTGGATAGATATCCAGAGAATGCGAGTTCAAATCCCACCATGGCCAATGTTCCCTTTAAACTGCGCAGTCATGCAGCGCTCTGGAGCACCCGCGCAGCCGGCTTTTTAAATGGTCAAAACCGCGTCTGCGTGTAATTTTGAATGGGCTACGCAGCCCCTTAAAAGGGGCCAACTAACCCCCAAAAAATTAAAGGGAACATTACATAGGATATACGGCACAAACAGGCCATTCGGCCCAACCAGTCCGAGCCATTTGAGAATTTGGAATTCAGTTTAATAAAATCTGGAAATAAAAAGCTGGCGTCAGTAAAAGTGAGCACGAAGTTGTTGGATTGTCGTAAAAATCCATCTGGTTCACTAATTGTCCTTTCGGGAAGGATACCTGCCGTCTTTACCCAGTCTGGGCCAACGTGTGACTCCAGACTCACAGCAATGTGGTGACTCTTAGCTGCCCCCTGAAGTGGCCCAGCAAGACACTCAGTTGTCTGACTAGGGTTCGACCAGAAATGCCAGCCTTACTAGTGACGCCCACATCCAGAGAAAGAATAAATATATTTTAAAAAATAATTTCCTTCCCCCCCCCCCCCCCCCGCCCTTCTACGCTGAACCTAGTCCCTGCACTGGGAACTGTGCACCACACGGGGCTGTCACCGGCTCACATACAACACCTCAATCAGTTTCTTACTTGCTGTTGAAGTTCTACTTTCTCTTGAAGCCAATTCATGTCCAGCGCTCCCCCAGAGGCCTGTAGTTTGGTCAACTCTTCGCGGAAAGTGAGCGCCTCGGTCTCAGCACGCTGGAGCTGCCGTTTCAAATCAGAGACTTCTTCCTGCATGGCCTGAAACACACCGAGTCTCTCCAGTTCACTTACAGCCGTAACTCAGGACCAGGCTGCTCCCATCAAGGCCTCACCTCACTTTCAGCCAACATTGATTCCCTAATCCTTTATTCTCTGCCAGTCCTGGCTAAGAGTTTCAGTCCTCTATTTGAACATGGGGTAAAAAATTAAAAAAAAGCCCATCTACACTGTCCCATCAAAACACTCTCAGGGCAGGTACAGCACGGGTTAGATACAGAATAAAGCTCCCTCTACACTGTCCCATCAAACACTCCCAGGGCAGGTACAGCACAGGGTTAGATACAGAGTAAAACTCCCTCTACACTGTCCCATCAAACACTCCCAGGGCGGGTACAGCACGGGTTAGATACAGAATAAAGCTCCCTCTACACTGTCCCATCAAACACTCCCAGGGCAGGTACAGAACAGGGTTAGATACAGAGTAAAGCTCCCTCTACACTGTCCCATCAAACACTCCCAGGGCAGGTACAGCACGGGTTAGGTACAGAGTAAAGCTCCCTCTACACTGTCCCATCAAACACTCCCAGGGCAGGTACAGCACGGGTTAGATACAGAGTAAAGCTCCCTCTACACTGTCCCATCAAACACTCCCAGGGCAGGTACAGCACGGGTTAGGTACAGAGTAAAGCTCCCTCTACACTGTCCCATCAAACACTCCCAGGGCAGGTACAGCACGGGTTAGATACAGAGTAAAGCTCCCTCTACACTGTCCCATCAAACACTCCCAGGGCAGGTACAGCATGGGTTAGATACAGAGTAATGCTCCCTCTACACTGTCCCATCAAACACTCCCAGGGCAGGTACAGCATGGGTTAGATACAGAGTAAAGCTCCCTCTACACTGTCCCATCAAACACTCCCAGGGCAGGTACAGCATGGGTTAGATACAGAGTAATGCTCCCTCTACACTGTCCCATCAAACACTCCCAGGGCAGGTACAGCATGGGTTAGATACAGAGTAAAGCTCCCTCTACACTGTCCCAAGAATCTGCTTTAACCACAACCTCAGAACCTAGATGTGACCTTCCTATTGCCCATACCAAAAATGGTGGGGAACCAAAGGTCTAATGAGGGTGAGGAATTTAACGTAATTAATATAAGTAGAGAAAAAGTACTAGAGAAACTAATGACAGAGCCCCTGGACCTGACGGCCTACATCCTAGGGTTCTAAAAGAGGTGGCTAAAGAGATAGTGGATGCATTGGTTTTGATCTTCCAAAATTCCCTAGATTCTGGAATGGTCCCAGCGGATTGGAAGGTCGCAAATGTAACACCGCTATTCAAGAAAGGAGGGAAGAGGAAAAAAAAAACCTGGGAACTGCAAGCCAGTTAGCCTGACATCAGTCGTCGGGAAAATGCTGGAATCCATTGTTAAGGAAGTGGTATCAGGGCACTTAGAAAATCATAACATGATTAGGCAGAGTCAACAGGGTTTTATGAAAGGGAAATCATGTTTGACAAATTTATTAGTGTGTTTTGAGGATGTAACTACAGGAAACTTTGGTTTATCCGGAGGTTGTATGTCCGGAAACCTCGATCTACCGGCAGAAATCAGGAGCTGTTTTGTTAGGTTTCTTTTCTTCTCGTGGCTTTGTTTTCAACAGTCGGGCTCTGGAAAGTCTCTCTGAAGCTGTTGCTAAGCTACAGAGACGCTTCCAAGGTACGGGCCGACTGTTTATAAGCTGTTGCTAAGCAACAGTGTTTGCTGTCAGATACGGGGATGAAAACCTCCGTATGCTTCAACATTAACTTTGTACGTCCGGTAGTTTTGATAGATCGGCAACAGCTCGGTCCCGTCGGTGCCGGATATCACAAAGTTTCCTGTAGCAGGGTGGATAAAGGGAAACCAGTGGATGTAGTATATTTGGATTTCCAAAAGGCATTCGATAAGGTGCCACATAAAAGGTTGTTACACAAGTTTAGGGCTCACTGGGTTGGGGGTAATATAGTAGCATGGATAGAGGATTGGTTAACGGACAGAAGAGAGAGTAGAAATAAACGGGTCATTTTCGGGTTGGCAGGCTGTAACTAATGGGGTGCCGCAAGGATCAGTGTTGGGGCGTCAGTTATTTACAATCTGTATTAATGGCCTAGATGAAGGGACCGAGTGTAATGAATCCAAGTTTGCTGATGAAACAAAGTTAGGTGGGACAGTAAGCTGTGAGGAGAACACAAAGAGCCTGAAAGGGATATAGATAGACTAAGTGAGTGGGCAGTAAGGTGGCAGATGGAGTATAATGTAGGGAAATGTGAGGTTATTCACTTTGGTAGGAAGAATAGAAAAACAGAATATTTCTTAAATGGTGAGAAACTTTCAAATGTTGGTGTTCAGAGAGATTTGGGTGTCCTCGTGCAAGAAACACAGAAAGCTAACATGCAGGTACAGCAAGCAATAAGGAAGGCAAATGGCATGTTGGCCTTTATTGCCAGGGGTTTGGAGTATAAGAGTAAGGAAGTCTTGCTACAATTGTACAGGGCCTTGGTGAGACCACACCTGGAGTACTGCACATAGTTCTGGTCTCCTTATCTAAGGAAGGATATACTTGCCTTGGAGGCGGTGCAACAAAGGTTCACTAGATTGATTCCTGGGATGAGAGGGCTGTCCTATGAGGAGAGATTGTGTAGAATGGGCCTGTACTCTCTGGAGTTTAGAAGAATGAGAGGTGATTTCATTGAAACATACAAGATTCTGAAGGGGATTGACAGGGTAGATGCTGAGAGGTTGTTTCCCCTGGCTGGAGCATCTAGAACTAGAGGGGTCACAGTGTCAGGATAAGGGGTCGGCCATTTAAGACTGAGATGAGGAGAAATTTCTTCACTCAGGAGGGTGGTGAATCTTTGGAATTCTCTACCCCAGAGGGCTGTGAATGCTGAGTCTTTGTGTATATTCAAGGCTGAGATCGATAGATTTTTGGACTCTAGGGGAATCAAGGAATATGGAGATCGGGCAGGAAAGCGGAGTTGAGATCGATGATCAGCCATGATCTTATTGAGTTGCGGAGCAGGCTCGAGGGGCTGTATGGCCAACTCCTGCTCTTATTTCTTATGTTCTTAAACACCATCATTAAGGCGTTACTGAACAAAACTGACAATTTTTAACTTCACGGCCTCTGGACTGACTCCAAACTCAGCGGAGGGAGAGCGAGAGAGAACGAGAGCGAGCACGATAGCGAGAGAGAGCGCGTGATAAAGAAATAGTTTTCATCCCCTCAGCGTGCAGGATTTGAAGGAACGAGTTGAACGTGAGAGAGACAGTCTTACCAGGAATTCCGTATGTTCCTTGAAATTAGTCTCCATCCGTTTATTGAATTCCAGAATCGTCTCATCCTGGAGACTGATGGCTTTCTCCAGCTCAGAGTTACTCTGCCAAGTAAAAAAAAAAAACAACCCGTCAGCCTCGGGATTTACACACCCATCACACAAAGAATTGATCCAAATGAAATTGTTCCCATGAAAGACACAGTGAACTGTCAGGAGCTTGAATCATTGCTTCCAGTTATAATTGAACTGATCGACCATGTTCTGTGCCCTCTGAATCGCAGGCAAAGGTCAGCAAGTCTGCAACGCTCCGACACTGCAACCTGGCACCTCAGAACCACTGCTTCATCCCAGAAATATCCAAACACTCCTCCCCCACCCAACTCTCCCAATGTACAATAAAATTGAAAACCAGGATTAAAAACAGGAAAAGCTGGTCAGTCAGTATCTGTGGAGACAGCATAGAGTCTGTGCTTTGTGTGCAGAACTAAAAAATAAGACATAATATAAATCAGGAAAAAAAAAGTGGAAATATCAGTGGAATGATGTAAAATCATCTTGGGCAAGCAACAGACAAAAAGCATTGAAGAAGGAAGATATTGGAGAAAGCAATGGATGCATGAACAGCCGAGGAAGGGAGAGAACAATCCGAGAGGTGGAAAGTGTGGTGGTCAGGCGTTGAAATAAAGGAGGGTGAAATGAGGATATAGCCATAGTTAGAGGTCAGTGTTCAGACTAGGGGGTTGCAGGGTGCCGAGAGAGGAGATACTGTTCTTGAAGCTGGTGTTCAGCTTCACTGGAGCAGTGGACCTGGCCAATGGCAGACAGATTGGCGGGGGAATGTAAGAGCAGGGGTGTTAAAGTGGCAAACCACAGGGAGTTCAGGGCAACACTTGTGGGCAGGATGGAGCTGCATGTGCAGTGTACACCGAGGCTTCACAACCATCTTCAAATGTGAAATATTACAACAGAAAATTGGTTCCAGCCCATTCAGACAGAATTGTCTGCACTCCAGGGTTTCACATCTGTACTTGTGTGCGTTTGGATACGCGCGTCACTGTGCACGTGTCTGTCAACGTTCCCGCTAAGCTGTGCGGCTACGCAGCGGTCTGGATGTCCCGCACATGCGGAAATATTTGAATGGGCCGCGCAGCCAGTTAAAGGGACTGCGCATGAAAAAAAATTAGAAGGAACATTGGTCTGTCCGTCTCTATATGGACACACGTCTGTGTGTGTGTGCATGACTATTTTGTTAAAGTGCTCCCAGATTCACACCTTGACGTGTGCCTGAAGATCACGGTTCAGCCTCTTGTTCTCCGTTTCCAGCTCTCCAACCTTGTTCTGCAGACTCTTCAGTTCCAGCCAGTTCTTGCTATACATGGCCTTCCTCTGCTCCCGAACGTTAAAGCTGAGGAAAGAGCAAATGGAAGGAGTTTTAAGTCTTGATCAGGGCTAACCCCAAAAGGCCAGTGTGTGGGAAGCAGAGAGGCATCGCTCCACGGAATTCCAGTCTGGGCGAGTCCAGACTGCGCCCAGTAATGATTGCGCAAGACGGGCCTGGATCTAGATGCATAATCGGCCTCTCAGAAACATAGAAGATAGGAGCAGGAGTAGGCCATTCAGCCCCTCGAGCCTGCTCTGCCATTCAAGGAGATCATGGCTGATCATCCAAATTCAGTACCCTGTCCCTGCCTTTTCCCCATATCCCTTTAGCCTTAAGAAATATATCTAACTCCTTTTGAAAATATTTAATGAATTGGCCTCCACTGCCTTCTGTGGTAGAGAATTCCACAGGCTCACCACTCTCTGGGTGAAGAAATTCCTCCTCATCTCGGTCCTAAATGGCTTACCCCTTATCCTTAGACTGTGACCCCTGGTTCTGGACTCCCCGGCCACTGGGAACATCCTTCCTGCATCTAGTCTGTCTAGTCCTGTTAGAATTTTATAAGTTTCAATGAGATCCCCTCACATTCTTCTAAACTCCAGCGAGTATAAGCCCAATCGACCCAATCTCTCCTCATACGTCATTCCTGCCATCCCAAGTATCAGTCTGGTGAATCTTCGCTGCACTCCCTCCATGGCAAGAACATCCTTCCTCAGATAAGGCGACCAAAACTGCACACAATACCCAAGGTGTGGTCTCACCAAGGCCCTGTACAACTGCAGCAAGACATCCTTGTTCCTGTACTCGAACCCTCTCGCTACAAAGGCCAACATACCATTTGCCTTCTTAACCGCCTGCTGCACCTGCATGCTTACCTTCAGCGACTGGTGCACAAGGCCACCCAGGTCTCGTTGCACTTCCCCTTCTCCCAATCTATTGCCATTCAGATAATAATCTGTCTTCCTGTTTTTGCCACCAAAGTGGATAACTTCGCATTTATCCACATTATACTGCATCTGCCATGCTTCTGCCCAATCACCCAACCTGTCCAAATCATACTGGAGTTTCTCGGCATCCTCCTCACAGCACACACGCCCACCCAGCTTTGTGTCGTCTGCAAACTTGGAGATATTACATCTAGTTCCCTCGTCTAGATCATTAATATATATTGTGAATAGCTGGGGTCCTAGGACCGATCCCTGTGGTACCCCACTAGTCACTGCCTGCTACTCTGAAAAAGACCCGTTTAGTCCAACTCTTTGCTTCCTGTCTGCCAACCAGTTCTCTATCCAAGTCAGTACCTTGCCCCAAATCCCATGTGCCTTAACTTTACACGCTAATCTCTTATGCGGGACCTTATCGAAAGCCTTCTGAAAGTCCAAATACACCACATCCACTGGTTCTCCCTTATCTATTCTACCAGTTACATCATCAAAAAATTCCAGTAGATTAGTCAAGCACGATTTACCTTTTGTAAATCCATGTTGACTTTGTCCGATCCTGTCACTGTTTTCCAAGTGCTCTGCTATGACATCTTTTATAATGGACTCTAGCATTTTCCCCACTACCGATGTCAGGCTGGGCCCCAGGCTGCGCTGCGCTAGGCCCCTCCCCTTAAAGGGGAAGGAGGCCTGCAGTACCGCGGCGCGATGTGCCGCACCGCATATTCACTCGCAGCGCCCCAAGAGGGAGGTGGGGCGCTTCCAGTAGCTGAATTTCGGCCGCAGGGGCCCTAATTTTTCCGGGGTGCTAAAAGTGGTGCTCCGACGAACTTAGCGCCCCAAAGGGGGCGCAGCTCAATTTTCTCCCCAATCTGTCTTAAGTGCTGGTTGAGGGATAATTATTGGCCAGGACAACAGGGAGAACTCCTGTTCTTCAAATAGTGCTGTAGGATATTTTATGTCCACCCGACAGCGCGGCCCCTCCCTCAGTACTGCCCCTCACAACAGCGCGGCCCCTCCCTCAGTACTGCCCCTCCCAACAGCGCGGCGCTCCCTCAGTACTGCCCCTCCCGACAGCGCGGCACTCCCTCAGTACTGTCCCTCCCTCAGTACTGCACTGGGAGTATTGGCCTGGATTTTGTGCTCAAGATTCTGGATTAGGACTTGAACCCACGAACTTCTGACTTGGTGACGAGAGTGCTACCCCGAGTCGCAGGTGACACCCATCAGTGCCAGAGATGCAGAGCGACGGAACAAAAGCCACATCCAGCTGCACCCACACCGGGACTCTTTCAGCGTCAGCCTGAACACGGCGATTTGAAAGGAACTGCGGCTGTTTCAGGCGCTGGACTTACATATCCTGCTGCAGGTCCTGTACCTGCAGCTGCATTGCCCGCTCAGTGAGCAAGCGTACATCGAGTAGCTTCCACAGGGCCTCTCGCAGCTGGACCACTCTCAGCAACAGGTTATCTTCAACTTCTAGAGCAGGAATAGAAATAGCAACCTGGATCAGAGACGCACTGGGCACAAACAGGGAGTCTGCAAACAAACTAGTTCCCCACTGATACAAAACAGGACACGTTACCTGAACCCAGGACCTGGCCAACTTGGGGCGGGTCGCCAGCACAAAAGGGCAGTAGCAGCATTGTGGCACTAGATGTCACTAGCACACTCATACCTTTCATTGAAATCCCACAGTGCAATCTTAGCAAACAGTGGGTTCATATCAAATCCCTCCATACCCTGCTCCAACCAAGGAGTTAATCAGCTAAAAATAAACAAGAGGGAGAGGGGAAGAGGGGAGATCAGATCAGGCTCAGCTGTGATGCGGCCCGCAGTTGAATAGCCTGCCAACACCCGCTGCCGAGGATAACGCACGAAGAATGGCTGCTTGGGCGAGTTAGTGGAGGGCTGGTGGGACCTGCCGAACCAGTATTCAAGAGTGGGGAGAAATCTCCCTGGCCAATTATTATCCGTGTCCTGCACTAACCCAGAGGGGAAGAATGAGCCTGTTGCAGCCCATTGCTGCTGCTCAGAACCTGCCAGTTTATTCACCCTCCCGCCCTGCACCCCACTCAGTTCCCCCCTCGATGGCAGCGCCTTCAGCCGTTACAGCCCCTGCACCAACTACACCAACACCTCACCCGTTTTCTTGGGCGTTATGGGCTCAACTCTGGTGAAGGCACCATGACAGCTTCCGATGTCGAGAGAAGCTTCTGCATCACGCTCTGCAAAAACACAGACACAGCTAAAATTACACCAACACTTAACTAATAAACTGTGTTGTTTACACAGCACGCTTAACTAGTAAAGTTAAAGATTATTGTGCAGTGAGAAAGGGTTAATTAATAACCTTGCAGTAAAGGGGCCTTTAGGGAAGAGTGATCATAATATGCTGGAATTTTATATTGAGCTCGAGAGTGATTTAATTAAATCCGAAACTAGGGTCTTAAATCTAAACAAAGCAAACTACGTAGGTATGAGGGGTGAGTTGGCGGAGGTAGATTGGGAAGCTACATTAAAAAGGTATGATGGTAGACAAACAATGGCTAGCATTTAAAGAATTAATACATAATTTACAACAAATATACAATCCTTTAAGGCACAAAAACCCCACAGGAAAAGTGGTCCAACAGTGGCTAACAAGAGAAGTCAAAGATAGTATTAGATCAAAGGAAGAGGCTTATAATGTTGCCAAAAAGAATAGTAAGCCTGAGGATTGGGAGAATTTTAGAATTCAGCAAAGGCGGACCAAGAAATTGATAAAGAAGGAAAATAGAATGAGAGTAAACTAGCGAGAGACATGAAAACAGACTGTAAAAGCTTCTATAGGTGTGTAAAAAGCAAAAGATTAACAAAAGTAAATGTGGGTCCCTTACAGACTGAGACAGGAGAAATTATCAAATCAAATCAACTTTTATTGTCATTGCTAGTGCACAAGTGCAGTACAACGAAATGTAGGCTTGCGGCTCCCGAGAGTGTACATTTAGATTAAGACATTTAAACATTCAACATACATTTGGCTTGTAATACATTAACATAAGCATAACCATAATAAAGTGCATTGGCAGATGTGCAGGCTTTAGAGTTTATTTGTGGAGTTCAGTAGGATGACAGCCCTGGGAAAGAAGCTGTTCCTAAATCTGGTCGTACGGGTGCGAATGCATCTGTAGCGTCTCCCAGATGGCAGGAGGGCGAACAGACTGTGGCTGGGGTGGGTAGGGTCTTTGATGATGGTCCGTGACCTCCGTAAACAGCGGGGGGCTGGTGTTTTTGCCCTTGTAGTCAGTGATGGACTGGATGCCTTGCCACATGCGCCGGGGGTCTGAGTTGTTGTGGAAATGATCCTCTATCCGCAGTGTCTGTTTCCTTTTGGCAGTCCTGATACCCTTTTTTAGGTTGGTCCTAGCTGCACTGTAAGCCGGCGCGTCGCCAGATTTAAATGCTGCGTCGCGTGCTTTCAACAGCGAGCGGACCTCTCCGTTCATCCAGGGTTTCTGGTTGGGGTATGTCCTGATATTTTTATGGGTCGTGACGACCTCGACGTCAATTATAATGGGGAATAAGGAAATGGGGAAATGACAGAGAAATTAAACAAAAACTATGTCTGTCTTCACGGAAGAAGACGCAAAAAACTTCCCGGAACTAGTGGGGAACCAAGGCTCTAGCAAGAATGTGGAACTGAAAGAAATTAGTATTAGTCATAATAGTACTGGAGAAATTAATGGGACTGAAAGCTGATAAATCCCCTGAACCTGATGACCTACATCCTAGGATTTTGAAAGAGGTGGTGTAAGAATAAGCCATTTGCTGTAAGAATTTGCTATAACTTGACCAAGCTTAAAAGTTGACCAAATCTAATATACCAGCATGCTTCGAGAGGCTGGTTCCTTTGGGAACTTTGTACGAAAGCTGTTAATCAGATAAGGAAGTGACAGACCCTGAGCAGGAACAAAGTTGGGTGTTACAAAGACAGGAACATCTTCAGGCAAATGGTGTGAACGGCCCACTGATAAGAAGAGGAAAACAACTGCCGAAGGAAATTTTGAATGAAATGAATGGTCTAGAACAGGAGGAATTGGAAGAGAGCCAAATTATGACCATTCATCTGCAGGACGTGGTCAAACATTTAGAATCCCATGCTAAAAAGATAAACCAAATTCTAAAGGAGGACCGGAATACCTCTAGTGAGGCCGTGCGAAATGATGTTTGCGTAATGTATGGATCATGGTTAGTGGATCAAGCCCGTGAAAACCTGCAGAGCCTTGCTGAAGGGAGGCTTTGCTCGTGGGTGACTGATCGACACTTGAGGGCAATGTCCACTTACCAATTTACCATGAATCTGTGTAAAGTCAGGAGGTTGGTATAGGTGTACCTGGTGAAACATGAATGTCATTTTCAGGAACAGAACATCATCACCCTGTTAGGGATGGTATTATACTATCCCATTTTGCCCGAAAAGGCAAACCCAAATCCTCTGTTTCGTGTGAAAAACATAAGAGTATGTCAGGGAGACCACTCAATAAGGTATGATGAACCCCCGAAGTAAGTGATCTGCGTGATGGGACCACATGGGTGGCCCCCGATCTTACCGGGTGCGCACAAGCTCAGGACACATTCATCTGCCCTTATGACATGGTAGAACACGCAGCCCCTGCGTGCGGGTTTGATTGGGATGGGATAGCATAGCATGGAACTGCAACATGAAAGTGGTGGCGGGACAGCATTTCCTCGTACGATCTGCGAATATTGCGTCACTACAATGCACCGGAGTACTAGTACGGTAACAGCCCGACTTGTCCTGTTGCGACGGGAACTTTTTGTTTTACCCCAGTCCAACCTGTGAGACTTGGGGCACAGGTATTATTAAGTATTTATTCGCATAGGCAAGTAGATATAGATCTAAAAGATGAGTTAAGGGATCAACTACACCAGTATGTGACTCGGTTCGGCTATGACATTCCACCTCTACCGGAACACTTGGTAGAGTTAATGAGATGCGTTAGTCAGTCCCAAAAGCACTCCTTTACCTTGGCCCAGGAAAACAGTGAACTGTGTAAAGCAATCCCTAAGGTCGGGGAAGATTCGTCCTGGTGGGTTATCGGTACGAATATCGAGGTTCATCCTTGGATAAGGTTATTTCCCACGTTTTGGTCATTATTCAATTGGTGATTGTGTTATATCTATTGACACTAGCCTGTCGTGTTAACAGGCAATACAAGCAACGAGAGTGGATCAAATTGTTGCAGAAGGCGCCAAGGGAAGAAGACAATGCCTACAAAGTGTAAGTGCCTGTGCACTGGAGGGTGGACTGGAAGAATAAGCCATTTGCTGTAAGAATTTGCTATAATTTGACCAAACTTAAAAGTTGACCAAATCTAATATACCAGCATGCTTCGAGAGGCTGATAGGTTGGTTCCTGTGGGAACTTTGTACGAAAGCTGTTAATCAGATAAGGAAGCGACAGACCCTGAGCAGGAACAAACGGTGGGGCGTTACAAAGACAGGAACATCTTCAGGCAAATGGTGTGAACGGCCCACTGATAAGAGGAAAACAACTGCCGACCATTTTTTAAAAATTCATTCACGGGATGTGGGCGTCGCATTTATTGCCTATCCATAATTGGTGGTGATCAGCCTTATAAAAACTGAGTGGCTTGCTAAGAGTCGACCACATTGCTGTGGGTCTGGAATCACATATAGGCCCAGGCCAGGTAAGGACGGCAGATTTCCTTCCTTAAAAGGACATTAGTGAACAATCCGGTAGTTTCATGGTCACCATTACTGATACTAGCTTTTTATTCCAGATTTATTTAATTAACTGAGTTTAAATTCCCCAGCTGCCTGATGTGTCCAGGCCTCCAGATTACTAGTCCAGTACCCTAACCACTATGCTACCATAACCCTATTTGTCACAGAGTTTGGGACGCATACGCATGGAGGAGCCTGCCCAGGTTTTTAGGGTATGAGATACTGTTTTAAGACACTCGGGGGGACGGGATGCAACTTGGTCAGTTGCCAGTTAAAGTCGCACGTCTAGCCATCGCCGAACTGACCACTCGCTGGTGTTAGTACGTGTGCAGTGTTGGCTTATAATCGTTTGAGCTTAAAGTAAGGGAATAAACCTCTGTATGCTTAGATATAATCGGGAGAATGCAACAGTTTTGTGTGAGCTTATTTGTAACCTCTTGCTGATTTTACGTAAAAAGAAAGTTATTCTCGAATCCTTCTGTTTTGTGTTGTCTGTTCGACGGGTCTGAACTTTGGAAACTGTTGGACGGGTTAAAGGACAAGGGGGAATTTAAACGTCTTGCAGAGGTTATAGAGATTATGGGTGCATTGGTTGTCATTTTCCAAAATTCCATAGATTCTAGAACGGTTCCCACAGATTGGAAGGTAGCAAATGTAACCCCACTATTTAAGAAAGGAGGGAGAGAGAAAACAGAGAACTGCAGACCAGTTAGCCTGACATCAGTAGTAGGGAAAATGCTAGAATCTATTATTAAGGACGTGGTAATAGAGCACTTCAAAAATAGTAATAGGATTGGGCAGAGTCAACACGGATTTATGAAAGGGAAATCGTGTTTGACAAATCTGTTTTGAGTTTTTTGAGGTTGTAACTAGCAGATTAGATAATGGGGAACCAATGGATGTGGTGTATTTGGATTTTCAGAAGGTATTCGCTAAGGTGCCACACAAGGTTATTAAACAAAATTGGGGGTAATATATTAGCATGGATTGAGGATTGGTTAACGGACAGAAAACAGAGGGTAGGAATAAATGGGTCATTTTCGGGTTGGCAGGCTGTAACTAGTGGGGTACCGCAAGGATCAGTGCTTGGGCCTCAGCTATTCACAATCTACATCAATGATTTGGATGAGGGGACCAAATGTAATATATTCAAGTTTGCTGATGATACAAAGCTGGGTGGGAATGTAAGTTGTGTGTGTGGTGTATGTAACCGTTCCACCTTTAAGAGAACTATTTTAAGAGTTGCACTACTTTATCTTGGCTGCTGTATACTGTAATACCGGTGGTGACCACACCGGTATATAAGTGCTGTGTAATGATTTATTGGGCAGTTCCGCCCTGACCTTCGACTAGTAAAGTCCTGTTAAAATTTACTCTTGTGGTCTGTGTAGTAATTCTCAATATAACACACAGACTTAACAGTGGCGACGAGTACGATCTTACCCTGCGGCAGAGAGACATCCAAGGCAGTTTGACGGGCGTTGAGAGGAGGCATCCGTCCTCATCATCCTGCTGAGAAAAGACTCGGGTCTGCAGAGCAAAGGAAGAATTCTGACACGAAGCCTTCCATCAGCAACAGGCAGTGATCATCCCTTCTATCACGGTGTGGGTAAGCCGATCAGCGACGAGCAGCAAGTCGGCCACGTTGGCTGTGAAGTAGGGGAGGGAAAAACGGAGGATATAAGGGCGGCGAACTCGACCACGGCCGGGGAAAAGAGCCGGACAGAAGTCGGGGCCAGAGCCGCTGAGACTGGGGCAGCGTAAGGCACGGGAGCCGCGGTGAATGCAAACGCAGCCGGTGCGAAAGACCGGGCTGCAAGCGGGCTGGGAGACGCAACAGCGTCGAGAGAGAGCTCGACCGCGACCGGTGAAAAAGGCCGGGCAGCTACCGAGGCCGCAAGGCGCAGCGACCGGGACAGCGTAAGGCGCGGGAGAAAATAAAAAAACCGCGGAGAACTCAGCCGCAGCCGGGGGGGAAAGGACCGGACTGCAAGAGGGGCTGGGAGGCACGATTCGAGAACCGCTGGGGAGGGCGAACGCAGAAATACGGCAATCGCCATTACAGCCAGCGGGGGAGAAAGGCAAACGCGGGAAGCCGCCATTTTCGTAGGCGGGGGAAGAAGACAAGCGCGGGAAACCGCCATTTTGGAAAAAAAAAAATAAAAGAAAAATTTCTTTTTGTTTCTCAAGAAGATTGCGAGGATGCCTAAGCGTGGTAACATCAACGATTTCGATCCCGATGTTGAAGATTGGGCCACGTATGTAGAACGCATAGAGGTATATTGTAAGGCAAATAAAATATCAGATGAAGATAAAGCACTAACCTTACTAAACTCAATGGGTGCGAAGACATACGGGCTATTGAAGCATCTTCTATCACCAGCTAAACCGGCGGATCAGACTTTCGCTAATATTGTTGCTGTTCTGAAGAATCATTTGAACCCCACACCGCTGATGTTAGCAGAACGATTTAAATTTTATGCGAGAACGCAACTGAAAGAGGAAAGCAACGCGGAGTATTTAATTGAACTGCGTAAGCTAGCGAAATACTGTCAGTTTGGGGAAAGTCTGAGAGGCACTGAGAGACAAATTCGTGTGTGGATTGTCGAAAGAAGGAACACAAAAGCGGCTGCTTGAAGAGAATGATCTTACACTTGATAAGGCTGTCACTATTGCAGCATCGCACGAAGCCGCAGCGAGAGGCACTGCGGAAATGCAGCTGAAGGCAGCGGTACTCAGCGTAGATCAATTGGCTTTGGGTACAACGAAATGTTATCGTTGTGGAAAGACAACACACGATCAGAACCAATGCTGGTTTAAAAACCAGGAATGTAGAAAATGTGGCAAGCTTGGTCACATAGCTAAGGTATGCCGGTCAGGAAAGAAGACCAGCAAAAAGTCACCGCAGGAAAAGCGCAGAAAGGTACATAAGGTGGCTGAGAAGAGTTCGATGAACAGAATTCGGATTCAGACTCCAACAGCAAGGAACTGGGTAGTCTGAGAATTCACAATGTGAGTAAGGAAGCTGACCTACAAACTATCTGGGTCACACTGCAGATAGCAGGAGTCCAAGTGAAGATGGAATTGGACACCGGATCGGCGTTGACGGTCATGAATAAGCAAGATTACAAAAGGTTATTCAAACATATTCCCCTATGGGATACGGAGATAGTATTGCAGACATACACGGGGCAAAGAGTATACCCCATCGGAAAGATAAAAGTCAAGGTGGTACACAAAGGCAAAGAACACCAAGGAATGGACTTATATGTACTACCTGAGGGGGGTCCGCCACTTCGGGACGGGAGTGGATCAGGAAAATAAATATGGACTGGCACTCCCTAAACGCAATAACAGTAGATTCCGGAAAAAAAGATATCAAACCTGAACGATTGTCCAGAATATTGGATGAGGCTAAAGAGGTGTTCCAACAGGGACTGGGAACACAGAGGAATTAAGGCAAAAATCAAGATTGCAGAACATGCAAACCCAAAATTTTTCAAAGCCAGACCGGTACCTTATGCGATACAACCTGCTGTGGAAGCTGAGCTGGAAGGGCTAGAACGTTCAGGAGTACTGTCTAAGGTGGACTGGAGTGAGTGGGCCACACCCATTGTTCCCGTCATGAAGCGTTCATCGAGTAACAAGCCAGGGGAACCGGGGAAGGTCCGCATCTGTGGAGACTTCAAGATCACAGTTAATCCGGTGCTTCACACGGTGCAATATCCGCTTCCGCGGATTGAGGATATCTTTGCTTCATTGTCTGGCGGGAAACGCTTCACCAAGATAGACCTGGCGCAAGCGTACTTACAGATGGAAGTTGAAGAGTCGCGCCAGTATCTCACAATCAACACGCACAGAGGCTTGTATCGATATAATAGACTGGTTTTTGGAGTGGCTTCGGCTCCAGCAATTTGGCAGAGGGCCATGGAGCAGGTATTACAGAGAATTCCAAGCACTCAATGTTACTTGGACGATATCCTGATTACAGGAGATGACGATGAGGAACACCTTGCAAATTTGAAACTGGTGCTCACCAGGTTGAAGGAATATGGCCTTCGAGTTAATCGCCAGAAATGTGAGTTCTTTCAGAAACGGATCTCGTACTGTGGTCATGTCATTGACCAGGAGGGGCTGCACAAGTCACCTGATAAGATCGAAGCTGTTGTGAAGGCTCCCGCTCCGGAAAATGTATCCCAGTTGAGGTCGTTCCTAGGGTTGATTAACTATTACCATAAGTTTCTGCCAAATCTATCCACGGTGCTGCACCCGCTGAATGCTCTTTTGCAGAAAGAAGTACCATGGAAGTGGAGCGAGGACTGTAAGAAGGCCTTTCGCAAAAGCAAGGCATTGATCACCTCAGAGGAAGTGTTGGCTCATTTCAACCCAACGCTACCTATTCGTTTAACTTGTGATGCTTCTCCTTATGGTATTGGAGCAGTACTCTCACACAAGTTGCCAAATGGCTTGGAAAGGCCAGTCGCATTTGCATCCAGATCATTGACCTCCGCTGAGCGCAACTATGCTCAGATAGATAGGGAGGCTCTCAGCCTGGTGCGGGGAGTAAAGAAGTTTAATCATTACCTGCAGGGCCAGAAGTTTACACTGCTGACAGACCACCAGCCGTTGGTATCCATATTCAACCCTAAAAAGGGCGTTTCCATTATGACAGCGCAAAGGCTACAGAGGTGGTCCCTTTTCCTAGGGGCACACCAATATGACATAGAATACAAAGGATCAAAACAGCATGGGAATGCTGACGGTTTATCGCGCCTACCATTGCCAACGGTAGAAGAGGCGCCTACAGTGGACCCAGTGGAGATGTTCCACTCAACCATAGTGGAATGTCTACCAGTAACAAATTCTACCATCGAAAAGGAAATGAGAAATGACCCGACTCTCTCACGAGTCTACGATTTAACGGCGAAGGGATGGCCAGCACATGGCGAACCACTGTTGCCAGCATTCTCGCAAAGAAGAGAGCAGCTGTCAGTGTGCCGAGGAACTTTGATGTGTGGATCCAGAGTGGTGATTCCACCCAAACTCCAGCATAAAGTGCTAAAGGAGCTTCACGAGGGGCATCTGGGTGGAGTAAAAATGAAGAACCTAGCCAGAGCGTTTGTGTGGTGGCCAGGTATCGATGGAGACATCGAAGAAATGACCAAGAGCTGTCTAGGATGCCAGAAGGTCCAAAACGCCCCACCACATCCATGGGAATGGCCCTCATCTCCATGGCAAAGGGTACATATCGACTTTGCTGGTTCATTTATGGACTCAATGTTCTTAATCGCGGTGGGTGCACACTCCAAGTGGCCGGAGGTAATAAAGATGTCCTCCACCACCACGGAAAAAACCATCACAGTATTGAGGACCATATTTGCCAGGAATGGGCTGCCGGAACAGATCTGTTCTGATAATGGACCGCAATTTGTGTCCGAAGAATTCAGGAAGTTCTTAAAAAACAATGGGGTTAAGCACTACACGTCCGCCCCATACCATCCCGCCACCAATGGATTAGCTGAAAGGTTTGTCCAGACCTTCAAGAAGGCCATAAAGGCCATGGGTAATGAAGACATAAATCTACAACATAAGGTAGATAACTTCTTGTTGGCGTACAGGAATGCAACACATGCAGTCACAAACCAAACTCCCGCCATGATGTTTTTCAATAGAACACTAAGATGCCGGCTGGATTTGATCAAGCCAAACATCAGAAGGGACGTAGAGAACCGGCAATTTCAAGGCATGAATGAAAGGCCAACTAGAACCTTCCAGATAGGTCAACAAGTTTTGGCCCGGGACTACCGTACCGAGAAATGGCAGCCTGGAACTATTTGCACACGACTAGGACCGCTGATGTATACCGTGGACATTGGTGAAAGCATAATAAGGCGCCATGTTGACCAGATCATAGAGTCATCCGAAAAGGGACAACCTACTCCACAACTCTATACGCCTAGTGATGAAGCAGAGATACCCATAGTATCTACCTCCGATCCGGTGATACTGGAATCAGATGAACCCGACACTGGCATTCAAGCCGAATCGACCTTGCCAAAAGAACCTACTACACCACCGAGGCGTTATCCGGACCGAGTCAGGAAGCCTCCAGAGAGACTGAATCTGTGAACTGTTGTACATGAAGTTGTGTATATATGTTATTATGTTATGTTAATGGGGAATTTCTACTGTTAAGCTAAAAAGGGAGGATTGTGGTGTATGTAACCATTCCACCTTTAAGAGAGCTATTTTAAGAGTTGCACTACTTTATCTTGGCTGCTGTATACTGTAATACCGGTGGTGACCACACCGGTATATAAGTGCTGTGTAATGATTTATTGGGCAGTTCCGCCCTGACCTTCGACTAGTAAAGTCCTGTTAAAATTTACTCTTGTGGTCTGTGTAGTAATTCTCAATATAACACACAGACTTAACAGTGTGGAGTATGCAAGGAGGCTTCAAGGGGATATAGACAGGCTAGGTGAGTGGGCAAGGACATAGCAAATGGAATATAATGTGGAGAAATGTGAAGTTATCCACTTTGGTAGGAAAAATAGAAAAGCTGAGTATCTTTTAAATGTTGAGAGATTGGGAAATGTTGGTGTTCAGAGGGACCTGGGTGTCCTTGTACACGAATCACTGAAAGTTAACATGTAGGTACAGCAGGCAATTAGGAAAGCAAATGGTATGTTGGCCTTTATTACAAGAGGATTTGAGTATAAGTGTAAAGATGTCTTACTGCAATTATATAGGGCCCTGGTGAGACCACACCTGGAGTACTGTGTACAGTTTTGGTCTCCTTACCTGAGGAAGGATATACTTGCCATAGAAAGTGCAACAAAGGTTCACCAGACTGATTCCTGGGATGGGGGGGATTGTCCTATGAGGAGAGATTGAGTACACTAGGTCTATATTCTCTAGAGTTTAGACAAATGAGAGGTGATCTCATTGAAACATACACAATTCTTACAGGGCTTGACAGGGTAGATGCAGGAAGGATGTTTCCCCTGGCTGGGGAGTCTAGAACCAGGGGTCACAATCTCAGAATAAGGGGTCGGCCATTTAGGACTGAGATGAGGAGAAATTTCTTCACTCAGAGGGTGGTGAATCTTTGGAATTCTCTACCCCAGAGGGCTGTGGAGGCTCAGTCATTGAGTATATTCAAGACAGAGATCAATAGATTTTTGAATATTAAGGGAATCAAGGGATATGGGGGATAGTGCAGGAAAGTGGAGATGAGGTAGAAGATCAGCCATGATCTCATTGAATGGCTGAGCAGGCTCAAGGGGCCAAATGGCTGAGTCCTGCTCCTATTTCTTCTGTTCTTAAACTTGACCAGACCTTCACGGGGTAGAAATGGCACCGAGCAGCAACGGGAGAGTGGGGGCAAACATCGCATGTATGGTTTTCAGGAGACCTTTAGAGGAGGGAGATAAGACAACGAGGCCGAGGGAGGGGTTCGAACAGCCGAAGGCTTTGCCATCGAGGGGGGAAGCTGAGCAGGGTGCAGGACAGGGAGACCAGAAGTCGCCAGCAATTCTGGGCCACAATGACAAAGATGCTGGCTGTACACTCAACCAGTGTCAGAGGAACGAGGGGTATGTGCTGGGACTGAGGGCCCAGGGGTGAAGGGTGGGGACAGGACCTGTGGGAGGTTTATAAACAGTGAGGATTTGAAATTCAATGCATTGAGGTGGTGCAGAGTCGATGGCCACAGGCTGGCACAGGACTGCAGAGCAAAGGGAATCAGAATACTCCGTTTTATTCTAGTATTGACCATTCAGAAGATTTGAAAGACAGCAGCACTACTCTTTAAAAAAACAAGAGTGCAGGGGGCCAGCTGGAGAGCTATTCCCAAACGGTCCTCACACCCCTCAGAACAGCCAATTAATTCATCTTTCAGTGAGTGAATTTCATGTTCATCAGATGAAGGACATTCATACATAACATTGTAGGCAAAGCGCCCTCTACACTGGCCCATCAAACACTCCCAGGGCAGGTACAGCACGGGTTAGATACAGAGTAAAGCTCCCTTTACACTGTCCCATCAAACACTCCCAGGGCAGGTACAGCACGGGTTAGATACAGAGTAAAGCGCCCTCTGCACTGTCCCATCAAACACTCCCAGGGCAGGTACAGCATGGGTTAGATACAGAGTAAAGCTCCCTCTACACTGTCCCGTCAAACACTCCCAGGGCAGGTACAGCATGGGTTAGATACAGAGTAAAGCTCCCTCTACACTGGCCCATCAAACACTCCCAGGGCAGGTACAGCACGGGTTAGATGAGTGTCTCTATAAAAAAGAGGCTGCGGCTGGTTATCTGGATGATTTGTGCCGATACCTTACCCGCTCGTTTTGGCGTTGTTGGCTCGATGGGAGCAAAGGCACTGTGCTCGCTCCTGATGCCACACGGAGCCCCTTCCTGATGCTCTGTAAAACCAGACAGTAGGAAAAGAATAGATAAATCTGAGCACTGCAGTAAACAGCAAACAGTACCGTTCAGTCCAAGCAGCACAGCAAGGCAGACTCTCCTGAAGGAGCTGCCTCTGCATGGGATTGAGTTCCACAACTGCCCTCTGGTACCTCACCAAGTTGCCATGCTTCATGTGTGAACCTAGACTATTGAGCGTTGGAAAGCTATTCGACTAAAAGAGGCGCCATAGCTTTGTTGGGCACTGTCCGCACCCAATGCACGTACACGGTTTCCAGCAGGAATGATTGGGAGGCAATGCATGGGTTTGCTGCCGACTGCAGCCCCTCTACGCTGCCTTGATAATGAGCACCGTCACTGCAGCACTGGCGAGGTCTCGTTTTATCCTGTGCAGTGAGGGACATTGGCTAAGACTAAAGACTAAGATAAATTTTGAACAGAAGTCTTGCAGGCGACCTTCATCCCGTCAGACAGGGTAGGAATCAAATCCAGAGAGCAAAGGCCAGTGTCTGACCCGTCCCAACCCCTGCCCACCAAGCCCCCTCCCCTGACCCCCGCCCGCCCCCCGCCCCTGACCCCTATCCACCCAACCCCCGATCAGCTCTCCCCCGCCTCCCCAATGGATTTACCTTCGCTGGATTGCACCCTCTCCTCCACTTCCTGTGCCTCCTCCTTTGTTTCGGATGCAGGGGGCAGTTGGTCAGTCCTGGCAACGGCCCCTGGTCGATTCTTGAGAAAGCAAAGCAACGAACGTCAGAGATTTCAAGCAAAGACACTGAATTACAAAATGAACCAGCACAAAACCTTAGAAAAAAGGTCACCCCGGCAAGTTACTGTCTCCCGGCCCAGACCCGCTGACCGGGGCCTCTCCCGGCCCAGACCCGCTGACCGGGGCCTCTCCCGGCCCAGACCCGCTGACCGGGGCCTCTCCCGGCCCAGACCCGCTGACCGGGGCCTCTCCCGGCCCAGACCCGCTGACCGGGGCCTCTCCCGGCCCAGACCCGCTGACCGGGGCCTCTGTTTAGCATGCATGTTTAGTCCTGTGTTGCAGCTTCCCCAGGTTGGCACCTCGTTTTCAGGTACACTTGGTGCTGCTGCTGACATGCTCTTCTACACTCCTTATTGAACCAGGGTTGGTCCCCTGGCTTGGTGGTAATGGTAGAGTGAGGGATATGCCAGGCCATGAGGTTACAGATTATGGTGGAATACAATTCTGCTGCTGCTGATGGCCCACAGCGCCTCATGGATGCCCAGTTTTGAGCTGCTCGATCTGTTCTGAATCTATCCCATTTAGCATGGTGGTAGTGCCACACAACACGATGGAGGGTGTTCAGTGTGATCCTCAGTCTGGTTATTATCACATTGCTGTTTATGGGATCGTGCGGTGCACAATTAGGCTGCCGTGTTTCCAACAATACAACAGTGACTACACGTTACCTGGCTGTGAAGTGCTTTGGGGCGCCCCGAGGTCGTGAAAGGTGCGTCTCAACTAACCGACTGCCAATGCCCTAGTGTGACTCGAACAACAATAAAAATCTCAAACTTGCACATGCAGCAACTGAACAAGTCCCATCAGCCGCAAGTATTCTTCTCAGTGACTGCCGGCAACATCGGGGGAGCTGGCATCGTGATAGCACGAGGCGGGTGGATGCTGTGATCATCATCAGTGGAGAAAGAGCCAGTAACCTGGGATGGTTCAGTGATTATTGCAGTTGTAAGTCGGTTAACTCAACCACACAACTGCACTCTGAACTCCTCCCAGCTGCCTCCAGACCAGCCATTTGTGTTTCCTTTGCTTCTGCACGAGCAGCCCAGATACCTCAGTCTGGTAAGCAGGCTCAGCTGTGAGCTCAGAGAATGAGCATTAGCAGGCTATTGGACCATGGAGGGCATCACAGCCAGGCTAACGGTCAAGTGTGTGCACACTCCAGCGCTGGATGGTGATCAGTGCATTAACCACTTCACCACCCAGGCAACAACTTCCATTTATACAGCGCCTTTAATGTAGTTAAACGTCCCAAGGCGCTTCACAGGAATGGAATAAGACACCGAGCCACATCAGGAGTTATTAGGACAGGTGACTAAAAGCTTGGTCAAAGAGGTAGGTTTTAAGGAGCGTCTTAAAAGAAGAAAGAGAGGTGGAGAGGTTTAGGGAGGGAATTCCAGAGCTTAGGGCCCAGGCAGCTGAAGGCACAGCCATCAATGGTGGAGCGATGGAAATCGGGGTTGGGCAAGAGGCCAGAATTGGAGCAATGCAGAGATCTTGGAAGGTTGTAGAGCTGGAGGAGGTTACAGAGATAGGGAGGGGTGAGGCCATGGAGGGATTTGAAAACAAGGATGAGATTTTTTAAATTTTTTTTAAATCAAGGCGTTGCCGGACCGGGAGCCTATGTAGGTCAGCGAGCACAGGGGGTGATGGGTGAACGAGTCTCAGTGCGAGTTAGGAGACGGGCAGCAGAGTTTTGGATGAGCTCCAGTTTATGGAGGGTGGGGGATGGGAGGCTGGCCAGGACAGCGTTTGGAATAGTCGAGTCTGGAGGCAACCAAGGGACGGATGAGGGTTTCAGTGGATGAGCTGAGGTAGTTGGGGAGACGGGTGATGTTACGGAGGTAGAAGTAGATGGTCTTGGTGATCACAGCTAAGGCGACGCTCAAAGGCGTGCACTTTCCAGCAGGGGCCACTGGGCGGTGATCAGCGCACTGACTGACTTCACCAACTGGGTTACTGGGAGCCCTTTCTGCTCGTGAGCCGGTGGCGGGGGGGGGGGGGGGCAGAGTATGGAATCGCGAGTTACAGGAGACCCACCTGCTGCCAATTCCTTAGAGTGGTCTCAGCTGACTTGGTGACGTCTTGCATTTGTCCTTTCAGAGCAGAGATCTCTACCATGCCCTGGTTCATCTGCTCTCCCATCTCCAGCAACATCTCTCGCGCATCATTCTGAACCGTATCCAAGTTCATTTGGAAGCGCTCACACCGAGCCCTGGTTGAGAGAGAAAATAAACATCTTTACTGGTGCAGCAATGAGGATTGCAGGCAATAATTCTCGTTCAGTCACAGGAGGATCAGAGAATTCCACCACAGCCGAGGTCACCTCCCAAATACCAGCCCAGCGATTCCAAGACCTTCCATTTACTGACCCCCACTGTGACCTCAGCCCGCCCCGCCGACCTCAGCCCGCCCCAACCCCCGACCTCAACCCGCCCCTCCCCACCCCGACCTCAGCCCGCCCCAACCCCCCAACCTCCGCCCGCCCCTCCCCTCCCCCCCACCTCAGCCCGCCCCAACTCCCCCCGACCTCAACCCGCCCCAACTCCCCCCCCCGACCTCAGCCCGCCCCAACTCCCCCCCCCCGACCTCAGCCCGCCCCAACTCCCCCCCCCCGACCTCAGCCCGCCCCAACTCCCCCCGACCTCAGCCCGCCCCAACTCCCCCCGACCTCAGCCCGCCCCAACTCCCCCCCTCCCCCGACCTCAGCCCGCCCCAACTCCCACCCCGACCCAACTCCCCCCGACCTCAGCCCGCCCCAACTCCCCCCGACCTCAGCCTGACCCAACTCCCCCCGACCTCAGCCCGCCCCAACTCCCCCCCCGACCTCAGCCCGCCCCTCCCCTCCCCCCCACCTCAGCCCGCCCCAACTCCCCCCGACCTCAGCCCGCCCCAACTCCCCCCCCCCGACCTCAGCCCGCCCCAACTCCCCCCGACCTCAGCCCGCCCCAACTCCCCCCGACCTCAGCCCGCCCCAACTCCCCCCCTCCCCCGACCTCAGCCCGCCCCAACTCCCACCCCGACCCAACTCCCCCCGACCTCAGCCCGCCCCAACTCCCCCCGACCTCAGCCTGACCCAACTCCCCCCGACCTCAGCCCGCCCCAACTCCCCCCCCGACCTCAGCCCGCCCCTCCCCTCCCCCCCACCTCAGCCCGCCCCAACTCCCCCCGACCTCAGCCCGCCCCAACTCCACCCCCCCGACCTCAGCCCGCCCCTCCCCTCCCCCCCACCTCAGCCCGCCCCAACTCCCCCCGACCTCAGCCCGCCCCAACTCCCCCCCCCGACCTCAGCCCGCCCCTCCCCTCCGACCTCAGCCCGCCCCTCCCCTCCGACCTCAGCCCGCCCCAACTCCTCCCCGACCTCAGCCCGCCCCAACTCCCCCCGACCTCAGCACGCCCCAACTCCCCCCGACCTCAGCACGCCCCAACTCCCCCCCGACCTCAGCCCGCCCCAACTCCCCCCCCGACCTCAGCCCGCCCCAACTCCCCCCCCTGACCTCAGCCCGCCCCTCCCCTCCGACCTCAGCCTGCCCCAACTCCCCCCCCCGACCTCAGCCCGCCCCAACTCCCCCCCGACCTCAGCCCGCCCCAACTCCCCCCCCGACCTCAGCCCGCCCCAACTCCCCCCCCGACCTCAGCCCGCCCCAACTCCCCCCCCGACCTCAGCCCGCCCCAACTCCCCCCCCCCCGACCTCAGCCCGCCCCAACTCCCCCCCGACCTCAGCCCGCCCCAACTCCCCCCCCCCGACCTCAGCCCGCCCCAACTCCCCCCCCCCGACCTCAGCCCGCCCCAACTCCCCCCCCCGACCTCAGCCCGCCCAACTCCCCCCCCGACCTCAGCCCGCCCCAACTCCCCCCCGACCTCAGCCCGCCCCAACTCCCCCCCCGACCTCAGCCCGCCCCAACTCCCCCCGACCTCAGCCCGCCCCAACTCCCCCCGACCTCAGCCCGCCCCAACTCCCCCCCGACCTCAGCCCGCCCCAACTCCCCCCCCGACCTCAGCCCGCCCCAACTCCCCCCCCCGACCTCAGCCCGCCCCAACCTCAGCCCGCCAACTCCCCCCCCCGACCTCAGCCCGCCCCAACTCCCCCCCCGACCTCAGCCCGCCCCAACTCCCCCCCCCGACCTCAGCCCGCCCCAACTCCCCCCCCGACCTCAGCCCGCCCCAACTCCCCCCCCCCGACCTCAGCCCGCCCCAACTCCCCCCGACCTCAGCCCGCCCCAACTCCCCCCCCCCGACCTCAGCCCGCCCCAACTCCCCCCGACCTCAGCCCGCCCCAACTCCCCCCGACCTCAGCCCGCCCCAACTCCCCCCCGACCTCAGCCCGCCCCAACTCCCCCCCCCGACCTCAGCCCGCCCCAACTCCCCCCGACCTCAGCCCGCCAACTCCCCCCCCCCGACCTCAGCCCGCCCCAACTCCCCCACCCCGACCTCAGCCCGCCCCTCCCCTCCGACCTCAGCCCGCCCCTCCCCCCCGACCTCAGCCCGCCCCAACTCCCCCCCCGACCTCAGCCCGCCCCAACTCCCCCCCCCGACCTCAGCCCGCCCCAACTCCCCCCCGACCTCAGCCCGCCCCAACTCCCCCCCCCCGACCTCAGCCCGCCCCAACTCCCCCCCCGACCTCAGCCCGCCCCAACTCCCCCCCCCGACCTCAGCCCGCCCCAACTCCCCCCCCCCGACCTCAGCCCGCCCCAACTCCCCCCCCCGACCTCAGCCCGCCCCAACTCCCCCCCCCCCCCCGACCTCAGCCCGCCCCAACTCCCCCCCCGACCTCAGCCCGCCCCAACTCCCCCCCGACCTCAGCCCGCCCCAACTCCCCCCCCCCGACCTCAGCCCGCCCCAACTCCCCCCCCGACCTCAGCCCGCCCCAACTCCCCCCCCGACCTCAGCCCGCCCCAACCCCCCCCCGACCTCAGCCCACCCCAACTCCCCCCCCGACCTCAGCCCGCCCCAACTCCCCCCCGACCTCAGCCCGCCCCAACTCCCCCCCCGACCTCAGCCCGCCCCAACTCCCCCCCCCCCGACCTCAGCCCGCCCCAACTCCCCCCCCCGACCTCAGCCCGCCCCAACTCCCCCCCCGACCTCAGCCCGCCCCAACCCCCCCCCGACCTCAGCCCACCCCAACTCCCCCCCCCCCGACCTCAGCCCACCCCAACTCCCCCCCCCCCCGACCTCAGCCCACCCCAACTCCCCCCCCCCCGACCTCAGCCCACCCCAACTCCCCCCCCCCCCGACCTCAGCCCACCCCAACTCCCCCCCCCCCCCGACCTCAGCCCACCCCAACTCCCCCCCCCCCCCGACCTCAGCCCGCCCCAACTCCCCCCCCCCCCCCCCCAACTCCCCCCCCCGACCTCAGCCCGCCCCAACTCCCCCCCCCGACCTCAGCCCGCCCCAACCCCCCCCGACCTCAGCCCACCCCAACTCCCCCCCCCCCCCGACCTCAGCCCACCCCAACTCCCCCCCCCCCCGACCTCAGCCCACCCCAACTCCCCCCCCCCGACCTCAGCCCACCCCAACTCCCCCCCCCCCCCCCCCCCCCCCCCCCCCGACCTCAGCCCACCCCAACTCCCCCCCCCGACCTCAGCCCACCCCAACCCCCGGACCTCAGCCCGCCCCAACCCCCGACCTCCACCCGCATTTGTCTGGGTGGTTGATTCCCTGTTCCCACGTCCTCCATGCCATCAGCCAGCAATCCACCCCCCCCCCGGTGAGGGTGGGCAGGGGAGGGGAGCGAAGCGGTCCACTCACTCGCTCACTCACCGCAGCTCCTCACATTCCAGGTTACGAGCATGCAAGAGGCGGACCTGCTCACTGAGCTGTCCCTCCGTCTCCATCAGCTGCTCCCGGGACATCTTCAGCTCCTGCTCCATAAACTGACACGAGAGAACAAACAGGATATTCAAGGGTTTACTCTCCCAATAGAGCAAATCAATCAACCTCCTCCCCCCACCTACTGCAGCCACCCAGAGAGCCCAGCGACTTCAGCCACCCTGTTGTAGGGTCGCGACACACCAGCGTACAAAAATAACAGACAGGAGAAGGTCTCCTGGTCCATCCAGCCTGTCCCTAACAGTTGTGACGCCTTGTGCATCACCATAGACACTTCCCATCCTCCCAGAGATTAAAAAACCAGGGTCAAGTAGAGGGGGGGAAGAAAAAAAAAAAAAGGGAAAATTCCTCTCCGACCCTCTTAGAGGATCAAAACTAGTCCAGGAGATCAGTCTGGCCCCGATTTATATTACAGGGTATCTAGCTCTTGTACGAGGTGATCCTTAATCCACCCTCCCTTGTCCGAAGGGGATGACTCTGGCTGGAGCCCACTTCCACGGGCGCTGGACACACTCTGGTATCTCACTCTGTGACCCGGAGTAGCAACAGACTATGTGTGCCGTGTCTAACCCCCGTGCCATCCTCACCCAACCCACACGTTCCACCAGGACTCTCTGGATAGCAAGCAGGAGCCCAGTTGTTGAGGAGACGCATGCGGCCCATCGTACTACCCTTACAGCCCCTCTTCACTCCTCCCCAGCCATCTCTGTACAGACCAGGGGACAAACTAGCAGCCCTTCCCGTCCAGCCGATCTGCACACGAGGCAGCAGGAGCTCATGCCTTATTGTGCTCGCAGCTCCCAAACTCATAACTGGCGGGAAAACTCGTCTGGAGGTCCTGGTTTCCTGGGCTCAGCGAGTCAAATAAAACAGACATTACCTCAGCCTGTGTGCACAAAGAAGGGTTCATAGAATCAGAGAAACTTACAGCGCAGGAGGCGGCCATTCGGCCCATCGTGCCTGGGCTGGCTCTTTGAAGGAGCAGTCGCGCTCAGTCCCTCATCCCCTGCTTTGTGTCCGTAACCCTGCGAGTTCCTCAGCCTCGTGTACCCATCCAACTCAGTTTTAAATTTATTTATGGGATCGGCTTCTACCACCTTTTCAGGTCGAGCGTTCCAGATCCTGACAACTCTCATCTCCCCGCCCTGCCAACGATTTTGAATCTCTGACCTCTGGTATTGACCCACTCACCAAAGGGAATCGTTTTTCTCTCTCTACTCTATCAAAACCGCTCATCTTGAAAATCTTAGTTTTTTAATATTGAATGAACCTAAGTGCACCGAGCTACATCTACAACCCAAGCAGCACTAACAGCCCCGTCAACATAGCCACTCATCCCGGGGCACTTCACACAAGGGTGGATCGGACGGGCCAGGGTTGGGAGGTGACCAAAGGGAGGTCAAAAGTCAGGTTTTGATGAGACCTTTGAAAGGGGATAAAACAAAGAGAC